>NW_026089623.1:11778058-11788552 GCF_024586455.1 Bactrocera neohumeralis | reverse complement strand
GTACAAACAATTAACAATCGATATCAAGATGCGTAAAAATAAGAATTTTACATATTTCTGTTAATTAGCCGTTTTGATGTTAATGGAGCTTTCATAGAGTTGTCGTATAGCCAAACCAGGGTTTTGGACTTTTTCAAATCTTATATTGGTGAAGAAGTTTTTTTAGTACATAACATTAACTCGATACGTTGGTAAAATATCATTTTACTTTTAAATTAACAAGCCGTTTTGATTCTTTGGTTTCATGAGTTTCCCCATGAAAAGGCAGTGTTTTGGAAAAATTTTCAACCCTAAATTAAAGAATTGATTTTGGTACATACACATTAAGCAATCGATATCAAGTTGCGTAAAAATATGAAATTTACATATTTATGTGTTGGGGGTATAATCGGGGATCACCAAATAAAAAGTAAAAAAAACTTAAAAGATTTTACTCACGGGTTTTTTTTGATAACTTCGTATATAAGAATAAAAAAGGGGGTAAAACATGGGGTTTTTTTTATCATCTTTTCAGTTTTAAGTGTAAATATTTTTTCATATTTTAAAAAGGGTTCCCTTTTGTTGTTTAAAACCTAAAAGTTTTAAAAATTTTTTCATTTTTAAATTTTACATAGATTTTAGTAATCATCAGCTATCATATCATTGGTACAAACATTTCTTCAATTTGTTTCTTTTTTATATTCTTTAAAAGATATTAATATCTATGTGTTTGGGAATGATATACCGGGTTTTTTGCAAACCCTACAAAGTTGTCACCGAAAACCTGATCGGGTCTTTGTTTTATCCCAAATTCTGCTATTGGCGTCGTAATATACTGCTTCCCCAGCTGATGATAGCGCATATATTCAGCCTCTGTATTTGAAGCTACGCTGCTTTGTCCCTTTCCCTGAAATTCATTTAAAAAATACATCCCCAGTGAGTTGCGGTCAGACTTTCTTCCCAATCGGCACCCCAAACCCTTTTTTGTTTCCCCGTACGACGGTATATTAACAAATCTTCAGTCATTGATAGGTATCGAAAAAATTGTTATACCTGATTCTCTCTTTTAGGTTTTTGATTTTTTTGGAAATTTAGAGACTGGTGAAAATATTGGTTGTCAAATGGCTAAATATTTTCACCGATTGCTGACTGGTACTGTTAACGTCGCTTTTCCGATTCATTGGTGAAATTTAAAAACCCCATGTCTAATGGCTTTTTCGCTGGTCGAAAGGGTCTATTATTTTTTTCTTCTTTCTTGATTGCCCTTCAACGCGCCTGTTTCGCCGTTCTCGATTTCCACCCCAAAAAAATATGGATTGGACCTTTGCACACACTCGAATTTTTGCGATCTCTTTTGTTGAAGAAGATCCGCGGCCCGATAAAATCATAAAATTTTCCCAAAAGGACAAAAATTACCTTGACTCCCCATTCTGTAAAAACAATGTTCTTTAAAGCCCCCCAAAAACCAATTCCTTCAAAACTTCGCCCAATTTATGGTTCCACCTCTTCCTGATTGTTTCAACCCAAAAAGCCTTTTGAGCTTCAAAACACGTTCGGGAAATTTTTTGTCGCAAATTTTCAGGTTCTGTTTTCTTCGCAGCTCACTGTTAAGATACGTGCCACATCCATCTGATGTGTATACTTTTTTTAGTTCTCCCGCTAAGGCCAATACCATACGAATCGTAGCATAACGCACCCGGGGAAAAGGCGTAAAATTCACCCCAAATTTTTGACTGCATCCTTTTGAAACTAAACGCCCCTTTAAAACGATTTATTTCACCATTCTTGCATTTTAAGGTAAACACCATTTGGAACCTATTTTTTCTCTTTGTGGTCAACCCTTTCATGTTTTATTGGACGCCATATTCAAGTTTCATCGCTGTTGACCACTCGCTCGAATATTTACTGCTTTTAGCTTCGGAAACCCTTTTGAAATTTCGATCTCACCTTTTTTGCATCTGAACGTTTATACTTTTTTCGTGGACGTCCTGGTTTTCCACCCGCCACCCTGGTCTGCCTCGTCCTTTTGCGCGGACACTCTTCCTGAATGGGAGTTCCCATAAACTTTCTTGATAATCGCTCCGGATTCACTGATGCTTTCGTTTCTTCAAACTTTCATCACTGTCGTCGCTTCATCTCCTCGTCACCAGTTATTTTTTCGATGATAGCCTTCGCGTCCTCAAACGTGTCAGTCACCGCTTTTTCCGAAAAAAACGTTACGTCTCGTTTCCTAACCTACGCTGATCAGGGTCGTATAGGCGTACGCTTTCGATGTGCGAATACCCTCCATGTTACTTTTTCCCTTTTGGGTTTAAACTTTGAATTATTTTTTTTTTTAATGAATCCTGAGAAATTTTTAAAAAAACTAAAAATTTGGGTTTTGCCCTGACCATGCCTCAAAAGGCGTCACATCATTTAATGCTTTTTTGGGTGACCAACGTAAAAAACTGGTGGAAATGCCTCTGCCCATAAAAAATTTGTTAACTTCACTTTTCAAAAAATGCTTGTCCCTTTCCCCGATTGTTCATTTTTCTCTTTCAGCAACCCCATTTTGCTTGGAGTGTATGGCCCTAACTGCCTTTTTTTACCCATATAAAAAATTTTCAAAATCTTTTTTTAAAAATTTACGTCCCTTTCCTACGAACATTTTTTTTTTTTCAGTTTGCCTTTCTACAAGTTTTTAAACATTTTAAATTTATCCAAGCTTTTTTTAGATTTTAAAAAAAACACAAACATTCTTCTTGTTTTATCGTCTATAAAAATTAAAAAAAACGAGGCCTCCGAGGGTTGTACAAAAAGGGCCCCAATCTGTATGCACTGCCCCAAAACGTCTTTGCACGATTTTTTTGTATTTTTTGGAAACGACTTTACTTTTTTTTTACATTTCCCCACACTTCACTAAAAGTTTTTAAAAAAGTCACTTTTTTTCCCCCAACCATGCCTTTATTCATAATTCCCGCAGACTACCATAATTTAAACATGTTCATGCCACGATACCCATCATTTGAATAATAAAAACACTTTTATTTTCCATTTAAATACGGAAAGTTTGTTCACTTTCTTTGCTTTTTAAAATTTTTTCACGCCATTCATTACATTTGCAATTTTTATCAAAAAAACTTTTAGTCCATTCTCTCGGCTCCGACTGACATGAAATTACCAATTTTTTTTCCCAAATAAAAAATTTAAGTATAATGTCACTCTTTTGTGAACTTATTCCACATTTCCTACACCTTCACTTAATGTATTTATCACCCCCAAAAAATTTTTTCTTTTTGCTGTTCTAATGAAATGAACAAATTTCATACACACATGCGATGTTGCTCCGCGTCAAAAGCCGTTTGTTGTCAAGCCTCTGCGTCCGTGGCTAACAACGTAAAGAATGTTTGTTTCTCTTTTTGACCAGGGGCGAAAAATTTTTCTTTCATTACAGTTCGCGGCGATATGACCGCGCCGCCTTTTAAAAAACCGATGTTCATTTTTTTTTCGGTTATTCGAAGATTTTTCCCCTTTTTTTGGGGTTTTTCGACCATACCAAACGCTTCGTTCTATGGGTTCAACTGTACCACTTTTTCCGTTTTTTTTTCGTTTTTAAAACTTCTTTTTAAAAAGGCTAACGGCGGTAACGCGTCTCTTGTTTCTATGGAACAACAAAATGCTGTATTGTTTCGGCAGACTTGAAAAAAAGAATAATTGTCACTAACCATTTTAATTTCAATGCCGACTTTGATAACTTTTCAACAACCGATTTAAAAACATTTAGATATTTTGGAACCCCTCATTGTCATTTAAACCCTATTAACAGTTTCTTGTAAAAATTTTTTTCCGGATTGGTGATATTTTTTTCATTTTTTCCCCCTTTTGTAGAGCCATTGCATATCAAACTGCGGCTTTCCCTTTAAATTATTGTACCAATCTTTTCGTCAGTGCTTCCCCTCACCTTTTTCTTCATTTTTTTTTCAATTTTTCGTTACAAAAGACAGTCCACCGTGTATGGACTTTTCATTTGTATTTTTCCCGAATCAAAAAATTTTTTTCGTCCCAATTTTTTCGATTTGGTACAACGAATTCATTTTTTAAATCTTTTAGCGCAAAACGCTTTTTATTTAAATGGAAAAAATCTTTTTAACCCCAAACGCTTTTTTTTTTAATGGAAAACCTTTTAACGCGACAACCCCGTTTGCCCAAATTTAAACCCTTCGGGGAAAACAATGTCCTGGGCCCATAACCTATGTTGGGGGTAAATGAGGGTCACCAAATATAACACGAAATGAAAAAAAAAACTCAAGTACTTTCCACGTTTTTATTTAACATAATTTGGGATGCAGAATACAAAATGGAAGGATAAAACCTTTATATATTTATGCTAACTAGCCGTTTTGATGTTATTGGAGTTGTCATAGAGTTGTCGTACAGCCATAGCGACAGTGTATTTAGAGCAATTTCATAATCTTATATTAAGGTGTAGAATCGATTTTTTGATAAATGCACATTAAGCAATCGATATCAAGTTGCGTAAAAATATGAACTTTACATATTTATGCTAACTAGCCGTTTTGATGTTATTGATACGTACAAACACATTAAGCAATCGATACCGAGTTGCGTAAAAATATGAACTTTACATATTTCTGTTAATTTGCCGTTTTGATGTTATATGCAATCGATATCAAGTTGCGTAAAAATATGAACTTTACATATTTATGCTAACTAGCCGTTTTCATGTTATTGGAGTTGTCATAGAGTTGTCCTATAGCAATAACGACAGTGTATTTGGAGCAATTTCGCAATCTTATATTAAGGTGTAGAACCGATTTTTTGGTACATACACATTAAGCAATCGATATCAAGTTGCGTAAAAATATGAACTTTACATATTTATGCTAACTAGCCGTTTTGATGTTATTGGAGTTGTCATAGAGTTGTCCTACAGCAATAGCGACAGTGTATTTGGAACAATTTCACAATCTTATATTAAGATGAAGAATCGATTTTTTAGTACATACACATTAAGCAATCGATACATACACATTAAGCAATCGATATCAAGTTGCGTAAAAATATTTGCGTAAAATTGAACTTTACATTTTTTGGAACTTTACATATTTATGCTAACATTAGCCGTTTTGATGTTATTGGAGTTGTCATAGAGTTGTTGTCGTATAGCCATAGCGACAGTGTATTTGGAGCAATTTCACAATCTTATATTAAGGTGTAGAATCGATTTTTTAGTACATACACATTAAGCAATCGATATCAAGTTGCGTAAAAATATGAACTTTACATATTTATGCTAACTAGCCGTTTTGATGTTATTGGAGCTTTCAAAGAGTTGTCCTATAGCAATAGCGACAGTGTATTTGGAACAATTTCACAATCTTATATTAAGGTGTAGAATCGATTTTTGATACATACACATTAAGCAATCGATATCAAGTTGCGTAAAAATATGAACTTTACATATTTATGCTAACTCGCCGTTTTGATGTTATTGGAGTTGTCATAGAGTTGTCGTATAGCCATAGCGACAGTGTATTTGGAGCAATTTCACAATCTAATATTAAGGTGTAGAATCGATTTTTGGTACATACACATTAAGCAATCGATATCAAGTTGCGTAAAAATATGAACTTTACATATTTATGCTAACTAGCCGTTTTGATGTTATTGGAGTTGTCATAGAGTTGTCGTATAGCCATAGCGACAGTGTATTTGGAGCAATTTCACAATCTTATATTAAGGTGTAGAATCGATTTTTTGATACATACACATTAAGCAATCGATATCAAGTTGCGTAAAAATATGAACTTTACATATTTATGCTAACTAGCCGTTGTGTTGTTATTGGAGTTGTCATAGAGTTGTCGTATAGCCATGACGACAGTGTATTTGGACCAATTTCACAATCTTATATTAAGGTGGAGAAACGATCTTTTAGTACATACACATTATGCAATCGATATCAGGTTGCGTAAAAATATGAACTTTACTTATTTATGCTAACTAGCCGTTTTGATGTTATTGCAGTTGTCATAGAGTTGTCCTATAGCCATAGCGACAGTGTATTTGGAACAATTTCACAATCTTATATTAAGGTGTAGAATCGATTTTTTTAGTACATACACATTATATCAAGTTGCGTAAAAATATGAACTTTAATCGATATCAAGTTGCGTAAAAATATGAACTTTACATATTTATACTATTTAGCCGTTTTGATGTTATTGGAGTTGTCCTATAGCAATAGCGACAGTGTATTTGGAAATTTTTACAATCTTATATTAAGGTGTAGAATCGATTTTTTGGTACATACACATTAAGCAATCGATATCAAGTTGCGTAAAAATATGAACTTTACATATTTATGCTAACTAGCCGTTTTGATGTTATTGGAGTTGTCATAGAGTTGTCCTAGAGCAATAGGTACAGTGTATATGGAACAATTTCGCAAGCTTATATTTCGGTGTAGAATCGAAATTTTTATACATACACATTAAGCAATCGATATCAAGATGCGTAAAAATATGAACTTTACATATTTATGCAAATTAGCCGTTTTGATGTTATTGGTGTTTCCATAGAGTTGTCGTATAGCCATAACGACAGTGTATTTGGAGCAATTTCACAATCTTATAATAAGGTGTAGAATCGATTTTTTGATATACACACATTCAGCAATCGTTATCAAGTTGCGTAAAATTATCAACTTTACATCTTTATGCTAACTAGCCGTTTTGATGTTATTGGAGTTGTCATAGAGTTGTCGTATAGCCATAGCGACAGTGTATTTGGAACAATTTCACAATCTTAATATAAGGTGTAGAATCAATTTTTTGATACATACACATTAAGCAATCGATATCAAGTTGCGTAAAAATATGAACTTTACATATTTATGCTATTTACCCGTTTTGATGTTATTGGAGCTTTCATAGAGTTGTCGTATAGCCATAACGACAGTGTATTTGGAGCAATTTCACAATCTTAAGTTGAGGTGTAGAATCGATTTTTTAGTACATACACATTAAGCAATCGATATCAAGTTGCGAAAAATCTGAACTTTTCATATTTATGCTAACTAGCCGTTTTGATGTTATTGGAGTTGTCATAGAGTTGTCCTACAGAAATAGCGACAGTGTATATGGAACAATTTAACAATCCTAAATTAAGGTGTAGATTTGATTTTTTGATACATACACATTAAGCAATCGATATCAAGATGCGTAAAAATACGAACTTTACATATTTATGCTAACTAGCGGTTTTGATGTTATTGGAGTTGTCATAGGGTTGTCGTTTAGCCATAGCGACAGTGAATTTGGAGCAATTTCACAATCTTATATAAAGGTGTAGAATCAATTTTTTAGTACATACACATTAAACAAACGATATTAAGATGCGTAAAAATACGAACTTTATATGTTTCGGTTAGTTAGCCGTTTTGATGTTATTGAAGTTGTCATAGAGTAGTCGTATAGCCATAACGACACTGTATTTGGAGCAATTTCACAATCTTTAGTTAAGGTGTAGAATGATTTTTTGGTACATACACATTATGCAATCATTATCAAGTTGCGTAAAAATATGAACTTAACATATTTATGCTAACTAGCCGTTTTATGTTATTGGAGTTGTCATAGAGTTGTCCTATAGCAATAGCGACAGTGTATTTTGAACAATTTAACAATCCTAAATTAAGGTGTAGAATTGATTTTTTGATACATACACATTAAGCAATCGATATCAAGTTGCGTAAAAATATGAACTTTACATATTTATGCTAACTAGCCGCTTTGATGTTATTGGAGTTGTCATAGAGTTGTCGTTTAGCCATAGCGACAGTGTATCTGGAGCAATTTAACAATCTTATATTAAGGTGTAGAATCGATTCTTTAGTACATACACATTAAACAATCGATATTAAGATGCGTAAAAATACGAACTTTACATATTTATGCAAATTAGCCGTTTTGATGTTATTGAAGTTGTCATAGAGTTGTCCTATAGCAATAGCGACAGTGTATTTGGAACAATTTAACAATCCTAAATTAAGGTGTAGAATCGATTTTTTCATACATACACATTAAGCAATCGATATCAAGTTGCGTACAAATATGAACTTTACATATTTATGCTAACTAGCCGTTTTGATGTTATTGGAGTTGTCATAGAGTTGTCGTATAGCCATAATAACAGTGTATTTGGAACAATTTAACAATCTTAAATTAAGGTGTAGAACCGATTTTTTGGTACATACACATTATGCAATCGATATCAAGTTGCGTAAAAATATGAACTTTACATATTTATGCTAACTAGCCGTTTTGATGTTAGTGGAGTTGTCATAGAGTTGTCCTATAGCAACAGCGACAGTGTATTTGGAGCAATTTCACAATCTTATATTAAGGTGAAGAACCGATTTTTTAGTACATACACATTAAGCAATCGATACCAAGTTGCGTAAAAATATGAACTTTACATATTTATGCTAACAAGCCGTTTTGATGTTATTGGAAGTTGTCATAGAGTTGTCCTATAGCAATAGCGACAGTGTATTTGGAACAATTTAACAATCCTAAATTAAGGTGTAGAATTTATTTTTTGGTACATGCACATTATGCAATCGATATCAAGTTGCGTAAAAATATGAACTTTACATATTTATGCTATTTAGCCGTTTTGATGTTATTGGAGCTTTCATAGAGTTGTCCTATAGCCATAGCGACAGTGTATTTGGAACAATTTCGCAATCTTATATTAAGGTGTAGAATTGATTTTTTAGTACATGCACATTAAGCTATCGATATCAAGATGCGTAAAAATATAAACTTTACATATTTATGTTAACTAGCCGTTTTGATATTATTGGAGCTTTCATAGAGTTGTCGTATAGCTATAACGACAGTGTATTTGGAGCAATTTACAATCTTATATTAAGGTGTAGAACCGATTTTTTAGTACATACACATTAAGCAATCGATATCAAGTTGCGTAAAAATATGAACTTTACATATTTCTGTTAATTTGCCGTTTTGATGTTATTGGAGTTGTCATAGAGTTGTCCTATAGCAATAGCGACAGTGTATTTGGAGCAATTTCACAATCTTATATTAAGGTGTAGAATCGATTTTTTAGTACACACACATTAAGAAATCGATATCAAGATGCGTAAAAATATGAACTTTACATATTTCGGTTAATTAGCCGTTTTTATGTTATTGGAGTTGTCATAGAGTTGTCGTATAGCAATAGCGACAGTGTATTTGGAGCAATTGCACAATCTTATATTAAGGTGTAGAATCGATTTTTTGATACATGCACATTAAGCAATCGATACCAAGTTGCGTAAAAATATGAACTTTACATATTTATGCTAACTAGCCGTTTTGATGTTATTGGAGTTGTCATAGAGTTGTCCTATAGCAATAGCGACAGTGTATTTGGAACAATTTAGCAATCTTATATTAAGGTGTAGAATTGATTTTTTAGTACATACACATTAAGCAATCGATATCAAGTTGCGTAAAAATATGAACTTTACATTTTTATGCTAATTAGCAGTTTTGATGTTATTGGAGTTTTCATAGAGTTGTCGTATAGCCATAACGACAGTGTATTTGGAGCAATTTCACAATCTTATATTAAGGTGTAGAATCGATTTTTTGATACATACACATTAAGCAATCGATATCAAGTTGCGTAAAAATATGAACTTTACATATTTATGCTAACTAGCCGTTTTGATGTTATTGGAGTTGTCATAGAGTTGTCCTATAGCCATAGCGACAGTGTGTTTGGAGCAACTTCGCAATCTTAAGTTACGGTGTAGAATCGATTTTTTGTTACATACACATTAAGCAATCGATATCAAGTTGCGTAAAAATATGAACTTTACATATTTATGCTAATTAGCCGTTTTGATGTTATTGAAGAGTTGTCGATTTTTTTGATACAATTTCACAATCTTATATTAAGGTGTAGAATCGATTTTTTAGATACACACACATTAAGCTAACGATATCAAGTTGCGTAAAAATAATAACTTTACATATTTATGCTATTTAGCCGTTTTGATGTTATTGGAGTTGTCATAGAGTTGTCGTATAGCCATAGCGACAGTGTATTTGGAGCAATTGCACAATCTTATATTAAGGTGTAGAATCGATTTTTTAGTACACACACACTAAGCAATCGATATCAAGTTGCGTAAAAATATGAACTTTACACATTTATGCTAACTCGCCGTTTTGATGTTATTGGAGTTGTCATAGAGTTGTCGTATAGTCATAGCGACAGTGTATTTGGAACAATTTTACAATCTTATATTAAGGTGTAGAATCGATTTTTTAGTACATACACATTAAGCAATCGATATCAAGATGCGTAAAATATGAACCTTACATATTTCTGTTAATTAGCCGTTTTGATGTTATTGGAGCTTTCATAGAGTTGTCGTATAGCCATAACGACAGTGTATTTGGAGCAATTTCACAATCTTAATTGAGGTGTAGAATC
>NW_026089623.1:11766867-11777958 GCF_024586455.1 Bactrocera neohumeralis | reverse complement strand
AGTGTATATGGAACAACTTCACAAGCTTATATTAAGGTGTAGAATCGATTTTTGATACATACACATTAAGCAATCGATATCAAGATGCGTAAAAATAAGAACTTTACATATTTATGCTAACTAGCCGTTTTGATTTTATTGAAGTTGTCATAGAGTTGTCCTATAGCCATAGCGACAGTGTATTTGGAACAATTTCACAATCTTAAATTAAGATGTAAAATTGATTTTTTGGTACGTACATTTTAAGCAATCGATATCAAGTTGCGTAAAAATATGAACTTTACATATTTTTAATAATTACCCATTTTGATGTTATTGGAGTTGTCATAGAGTTGTCCTATAGCAATAGCGACAGTGTATATGGAACAACTTCACAAGCTTATATTAAGGTGGAAAATTGATTTTTTGGTACATTCACCTTAAGCAATCGATATCAAGTTGCGTAAAAATATGAACTTTACCTCTTTATGCTAGCTCGACCTTTTGATGTTAATGGAGTTGTCATAGAGTTGTCCTACCGCAATAGCGACAGTGTATATGGAACAACTTCACAAGCTTATATTAAGGTGTAGAATCGATTTTTGATACATACACATTAAGCAATCGATATCAAGTTGCGTAAAAATATGAACTTTACATATTTATGCTAACTCAAGTGTTGATGTTATTGGAGTTGTCATAGAGTTGTCCTATAGCAATAGCGACAGTGTATATGGAACAACTTCACAAGCTTATATTAAGGTGTAGAATCGATTTTTGATACATACACATTAAGCAATCGATATCAAGTTGCGTAAAAATATGAACTTTACATATTTATGCTAATTAGCCGTTTTGATGTTATTGGAGTTGTCATAGAGTTGTCCTATAGCAATAGCGACAGTGTATTTGGAACAACTTCACAAGCTTATATTAAGGTGTAGAATCGATTTTTTGGTACATACACATTAAGCAATCGATATCAAGTTGCGTAAAAATATGAACTTTACATATTTATGCTAATTAGCCGTTTTGATGTTATTGGAGTTGTCATAGAGTTGTCCTATAGCAATAGCGACAGTGTATATGGAACAACTTCACAAGCTTATATTAAGGTGTAGAATCGATTTTTGATACATACACATTAAGCAATCGATATCAAGTCGCGTAAAAATATGAACTTTACATATTTATGCTATTTAGCCGTTTTGATGTTGTTGGAGTTGTCATAGAGTTGTCCTATAGCCATAGCGACAGTGTATATGGAACAACTTCACAAGCTTATATTAAGGTGTAGAATCGATTTTTTGATACATACACATTAAGCAATCGATATCAAGTTGCGTAAAAATATGAACTTTACATATTTATGCTAATTAGCCGTTTTGATGTTATTGGAGTTGTCATAGAGTTGTCCTATAGCCATAGCGACAGTGTCTTTGGAACAATTTCACAATCTTAGTTACGGTGTAGAATCGATTTTTTGGTACATACACATTAAGCAATCGATATCAAGTTGCGTAAAAATATGAACTTTGCATATTTATGCTAGCTAGCCGTTTTGATGTTATTGGAGTTGTCATAGAGTTGTCCTAAAGCAATAGCGACAGTGTATATGGAACAACTTCACAAGCTTATATTAAGGTGTAGAATCGATTTTTGATACATACACATTAAGCAATCGATATCAAGTTGCGTAAAAATATGAACTTTACATATTTATGCTAATTAGCCGTTTTGATGTTATTGGAGTTGTCATAGAGTTGTCCTATAGCAATAGCGACAGTGTATATGGAACAACTTCACAAGCTTATATTAAGGTGTAGAATCGATTTTTTGATACATACACATTAAGCAATCGATATCAAGTTGCGTAAAAATATGAACTTTACATATTTATGCTAATTAGCCGTTTTGATGTTATTGGAGTTGTCATAGAGTTGTCCTATAGCAATAGCGACAGTGTATTTGGAACAACTTCACAAGCTTATATTAAGGTGTAGAATCGATTTTTTGATACATACACATTAAGCAATCGTTATCAAGTTGCGTAAAAATATGCACTTTACATATTAATGCTAACAAGCCGCTTTTATGTTATTGAAGTTGTCATATAGTTGTCCTATAGCAATAGCGACAGTGTATTTGGAACAATTTCACAATCTTATATTAAGGTGTAGAATCGATTTTTTGATACATACACACGAAGCAATCGATATCAAGTTGCGTAAAAATATGATCTTTACATATTTATGCTAGCTAGCCGTTTTGATGTTATTGGAGTTGTCATAGAGTTGTCCTATAGCCATAGCGACAGTGTATATGGAACAACTTCACAAGCTTATATTAAGGTGTAGAATCGATTTTTGATACATACACATTAAGCAATCGATATCAAGTTGCGTAAAAATATGAACTTTACATATTTATGCTAGCTAGCCGTTTTGATGTTATTGGAGTTGTCATAGAGTTGTCCTAAAGCAATAGCGACAGTGTATATGGAACAACTTCACAAGCTTATATTAAGGTGTAGAATCGATTTTTATACATACACATTAAGCAATCGATATCAAGTTGCGTAAAAATATGAACTTTACATATTTATGCTAACTAGCCGTTTTGATGTTGTTGGAGTTGTCAAAGAGTTGTCCTATAGCCATACCGCGACAGTGTATTTGGAGCGATTTCATAATCTTATATTAAGGTGTAGAATCGATTTTTTGGTACATACACATTAAGCAATCAATATCAAGATGCGTAAAAATATGAACTTTACATATTTATGCTAACTAGCCGTTTTGATGTTATTGGAGTTGTCATAGAGTTGTCCTATAGCCATAGCGACAGTGTACATGGAACAACTTCACAAGCTTATATTAAGGTGTAGAATCGATTTTTGATACATACACATTAAGCAATCGATATCAAGTTGCGTAAAAATATGAACTTTACATATTTATGCTAATTACCCGTTTTGATGTTATTGGAGTTGTCATAGAGTTGTCCTATAGCAATAGCGACAGTGTATATGGAACAACTTCACAAGCTTATATTAAGGTGTAGAATCGATTTTTGATACATACACATTAAGCAATCGATATCAAGTTGCGTAAAAATATGAACTTTACATATTTATGCTAACTAGCCGTTTTGATGTTATTGGAGTTGTCATAGAGTTGTCCTATAGCAATAGCGACAGTGTATATGGAACAACTTCACAAGCTTATATTAAGGTGTAGAATCGAATTTTTGTACCTACACATTAAGCAATCGATATCAAGTTGCGTAAAAATATGAACTTTACATATTTATGCTAACTAGCCGTTTTGATGTTATTGGAGCTTTCATAGAGTTGTCGTATAGCCATAGCGACAGTGTATTTGGATGAATTTCGCAATCTTAAATTAAGGTGTAAAATCGATTTTTTGATACATACACATTAAGCAATCGATATCAAGTTGTGTAAAAATATGAGCTTTACATATTTATGTTAATTACCCGTTTTGATGTTATTGGAGTTGTAATAGAGTTGTCCTATAGCAATAGCGACAGTGTATTTGGAACAATTTCACAATCTTAAATTAAGGTGTAGAATTGATTTTTTGGTACATACACATTATGCAATCGATATCAGGTTGCGTAAAAATATGAACTTTACATATTTATGCTAACTACCCGTTTTGATGTTATTGGAGTTGTCATAGAGTTGTCGTATGGCCATAGCGACAGTGTATTTGGAGCAATTTCACAATCTTTTATTAAGGTGTAGAATCGATTTTTTGATACATTCACATTAAGCAATCGATATCAAGTTGCGTAAAAATATGAACTTTACATATTTATGCTAACTCGCCGTTTTGATGTTATTGGAGCTTTCATAGAGTTGTCGTATAGCCATAGCGACAGTGTATTTGGAGCAATTTCATAATCTTATATTAAGGTGTAGAATCGATTTTTTATACATACACATTAAGCAATCGATATCAAGTTGCGTAAAAATATGAACTTTACATATTTATGCTAATTAGCCGTTTTGATGTTATTGGAGTTGTCATAGAGTTGTCGTATAGCCATAGCGACAGTGTATTTGGAACAATTTCACAATCTTATATTAAGGTGTAGAATCGATTTTTTGGTACATACACATTAAGCAATCGATATCAAGATGCGTATAAATATGAACTTTACATATTTATGCTAACCCGCCGTTTTGATGTTATTGAAGTTGTCATAGAGTTGTCCTATAGCAATAGCGACAGTGTATTTGGAACATTTTAACAATCCTAAATTAAGGTGTAGAATCGATTTTTTGGTACATACACATTAAGCAATCCATGTCAAGATGCGTAAAAATCTGCACTTTACATATTTCTGCTAATTAGCCGTTTTGATGTTATTGGAGTTGTCATAGAGTTGTCGTATAGCCATACCGACAGTGTATTTGGAACAATTTCACAATCCTAAATTAAGGTGTAGAATCGATTTTTTGATACATACACATTAAGCAGTCGTTATCAAGTCGCGTAAAAATATGAACTTTACATATTTATGCTAACTAGCCGTTTTGATGTTATTGGAGTTGTCATAGAGTTGTCCTATAGCCACACCGACAGTGTGTTTGGATGAATTTCGCAACCTTATATTAAGGTGTAGAATCGATTTTTTGGTACATACACATTAAGCAATCGATATCAAGTTGCGTAAAAATATGAACTTTACATATTTATGCTAATTAGCCGTTTTGATGTTATTGGAGTTGTCATAGAGTTGTCGTATAGCCATAGCGAGAGTGTATTTGGAGCAATTTCACAATCTTATATTAAGGTGTAGAATCGATTTTTTGATACATACACATTAAGCAATCGATATCAAGTTGCGTAAAAATATGAACTTTACATATTTATGCTAACTAGCCGTTTTGATGTTATTGGAGTTGTCATAGAGTTATCGTAAAGCCATAACGACAGTGTATTTGGAGCAATTTCACAATCTTATATTAAGTTGTAGAATCGATTTTTTGGTACATACACATTAAGCAATCGATATCAAGATGCGTAAAAATATGAACTTTACATATTTATGCTAATTAGCCGTTTTGATGTTATTGGAGTTGTCATAGAGTTGTCGTATAGCATAGCGACAGTGTATTTGGATCAATTTCACAATCTTATATTAAGGTGTAGAATCGATTTTTTGGTACATACACATTAAGCAATCGATATCAAGTTGCGTAAGAATATGAACTTTACATATTTATGCTAACTGGCCGTTTTGATGTTATTGGAGTTGTCATAGAGTTGTCGTATAGCAATAGCGACAGTGTATTTGGAACAATTTCACAATCTTATATTAAGGTGTAGAATCGATTTTTTGGTACATACACATTATGAAATCGATATCAAGTTGCGTAAAAATATGAACTTTACATATTTATGCTAACTAGCCGTTTTGATGTTATTGGAATTGTCATAGAGTTGTCGTATAGCCATAGCGACAGTGTATTTGGAGCAATTTCACAATCTTATATTAAGGTGTAGAATCGATTTTTTTCTACACACACATTAAGCAATCGATATCAAGATGCGTAAAAATATGAACTTTACATATTTATGCTAATTAGCCGTTTTGATGATATTGGAATTGTCATAGAGTTGTCGTATAGCCATAGCGACAGTGTATTTGGAGCAAATTTATAATCTTTTACTAAGGTGTAGAATCGAGATTTTGGTACATACACATTAAGCAATCGATATCAAGATGCGTAAAAATATGAACTTTGCGTATTTATGCAATTTAGCCGTTTTGATTTTATTGGAGTTTTCATGGAGTTGTCGTATAGCCATAGCGACAGTGTATTTGGAGCAATTTCACAATCTTATATTAAGGTGTAGAATCGATTTTTTGATACATACACATTAAGCAATCGATATCAAGTTGCGTAAAAATATGAACTTTACATATTTATGCTAATTAGCCGTTTTGATGTTATTGGAGTTGTCATAGAGTTGTCGTATAGCCATAGCGACAGTGTATTTGGAGCAATTTCACAATCTTATATTAAGGTGTAGAATCGATTTTTTGATACATTTACATTAAGCAATCGATATCAAGATGCGTAAAAATATGAACTTTACATATTTATGCTAATTAGCCGTTTTGATGTTATTGGAGTTGTCATAGAGTTGTCGTATAGCATAGCGACAGTGTATTTGGATCAATTTCACAATCTTATATTAAGGTGTAGAATCGATTTTTTGGTACATACACATTAAGCGATCGATATCAAGTTGCGTAAAAATATGAACTTTACATATTTATGCTAATTAGCCGTTTTGATGTTATTGGAGTTGTCATAGAGTTGTCGTATAGCCATAGCGACAGTGTATTTGGAGCAATTTCACAATCCTATATTAAGGTGTAGAATCGATTTTTTGTACATACACATTAAGCAATCGATATCAAGTTGCGTAAAAATATGAACTTTACATATTTATGCTAAATAATCGTTTTGATGTTATTGGAGTTGTCATAGAGTTGTCGTATAGCCATAGCGACAGTGTATTTGGAGCAATTTCATAATCTTATATTAAGGTGTAGAATCGATTTTTTAGTACATACACATTAAGCAATCGATATCAAGATGCGTAAAAATATGAACTTTACATATTTATGCTAATTAGCCGTTTTGATGTTATTGGAGTTGTCATAGAGTTGTCGTATAGCCATAGCGACAGTGTATTTGGAGCAATTTCACAATCTTATATTAAGGTGTAGAATCGATTTTTTTCTACACACACATTAAGCAATCGATATCAAGATGCGTAAAAATATGAACTTTACATATTTATGCTAATTAGCCGTTTTGATGTTATTGGAGTTGTCATAGAGTTGTCGTATAGCCATAACGACAGTGTATTTGGAGCAACTTCGCAATCTTATATTAAGGTGTAGAATCGATTTTTTGGTACAAATACATTAAGCAATCGATATCAAGTTGCGTAAAAATATGAACTTTACATATTTATGCTAATTAGCCGTTTTGATGTTATTGGAGTTGTCATAGAGTTGTCGTATAGCCATAGCGACGGTGTATTTGGAGCAATTTCATAATCTTATATTAAGGTGTAGAATCGATTTTTTGATACATACACATTAAGCAATCGATATCAAGTTGCGTAAAAATATGAACTTTACATATTTATGCTAATTAGCCGTTTTGATGTTATTGGAGTTGTCATAGAGTTGTCGTATAGCCATAGCGACAGTGTATTTGGATCAATTTCACAATCTTATATTAATTTGTAGAATCTATTATTTAGTACATACACATTAAGCAATCGATATTGATGTTATTGGAGTTGTCATAGTTGTCATGGAGTTGTCGTATAGCCATAGCGACAGTGTATTTGGATCAATTTCACAATCTTATATTAAGGTGTAGAATCGATTTTTTGGTACATACACATTAAGCAATCGATATCAAGATGCGTAAAAATATGAACTTTACATATTTATGCTAACTAGCCGTTTTGATGTTATTGGAGTTGTCATAGAGTTGTCGTATAGCCATAGCGACAGTGTATTTGGAGCAATTTCACAATCTTATATTAAGGTGTAGAATCGATTTTTTGGTACATACACATTAAGCAATCGATATCAAGATGCGTAAAAATATGAACTTTACATATTTTTGCTAATTAGCCGTTTTGATGTTATTGGAGTTGTCATATAGTTGTCGTATAGCCATAGCGACAGTGTATTTGGAACAATTTCACAATCTTATATTAAGGTGTAGAATCGATTTTTTGGTACATACACATTAAGCAATCGATATCAAGTTGCGTAAAAATATGAACTTTACATATTTATGCTAACTTTAGCCGTTTTGATGTTATTGGAGTTGTCATAGAGTTGTCGTATAGCCATAGCGACAGTGTATTTGGAGCAATTTCACAATCTTATATTAAGGTGTAGAATCGATTTTTTAGTACATACACATTAAGCAATCGATATCAAGATGCGTAAAAATATGAACTTTACATATTTATGCTAATTAGCCGTTTTGATGTTATTGGAGTTGTCATAGAGTTGTCGTATAGCCATAGCGACAGTGTATTTGGAGCAATTTCACAATCTTATATTAAGGTGCAGATTCGATTTTTTGGTACATACAAATTAAGCAATCGATATCAAGATGCGTAAAAATATGAACTTTACATATTTATGCTAATTAGCCGTTTTGATGATATTGGAATTGTCATAGAGTTGTCGTATAGCCATAGCGACAGTGTATTTGGAGCAATTTCACAATCTTATATTAAGGTGTAGAATCGATTTTTTGATACATACACATTAAGCAATCGATATCAAGTTGCGTAAAAATATGAACTTTACATATTTATGCTAACTAGCCGTTTTGATGTTATTGGAGTTGTCATAGAGTTGTCGTATAGCCATAGCGACAGTGTATTTGGAGCAATTTCACAATCTTATATTAAGGTGTAGAATCGATTTTTTGGTACATACACATTAAGCAATCATTATCAAGATGCGTAAAAATATGAACTTACATATTTATGCTAACTAGCCGTTTTGATGTTATTGGAGTTGTCATAGAGTTGTCGTATAGCCATAGCGACAGTGTATTTGGAGCAATTTCACAATCTTATATTAAGGTGTAGAATCGATTTTTTGATACATACACATTAAGCAATCGATATCAAGTTGCGTAAAAATATGAACTTTACATATTTATGCTAATTAGCCGTTTTGATGTTATTGGAGTTTCATGTCATAGAGTTGTCGTATAGCCATAGCGACAGTGTATTTGGAGCAATTTCACAATCTTATATTAAGGTGTAGAATCGATTTTTTGGTACATACACATTAAGCAATCGATATCAAGTTGCGTAAAAATATGAACTTTACATATTTATGCTAATTAGCCGTTTTGATGTTATTGGAGTTGTCATAGAGTTGTCGTATAGCCATAGCGACAGTGTATTTGGAGCAATTTCACAATCTTATATTAAGGTGTAGAATCGATTTTTTGGTACATACACATTAAGCAATCGATATCAAGTTGCGTAAAAATATGAACTTTACATATTTATGCTAACTAGCCGTTTTGATGTTATTGGTGTTGACTATAGAGTGGTCGTATAGCCATAACGACAGTGTATTTGGAGCAATTTCACAATCTTAATTAAGGTGTAGAATCGATTTTTTGATACATACACATTAAGCAATCGATATCAAGTTGCGTAAAAATATGAACTTTACATATTTATGCTAACTAGCCGTTTTGATGTTTTTGGAGTTGTCATAGAGTTGTCGTATAGCCATAGCGACAGTGTATTTAGAGCAATTTCACAATCTTATATTAAGGTGTAGAATCGATTTTTTGACACATACACATTAAGCAATCGATATCAAGTTGCGTAAAAATATGAACTTTACATACTTATGCTAACTAGCCGTTTTGATGTTATTGGAGTTGTCATAGAGTTGTCGCATAGCCATAGCGACAGTGTATTTGGAGCAATTTCATAATCTTATATTAAAGTGTGGAATCGATTTTTTGTACATACACATTAAGCAATCGATATCAAGATGCGTAAAAATATGAACTTTACATATTTATGCTAATTAGCCGTTTTGATGTTATTGGAGTTGTCATAGAGTTGTCGTATAGCCATAGCGACAGTGTATTTGGAACAATTTCACAATCTTATATTAAGGTGTAGAATCGATTTTTTGGTACATACACATTAAGCAATCGATATCAAGTTGCGTAAAGACATGAACTTCACATATTTATGCTAATTAGCCGTTTTGATGTTATTGGAGTTGTCATAGAGTTGTCGTATAGCCATAGCGACAGTGTATTTGGAGCAATTTCACAATCTTATATTAAGGTGTAGAATCGATTTTTTGGTACATACACATTAAGCAATCGATATCAAGTTGCGTAAAAATATGAACTTTACATATTTATGCTAACTAGCCGTTTTGATGTTATTGGAGTTGTCATAGAGTTGTCGTATAGCCATAGCGACAGTGTATTTGGAGCAATTTCATAATCTTATATTAAGGTGTAGAATCGATTTTTTGGTACATACACATTAAGAAATCGATATCAAGATGCGTAAAAATATGAACTTTACATATTTATGCTAATTAGCCGTTTTGATGATATTGGAATTGTCATAGAGTTGTCGTATAGCCATAGCGACAGTGTATTTGGAGCAATTTCACAATCTTATATTAAGGTGTAGAATCGATTTTTTAGTACATTCACATTAAGCAATCGATATCAAGTTGCGTAAAAATATGAACTTTACATATATGCTAATTACCCGTTTTGATGTTATTGGAGTTGTCATAGAGTTGTCCTATAGCCATAGCGACAGTGTATTCGGAGCAATATCATAATCTTGTATTAAGGTGTAGAATCCATTTTTTAGTACATACATATTAAGCAATCGATATCAAGTACCGTAAAATATGAACTTTACATATTTATGCTAATTAGCCCTTTTGAAGTTATGTGAGTTGTCATAGAGTTGTCCTATAGCCATAACGACAGTGTCTTTGGAGCAATTTCACAATCTTAAATTACGGTGTAGAATCGATTTTTTGATACATACACATTAAGCAATCGATATCAAGTTGCGTAAAAATATGAACTTTACATATTTATGCTAACTAGCCGTTTTGATGTTATTGGAGTTGTCATAGAGTTGTCGTATAGCCATAGCGACAGTGTATTTGGAGCAATTTCACAATCTTATATTAAGGTGTAGAATCGATTTTTTATACATACACATTAAGCAATCGATATCAAGTTGCGTAAAAATATGAACTTTACATATTTATGCTAATTAGCCGTTTTGATGTTATTGGAGTTGTCATAGAGTTGTCGTATAGCCATAACGACAGTGTATTTGGAGCAATTTCAGGAGTTTCATAGAGTTGTCGTATAGCCATAGCGACAGTGTATTTGGAACAATTTCGTAATCTTATATGAAGGTGTAGAATCGATCGATCAAGATGCGTAAAAATATGAACTTCACATATTTCTGTTAATTAGCCGTTTTAATGTTATTGGAG
>NW_026089623.1:11748651-11766767 GCF_024586455.1 Bactrocera neohumeralis | reverse complement strand
ACTTTGCCCCGTTATGGCTTTATGTCAACTTCGATAAGATGAAGAAGGTTTAAATTTCTTTTTTTGATGTTTGTTTGAAGCAACTCAAACCGACTGTTAAAAGTGTATATACAAAAAAATCGATTTATACCGAATATAAGATTTGAATTCTTCCAAATGATTTATGGCTTTTGTCCCTTTGATAAGATGGAAGGGGTTTAAATTTAAATTAAATTGTTAAATTAATGAATTTAAAACACTCAATATCGACTGCTAAATTGTATATACAAAAAATCGACTTTATACCCGAAAATAAGATTTCGTTCTTCCAAATGCACTGCCGTTATTCCTTTGTCAACTTGGGGAAGATGAAGAAAGGGTTTAAATTTTTCTTTAATATGTTAAATTAATGAATTAAAGCAATCAATATCGATTGCTAAATGTGTATATACAAGAAAATCGACTTTATACCTGAATATAAGATTGTCGAATTCTTCCAAATGCACTGCTGTTATGGCTTTATGTCAACTTCGATAAGACGTAAAGGCTAATTAACTTAAAAATTTGATGTTAACGATTTAAAGCAACTCAACACCGACTGCTAAATGTGTATATACAAGAAAATCGTTTTTATACCTGAATATAAGATTGTCGAATTACAAGAAAATCGTGGCTTTATAAGATGTTAATTAACTTAAAGATTGATGTTAATGATATGAAGCAACACAATTCCGACTGCTGAATGTGTATAAACAAGAAAATCGATTTTATATATGCACTGCCGTTATGGCTTTATGTCAACTTCGGTGAGATGAAGAAGGTAAATTAACTTAAATATGTTAAATTAATAAATTAAAGCAACTCAATATCGACTGCTAAAGGTGTATATACAAGAAAATCGACTTTATACCTGAATATAAGATTGTCGAATTTTCCAAATGCACTGCCGTTATGGCTTTTTGTCAACTTCGATAAGATGAAGAAGGTTAATTAACTTAAATATTTGATGTTAATGAATTAAAGCCACTCAATATCGACTGCTAAATGTGTATATACAAGAAAATCGACTTTTATCTGAATATAAGATTGTCGAATTCTTCCAAATGCACTGCCGTATGGCTTTATGTCAACTTCGATAAGATGAAGAAGGCTAATTAACTTAAATATTTGATGTTAATGATTTAAAGCAACTCAATATCGACTGCTAAATGTGTATATACAAGAAAATCGACTTTATACCTGAATATAAGATTGTCGAATTCTTCCAAATGCACTGCCGTTATGGCTTTATGTCAACTTGGGTAAGATAAAGAAGGTTAATTAACTTAAATATTTGATGTTAATGATTTAAAGCAACTCAATATCGACTGTCAACTAAATGTGTTATATACAAGAAAATCGTATACTTTATACCTGAATATAAGATTGTCGAATTCTTCCAAATGCACTGCCGTTATGGCTTTATGTCAACTTTGGTAAGATGAAGAAGGTTAATTAACTTAAATATGTTAAATTAATGAATTAAAACAACTCAATATCGACAGTTAAATGTGTATATACAAGAAAATCGACTTTATACCTGAATATAAGATTATCGAATTCTTCCAAATGCACTGCCGTTATGGCTTTATGTCAACTTCGATAAGATGAAGAAGGTTAATTAACTTAAATATTTGATGTTAATGATTTGAAGCAACTCAACATCGACTGCTAAATGTGTATATACAAGAAAATCGACTTTATACCTGAATATAAGATTGTCGAATTCTTCCAAATGCACTGCCGTTATGGCTTTATGTCAACTTCGATAAGATGAAGAAGGCTAATTAACTTAAATATTTGATGTTAATGATTTAAAGCAACTCAACACCGACTGCTAAATGTGTATATACAAGAAAATCGACTTTATACCTGAATATAAGATTGTCGAATTCTTCCAAATGCACTGCCGTTATGGCTTTATGTCAACTTGGTAAGATGAAGAAGGTTAATTAACTTAAATATGTTATGTTAATGAATTAAAGCAACTCAATATCGACTGCTAAATGTGTATATACAAGAAAATCGACTTTATACCTGAATATAAGATTGTCGAATTCTTCCAAATGCACTGCCGTTATGGCTTTATGTCAACTTGGGTAAGATGAAGAAGGCTTATAAACTTTATTATCTGATTTTAGTGATTTGAGGCAACTCAACACCGACTGCTAAATGTGTATATACAAGAAAATCGACTTTATACCTGAATATAAGATTGTCGAATTCTTCCAAATGCACTGCCGTTATGGCTTTATGTCAACTTCGATAAGATGAAGAAGGTTAATTAACTTAAATATTTGATGTTAATGATTTGAAGCAACTCAATACCGACTGCTAAATGTGTATATACAAGAAAATCGACTTTATACCTGAATATAAGATTGTCGAATTCTTCCAAATGCACTGCCGTTATGGCTTTATGTCAACTTGGATAAGATGAAGAAGGTTAATTAACTTAAATATGTTAAATTAATGAATTAAAGCAACTCAATATCGACTGCTAAATGTGTATATACAAGAAAATCGACTTTATACCTCAATATAAGATTGTCGAATTCTTCCAAATGCACTGCCGTTATGGCTTTATGTCAACTTGGGTAAGATGAAGAAGGTTAATTAACTTAAATATTTTAAATTAATGAATTAAAGCAACTCAATATCGACTGCTAAATGTGTATATACAAGAAAATCGACTTTATACCTGAATATAAGATTGTCGAATTCTTCCAAATGCACTGCCGTTATGGCTTTATGTCAACTTCGATAAGATGAAGAAGGCTAATTAACTTAAATATTTGATGTTAATGATTTGAAGCAACTCAATATCCGACTGCTAAATGTGTATATACAAGAAAATCGACTTTATACCTGAATATAAGATTGTCGAATTCTTCCAAATGCACTGCCGTTATGGCTTTATGTCAACTTGGGTAAGATGAAGAAGGTTAATTAACTTAAATATTTGATGTTAATGATTTGAAGCAACTCAATACCGACTGCTAAATGTGTATATACAAGAAAATCGACTTTATACCTGAATATAAGATTGTCGAATTCTTCCAAATGCACTGCCGTTATGGCTTTATGTCAACTTCGATAAGATGAAGAAGGCTAATTAACTTAAATATTTGATGTTAATGATTTAAAGCAACTCAACACCGACTGCTAAATGTGTATATACAAGAAAATCGACTTTATACCTGAATATAAGATTGTGGAATTCTTTCAAATGCACTGCCGTTATGGCTTTATGTCAACTTGGGTAAGATGAAGAAGGCTAATTAACTTAAATATGTGATGTTAATGATTTGAAGCAACTCAATTCCGACTGCTGAATGTGTATATACAAGAAAATCGACTTTATACCTGAATATAAGATTGTCGAATTCTTCCAAATGCACTGCCGTTATGGCTTTATGTCAACTTCGATAAGATGAAGAAGGTTAATTAACTTAAATATGTTAAATTAATGAATTAAAGCAACTCAATATCGACTGCTAAATGTGTATATACAAGAAAATCGACTTTATACCTGAATATAAGATTGTCGAATTCTTCCAAATGCACTGCCGTTATGGCTTTATGTCAACTTCGATAAGATGAATAAAGCTAATTAACTTAAAAATTTGATGTTAACGATTTAAAGCAACTCAACACCGACTGCTAAATGTGTATATACAAGAAAATCGTCTTTATACCTGAATATAAGATTGTCGAATTCTTCCAAATGCACTGCCGTTATGGCTTTATGTCAACTTGGGTAAGATGAAGAAGGTTAATTAACTTAAATATTTGATGTTAATGATTTGAAGCAACACAATTCCGACTGCTGAATGTGTATATACAAGAAAATCGACTTTATACCTGAATATAAGATTGTAGAATTCTTCCAAATGCACTGCCGTTATGGCTTTATGTCAACTTGGGTAAGACGTAGAAGGCTTATAAACTTTAATATTTGATTTTAGTGATTTAAAGCAACTCAATATCGACTGCTAAATGTGTATATACAAGAAAATCGACTTTATACCTGAATATAAGATTGTCGAATTCTTCCAAATGCACTGCCGTTATGGCTTTATGTCAACTTCGATAAGATGAAGAAGGTTAATTAACTTAAATATGTTAAATTAACGAATTAAAGCAACTCAATATCGACTGCTAAATGTGTATATACAAGAAAATCGATTTTATACCTGAATATAAGATTGTCGAATTCTTCCAAATGCACTGCCGTTATGGCCTCATGTCAACTTCGATAAGATGAAGAAGGCTAATTAACTTAAATATTTGATGTTAATGATTTGAAGCAACTCAACACCGACTGCTAAATGTGTATATACAAGAAAATCGTCTTTATACCTGAATATAAGATTGTCGAATTCTTCCAAATGCACTGCCGTTATGGCTTTATGTCAACTTCGATAAGATGAATAAAGCTAATTAACTTAAATATTTGATGTTAACGATTTAAAGCAACTCAACACCGACTGCTAAATGTGTATATACAAGAAAATCGTCTTTATACCTGAATATAAGATTGTCGAATTCTTCCAAATGCACTGCCGTTATGGCTTTATGTCAACTTCGATAAGATGAAGAAGGTTAATTAACTTAAATATTTAAATTAATGATTTAAAGCAACTCAATATCGACTGCTAAATGTGTATATACAAGAAAATCGACTTTATACCTGAATATAAGATTGTCGAATTCTTCCAAATGCACTGCCGTTATGGCTTTATGTCAACTTCGATAAGATGAATAAAGCTAATTAACTTAAATATTTGATGTTAATGATTTAAAGCAACTCAATACCGACTGCTAAATGTGTATATACAAGAAAATCGACTTTATACCTGAATATAAGATTGTCGAATTCTTCCAAATGCACTGCCGTTATGGCTTTATGTCAACTTCGATAAGATGAAGAAGGTTAATTAACTTAAATATTTGATGTTAATGATTTGAAGCAACTCAATTCCGACTGCTAAATGTGTATATACAAGAAAATCGACTTTATACCTGAATATAAGATTGTCGAATTCTTCCAAATGCACTGCCGTTATGGCTTTATGTCAACTTCGATAAGATGAAGAAGGTTAATTAACTTAAATATGTGAAATTAATGAATTAAAGCAACTCAATACCGACTGCTAAATGTGTATATACAAGAAAATCGACTTTATACCTGAATATAAGATTGTCGAATTCTTCCAAATGCACTGCCGTTATGGCTTTATGTCAACTTCGATAAGATGAAGAAGGTTAATTAACCTAAATATGTTAAATTAGTGATTTAAAGCAACTCAATATCGACTGCTAAATGTGTATATACAAGAAAATCGACTTTATACCTGAATATAAGATTGTCGAATTCTTCCAAATGCACTGCCGTTATGGCTTTATGTCAACTTCGATAAGATGAAGAAGGTTAATTAACTTAAATATGTTATGTTAATGATTTAAAGCAACTCAATATCGACTGCTAAATGTGTATATACAAGAAAATCGACTTTATACCTGAATATAAGATTGTCGAATTCTTCCAAATGCACTGCCGTTATGGCTTTATGTCAACTTCGATAAGATGAAGAAGGCTAATTAACTTAAATATGTTATGTTAATGATTTGAATGTGCAACTACAATACCGACTGCGTTAAATGTGTATATACAAGATTTAAAAATCGACTTATATACAAGAAAACCTGAATATAAGATTGTCGAATTCTTCCAAATGCACTGCCGTTATGGCTTTATGTCTTGACTTCGATAAGATGAATAAGGTTAATTAACTTTAATATTTGCCAGTTATTTTGTTAATGAATTTATAGGGCAGCGACGGTGTTGTCAATACTGCCGATGGTTATTTATAAATGTGTATATTTAATTTAAAAAACTTTGACTTTATTTTTTGTCCTTTTCTTCCAAATGCACTGCCGTTATGGCTTTATGTCGACGGTGTTGATGAAGAAGGTTAATTAACTTAAAATGATATTTAACTTTGAGTTTCGTATCTAAAACTGATTTATTGTTCAATTTGTATTACTGCTAGCTTACTATTTTTTCCGTCTTTATGTCTGCCGTTGAAGCGTCGACGTTATTGCTTGCATAGGCACTTCGACTTTATGCCATGAATATATGCTGATCGAATTACTTCCAATGACCAAACATTTAATTTGATCGCGCATGAAGTCAACGATTCAGACTGCAAGATGCAATTTTGGCAGCATGAGCGCTACAAGTTAACTATGATGTTAATGATTTATACAAGAAAATCGACTTTATACCTGAATATAAGATTGTCGAATTCTTCCAAATGCACTGCCGTTATGTCTTTATGTCAACTTCGATAAGATGAAGAAGGTTAATTAACTTTAATATGTTAAATTAATGAATTAAAGCAACTCAATATCGACTGCTAAATGTGTATATACAAGAAAATCGACTTTATACCTGAATATAAGATTGTCGAATTCTTCCAAATGCACTGCCGTTATGGCTTTATGTCAACTTCGATAAGATGAATAACGCTAATTAACTTAAAAATTTGATGTTAACGATTTAAAGCAACTCAACACCGACTGCTAAATGTGTATATACAAGAAAATCGTCTTTATACCTGAATATAAGATTGTCGAATTCTTCCAAATGCACTGCCGTTATGGCTTTATGTCAACTTGGGTAAGATGAAGAAGGTTAATTAACTTAAATATTTGATGTTAATGATATGAAGCAACTCAATTCCGACTGCTAAATGTGTATATACAAGAAAATCGATTTTATACCTGAATATAAGATTGTCGAATTCTTCCAAATGCACTGCCGTTATGGCTTTATGTCAACTTCGATAAGATGAAGAAGGTTAATTAACTTCAATATGTTAAATTAATGAATTAAAGACACTCAATATCGACTGCTAAATGTGTATATACAAGAAAATCGACTTTATACCTGAATATAAGATTGTCGAATTCTTCCAAATGCACTGCCGTTATGTCTTTATGTCAACTTCGATAAGATGAAGAAGGTTAATTATCTTTAATATGTTAAATTAATGAATTAAAGCAACTCAATATCGACTGCTAAATGTGTATATACAAGAAAATCGACTTTATACCTGAATATAAGATTGTCGAATTCTTCCAAATGCACTGCCGTTATGGCTTTATGTCAACTTCGATAAGATGAATAAAGCTAATTAACTTAAAAATTTGATGTTAACGATTTAAAGCAACTCAACACCGACTGCTAAATGTGTATATACAAGAAAATCGTCTTTATACCTGAATATAAGATTGTCGAATTCTTCCAAATGCACTGCCGTTATGGCTTTATGTCAACTTGGGTAAGATGAAGAAGGTTAATTAACTTAAATATTTGATGTTAATGATTTGAAGCAACTCAATACCGAATGTTAAATGTGTATATACAAGAAAATCGATTTTATACCTGAATATAAGATTGTAGAATTCTTCCAAATGCACTGCCGTTATGGCTTTATGTCAACTTCGATAAGATGAAGAAGGCTAATTAACTTAAATATTTGATGTTAATGATTTGAAGCAACTCAACACCGACTGCTAAATGTGTATATACAAGAAAATCGTCTTTATACCTGAATATAAGATTGTCGAATTCTTCCAAATGCACTGCCGTTATGGCTTTATGTCAACTTCGATAAGATGAATAAAGCTAATTAACTTAAAAATTTGATGTTAACGATTTAAAGCAACTCAACACCGACTGCTAAATGTGTATATACAAGAAAATCGTCTTTATACCTGAATATAAAATTGTCGAATTCTTCCAAATGCACTGCCGTTATGGCTTTATGTCAACTTGGGTAAGATGAAGAAGGTTAATTAACTTAAATATGTTAAATTAATGAATTAAAGCAACTCAATATCGACTGCTAAATGTGTATATACAAGAAAATCGACTTTATACCTGAATATAAGATTGTCGAATTCTTCCAAATGCACTGCCGTTATGGCTTTATGTCAACTTGGGTAAGATGAAGAAGGTTAATTAACTTAAATATGTTAAATTAATGAATTAAAGCAACTCAATATCGACTGCTAAATGTGTATATACAAGAAAATCGACTTTATACCTGAATATAAGATTGTCGAATTCTTCCAAATGCACTGCCGTTATGGCTTTATGTCAACTTGGGTAAGATGAAGAAGGTTAATTAACTTAAATATGTTAAATTAATGAATTAAAGCAACTCAATATCGACTGCTAAATGTGTATATACAAGAAAATCGACTTTATACCTGAATATAAGATTGTCGAATTCTTCCAAATGCACTGCCGTTAAAGCTTTATGTCAACTTGGGTAAGATAAAGAAGGTTAATTAACTTAAATATTTAATGTTAATGATTTAAAGCAACTCAATATCGACTGCTAAATGTGTATATACAAGAAAATCGACTTTATACCTGAATATAAGATTGTCGAATTCTTCCAAATGCACTGCCGTTATGGCTTTATGTCAACTTGGGTAAGATGAAGAAGGTTAATTAACTTAAATATGTTAAATTAATGAATTAAAGCAACTCAATATCGACTGCTAAATGTGTATATACAAGAAAATCGACTTTATACCTGAATATAAGATTGTAGAATTCTTCCAAATGCACTGCCGTTATGGCTTTATGTCAACTTCGATAAGATGAGGAAGGCTAATTAACTTAAATATTTGATGTTAATGATTTGAAGCAACTCAACGCCGACTGCTAAATGTGTATATACAAGAAAATCGTTTTTATACCTGAATATAAGATTGTCGAATTCTTCCAAATGCACTGCCGTTATGGCTTTATGTCAACTTGGGTAAGATGAAGACTGCTAGTTAACTTAAATATTTGATCTTAATGATTTGAAGCAACTCAATTCCGACTGCTAAATGTGTATATACAAGAAAATCGACTTTATACCTGAATATAAGATTGTAGAATTCTTCCAAATGCTCTGCCGTTATGGCTTTATGTCAACTTCGATAAGATGAAGAAGGCTAATTAACTTAAATATTGGATGTTAATGATTTAAAGCAACTCAACGCCGACTGCTAAATGTGTATATACAAGAAAATCGTTTTTATACCTGAATATAAGATTGTCGAATTCTTCCAAATGCACTGCCGTTATGGCTTTATGTCAACTTGGGTAAGATGAAGAAGGTTAATTAACTTAAATATTTGATGTTAATGATATGAAGCAACACAATTCCGACTGCTGAATGTGTATATACAAGAAAATCGACTTTATACCTGAATATAAGATTGTCGAATTCTTCCAAATGCACTGCCGTTATGGCTTTATGTCAACTTCGATAAGATGAAGAAGGTTAATTAACTTAAATATGTTAAATTAATGAATTAAAGCAACTCAATATCGACAGCTAAATGTGTATATACAAGAAAATCGACTTTATACCTGAATATAAGATTGTCGAATTCTTCCAAATGCACTGCCGTTATGGCTTTATGTCAACTTCGATAAGATGAATAAAGCTAATTAACTTAAAAATTTGATGTTAACGATTTAAAGCAACTCAACACCGACTGCTAAATGTGTATATACAAGAAAATCGTCTTTATACCTGAATATAAGATTGTCGAATTCTTCCAAATGCACTGCCGTTATGGCTTTATGTCAACTTGGGTAAGATGAAGAAGGTTAATTAACTTAAATATTTGATGTTAATGATTTGAAGCAACTCAATACCGACTGTTAAATGTGTATATACAAGAAAATCGATTTTATACCTGAATATAAGATTGTAGAATTCTTCCAAATGCACTGCCGTTATGGCTTTATGTCAACTTCGATAAGATGAAGAAGGTTAATTAACTTAAATATGTTAAATTAATGAATTAAAGCAACTCAATATCGACTGCTAAATGTGTATATACAAGAAAATCGACTTTATACCTGAATATAAGATTGTCGAATTCTTCCAAATGCACTGCCGTTATGGCTTTATGTCAACTTCGATAAGATGAATAAAGCTAATTAACTTAAATATTTGATGTTAACGATTAAAAGCAACTCAACACCGACTGCTAAATGTGTATATACAAGAAAATCGTCTTTATACCTGAATATAAGATTGTCGAATTCTTCCAAATGCACTGCCGTTATGGCTTTATGTCAACTTGGGTAAGATGAAGAAGGTTAATTAACTTAAATATTTGATGTTAATGATTTGAAGCAACTCAACACCGACTGCTAAATGTGTATATACAAGAAAATCGTCTTTATACCTGAATATAAGATTGTCGAATTCTTCCAAATGCACTGCCGTTATGGCTTTATGTCAACTTCGATAAGATGAATAAAGCTAATTAACTTAAATATTTGATGTTAACGATTTAAAGCAACTCAACACCGACTGCTAAATGTGTATATACAAGAAAATCGTCTTTATACCTGAATATAAGATTGTCGAATTCTTCCAAATGCACTGCCGTTATGGCTTTATGTCAACTTCGATAAGATGAAGAAGGCTAATTAACTTAAATATTTGATGTTAACGATTTAAAGCAACTCAACACCGACTGCTAAATGTGTATATACAAGAAAATCGTCTTTATACCTGAATATAAGATTGTCGAATTCTTCCAAATGCACTGCCGTTATGGCTTTATGTCAACTTCGGTAAGATGAAGAAGGTTAATTAACTTAAATATTTTTTATGTTTATGATTTGAAGCAACCCAACATCGACTGCTAAATGTGTATATACAAGAAAATCGACTTTATACCTGAATATAAGATTGTCGAATTCTTCCAAATGCACTGCCGTTATGGCTTTATGTCAACCTGGGTAAGATGAAGAAGGTTAATTAACTTAAATATGTTAAATTAATGAATTAAAGCAACTCAATATCGACTGCTAAATGTGTATATACAAGAAAATCGACTTTATACCTGAATATAAGATTGTCGAATTCTTCCAAATGCACTGCCGTTATGGCTTTATGTCAACTTCAGCAAGATGAAGAATGTTAATTAACTTAAATATGTTAAATTAATGAATTAAAGCAACTCAATATCGACTGCTAAATGTGTATATACAAGAAAATCGACTTTATACCTGAATATAAGATTGTAGAATTCTTCCAAATGCACTGCCGTTATGGCTTTATGTCAACTTCGATAAGATGAAGAAGGTTAATTAACTTAAATATGTTAAATTAATGAATTAAAGCAACTCAATATCGACTGCTAAATGTGTATATACAAGAAAATCGACTTTATACCTGAATATAAGATTGTAGAATTCTTCCAAATGCACTGCCGTTATGGCTTTATGTCAACTTGGGTAAGATGAAGAAGGTTAATTAACTTAAATATTTGATGTTAATGGTATGAAGCAACACAATTCCGACTGCTAAAATGTGTATATACAAGAAAATCGACTTTATACCTGAATATAAGATTGTCGAATTCTTCCAAATGCACTGCCGTTATGGCTTTATGTCACCTTCGATAAGATGAAGAAGGTTAATTAACTTAAATATGTTAAATTAATGAATTAGAGCAACTCAATATCGACTGCTAAATGTGTATATACAAGAAAATCGACTTTATACCTGAATATAAGATTGTCGAATTCTTCCGAATGCACTGCCGTTAAAGCTTTATGTCAACTTGGGTAAGATAAAGAAGGTTAATTAACTTAAATATTTAATGTTAATGATTTGAAGCAACTCAATATCGACTGCTAAATGTGTATATACAAGAAAATCGACTTTATACCTGAATATAAGATTGTCGAATTCTTCCAAATGCACTGCCGTTATGGCTTTATGTCAACTTGGGTAAGATGAAGAAGGTTAATTAACTTAAATATGTTAAATTAATGAATTAAAGCAACTCAATATCGACTGCTAAATGTGTATATACGAGAAAATCGACTTTATACCTGAATATAAGATTGTCGAATTCTTCCAAATGCACTGCCGTTATGGCTTTATGTCAACTTCGATAAGATGAAGAAGGTTAATTAACTTAAATATGTTAAATTAATGAATTTAAAGCAACTCAATATCGACTGCTAAATGTGTATATACAAGAAAATCGACTTTATACCTGAATATAAGATTGTCGAGTTCTTCCAAATGCACTGCCGTTATGGCTTTATGTCAACTTGGGTAAGATGAAGAAGGTTAATTAACTTAAATATTTGATGTTAATGATATGAAGCAACACAATTCCGACTGCTGAATGTGTATATACAAGAAAATCGATTTTATACCTGAATATAAGATTGTAGAATTCTTCCAAATGCACTGCCGTTATGGCTTTATGTCAACTTCGATAAGATGAAGAAGGTTAATTAACCTAAATATGTTAAATTAATGAATTAAAGACACTCAATATCGACTACTAAATGTGTATATACAAGAAAATCGACTTTATACCTGAATATAAGATTGTCGAATTCTTCCAAATGCACTGCCGTTATGTCTTTATGTCAACTTCGATAAGATGAAGAAGGTTAATTAACTTTAATATGTTAAATTAATGATTTGAAGCAACTCAACATCGACTGCTAAATGTGTATATACAAGAAAATCGACTTTATACCTGAATATAAGATTGTCGAATTCTTCCAAATGCACTGCCGTTATGGCTTTATGTCAACTTCGATAAGATGAAGAAGGCTAATTAACTTAAATATTTGATGTTAATGATTTGAAGCAACTCAACACCGACTGCTAAATGTGTATATACAAGAAAATCGACTTTATACCTGAATATAAGATTGTCGAATTCTTCCAAATGCACTGCCGTTATGGCTTTATGTCAACTTCGATAAGATGAAGAAGGTTAATTAACTTAAATATGTTAAATTAATGAATTAAAGCAACTCAATATCGACTGCTAAATGTGTATATACAAGAAAATCGACTTTATACCTGAATATAAGATTGTCGAATTCTTCCAAATGCACTGCCGTTATGTCTTTATGTCAACTTCGATAAGATGAAGAAGGTTAATTAACTTAATGATGTTAAATTAATGATTTGCAACAACTCAATATCGACTGCTAAATGTGTATATACAAGAAAATCGACTTTATACCTGAATATAAGATTGTCGAATTCTTCCAAATGCACTGCCGCCGTTATGGCTTCGATGTCAACTTCGATAAGATTAAAGAAGGCTAATTTAGAAAATATTTGATTAATGATTAAAGTCAATCAATATCGACTACTAAATGTGTATATACAAGAAAATCGACTTTATACCTGAATATAAGATTGTCGAATTCTTCCAAATGCACTGCCGTTATGGCTTTATGTCAACTTCGATAAGATGAAGAAGGTTAATTAACTTAAATATTTGATGTTAATGATTTAAAGCAACTCAATATCGACTGCTAAATGTGTATATACAAGAAAATCGACTTTATACCTGAATATAAGATTGTCGAATTCTTCCAAATGCACTGCCGTTATGGCTTTATGTCAACTTCGATAAGATGAAGAAGGTTAATTGACTTATATATGTTAAACTAATGATTTAAAGCAACTCAACATCGACTGCTAAATGTGTATATACAAGAAAATCGACTTTATACCTGAATATAAGATTGTCGAATTCTTCCAAATGCACTGCCGTTATGGCTTTATGTCAACTTCGATAAGATGAAGAAGGCTAATTAACTTAAATATTTGATGTTAATGATTTGAAGCAACTCAATATCGACTGCTAAATGTGTATATACAAGAAAATCGACTTTATACCTGAATATAAGATTGTCGAATTCTTCCAAATGCACTGCCGTTATGGCTTTATGTCAACTTCGATAAGATGAAGAAGGTTAATTAACTTAAATATTTGATGTTAATGATTTAAAGCAACTCAATATCGACTGCTAAATGTGTATATACAAGAAAATCGACTTTATACCTGAATATAAGATTGTCGAATTCTTCCAAATGCACTGCCGTTATGGCTTTATGTCAACTTGGGATAAGATGAAGAAGGTTAATTAACTTAAATATGTTAAATTAATGAATTAAAGGAACTCAATATCGACTGCTAAATGTGCATATACAAGAAAATCGACTTTATACCTGAATATAAGATTGTCGAATTCTTCCAAATGCACTGCCGTTATGTCTTTATGTCAACTTTGATAACATGAAGAAGGCTAATTAACTTAAATATTTGATGTTAATGATGTGAAGCAACACAATTCCGACTGCTAAATGTGTATATACAAGAAAATCGACTTTATACCTGAATATAAGATTGTCGAATTCTTTCAAATGCACTGCCGTTATGGCCTTATGTCAACTTCGATAAGATGAAGAAGTTTAATTAACTTAAATATGTTAAATTAATGAATTAAAGCAACTCAATATCGACTGCTAAATGTGTATATACAAGAAAATCGACTTTATACCTGAATATAAGATTGTCGAATTCTTCCAAATGCACTGCCGTTATGGCTTTATGTCAACTTCGATAAGATGAAGAAGGTTAATTAACTTAAATATTTGATGTTAATGATTTAAAGCAACTCAACACCGACTGCTAAATGTGTATATACAAGAAAATCGACTTTATACCTGAATATAAGATTGTCGAATTCTTCCAAATGCACTGCCGATATGTCTTTATGTCAACTTTGATAAGATGAAGAAGGCTAATTAGCTTATAATTTGATGTTAATGGTTTGAAGCAACACAATTCCGACTGCTAAATGTGTATATACAAGAAAATCGACTTTATACCTGAATATAAGATTGTCGAATTCTTCCAAATGCACTGCCGTTATGGCTTTATGTCAACTTCGATAAGATGAAAGAAGGCTAATTAACTTAAATATGATGTTAATGATTTAAAGCAACTCAATATCGACTGCTAAATGTGTATATACAAGAAAATCGACTTTATACCTGAATATAAGATTGTCGAATTCTTCCAAATGCACTGCCGTTATGGCTTTATGTCAACTTGGATAAGATGAAGAAGGTTAATTAACTTAAATATTTGAAGTTAATGATTTAAAGCAACTCAACACCGACTGCTAAATGTGTATATACAAGAAAATCGACTTTATACCTGAATATAAGATTGTGGAATTCTTTCAAATGCACTGCCGTTATAGCTTTATGTCAACTTGGGTAAGATGAAGAAGGTTAATTAACTTAAATATTTGATGTTAATGATTTAAAGCAACTCAATTTCGACTGCTAAATGTGTATATACAAGAAAATCGATTTTATACCTGAATATAAGATTGTAGAATTCTTCCAAATGCACTGCCGTTATGGCTTTATGTCAACTTCGATAAGATGAAGAAGGCTAATTAATTTAAATATTTGATGTTAATGATTTGAAGCAACTCAATATCGACTGCTAAATGTGTATATACAAGAAAATCGTCTTTATACCTGAATATAAGATTGTCGAATTCTTCCAAATGCACTGCCGTTATGGCTTTATGTCAACTTCGATAAGATGAATAAGGCTAATTAACTTAAATATTTGATGTTAATGATTTAAAGCAACTCAACACCGACTGCTAAATGTGTATATACAAGAAAATCGTCTTTATACCTGAATATAAGATTGTCGAATTCTTCCAAATGCACTGCCGTTATGGCTTTATGTCAACTTCGATAAGAAAAATAAAGCTAGTTAACTTAAATATTTGATGTTAACGATTTAAAGCAACTCAACACCGACTGCTAAATGTGTATATACAAGAAAATCGTCTTTATACCTGAATATAAGATTGTCGAATTCTTCCAAATGCACTGCCGTTATGGCTTTATGTCAACTTGGGTAAGATAAGAAGGTTAATTAACTTAAATATTTGATGTTAATGATTTGAAGCAACTCAACACCGACTGCTAAATGTGTATATACAAGAAAATCGTCTTTATACCTGAATATAAGATTGTCGAATTCTTCCAAATGCACTGCCGTTATGGCTTTATGTCAACTTCGATAAGATGAAGAAGGTTAATTAACTTAAATATTTGATGTTAATGATTTGAAGCAACTCAACATCGACTGCTAAATGTGTATATACAAGAAAATCGACTTTATACCTGAATATAAGATTGTCGAATTCTTCCAAATGCACTGCCGTTATGGCTTTATGTCAACTTCGATAAGATGAATAAGGCTAATTAACTTAAATATTTGATGTTAATGATTTGAAGCAACTCAACACCGACTGCTAAATGTGTATATACAAGAAAATCGCTGAATATAAGATTGTCGATATCCAATGAAAATCGTTATGGCTTTATACCTGAATAAATAACAAGAAAATAAACTTTATACCTGAATTGCCGATTTCTTCCAAATGCACTGCCGTTATGGCTTTATGTCAACTTGGGTAAGATGAAGAAGGCTAATTAACTTTAATATTTGATGTTAATGATTTGAAGCAACTCAACATCGACTGCTAAATATGTATATACAAGAAAATCGACTTTATATCCTGAATATAAGATTGTCGAATTCTTCTAAATGCACTGCCGTTATGGCTTTATGTCAACTTGGATAAGATGAAGAAGGCTAATTAACTTAAATATTTGATGTTAATGATTTGAAGCAACTCAGCATCGACTGCTAAATGTGTATATACAAAAAAATCGTCTTTATACCTGAATATAAGATTGTCGAATTCTTCCAAATGCACTGCCGTTATGGCTTTATGTCAACTTCGATAAGATGAAGAAGGCTAATTAACTTAAATATTTGATGTTAATGATTTGAAGCAACTCAACATCGACTGCTAAATGTGTATATACAAGAAAATCGACTTTATATCTGAATATAAGATTGTCGAATTCTTCTAAATGCACTGCCGTTATGGCTTTATGTCAACTTCGATAAGACGTAGAAGGCTAATAAACTTTAATATTTGATTTCAGTTATTTGAAGCAACTCAACACCGACTGCTAAATGTGTATATACAAGAAAATCGTCTATATACCTGAATATAAGATTGTCGAATTCTTCCAAATGCACTGCCGTTATGGCTTTATGTCAACTTGGGTAAGATGAAGAAGGCTAATAAACTTTAATATTTGATATTAATGATTTGAAGCAACTCAACACCGACTGCTAAATGTGTATATACAAGAAAATCGACTTTATACCTGAATATTAGATTGTCGAATTCTTCCAAATGCACTGCCGTTATGGCTTTATGTCAACTTCGATAAGATGAAGAAGGTTAATTAACTTAAATATGTTAAATTAATGATTTAAAGCAACTCAATATCGACTGCTAAATGTGTATATACAAGAAAATCGACTTTATACCTGAATATAAGATTGTCGAATTCTTCCAAATGCACTGCCGTTATGGCTTTATGTCAACTTCGATAAGATGAAGAAGGTTAATTAACTTAAATATGTTAAGTTAATGAATTGAAGCAACTCAATATCGACTGCTAAATGTGTATATACAAGAAAATCGACTTTATACCTGAATATAAGATTGTCGAATTCTTCCAAATGCACTGCCGTTATGGCTTTATGTCAACTTGGATAAGATGAAGAACGTTAATTAACTTAAATATTTGATGTTAACGATTTGAAGCAACTCAACACCGACTGCTAAATGTGTGTATACAAGAAAATCGTCTTTATACCTGAATATAAGATTGTCGAATTCTTCCAAATGCACTGCCGTTATGGCTTTATGTCAACATCGATAAGATGAAGAAGGTTAATTAACTTAAATATTTCATGTTAATGATTTGAAGCAACTCAACACCGACTGCTAAATGTGTGTATACAAGAAAATCGTCTTTATACCTGAATATAAGATTGTCGAATTCTTCCAAATGCACTGCCGTTATGGCTTTATGTCAACTTCGATTAGATGAATAAAGCTAATTAACTTAAATATTTGATGTTAACGATTTGAAGCAACTCAATATCGACTACTAAATGTGTATATACAAGAAAATCGACTTTATACCTGAATATAAGATTGTCGAATTCTTCCAAATGCACTGCCGTTATGGCTTTATGTCAACTTCGATAAGATGAAGAAGGCTAATTAACTTAAATATTTGATGTTAACGATTTGAAGCAAC
>NW_026089623.1:11729990-11748551 GCF_024586455.1 Bactrocera neohumeralis | reverse complement strand
GCAGTTATGGCTTTATGTCAACTTCAGTAAAATGGAGAAGGCTAATTAACTTAAATATTTGATGTTAATGATTTGAAGCAACTCAATATCGTCTGCTAAATGTGTATAAACAAGAAAATCGACTTTATACCTGAACATAAGATTGTCGAATTCTTCCAAATGCAGTTATGGCTTTATGTCAACTTCGATAAGATGAAGAAGGCTAATTAACTTAAAGTAGTTGATTTTAATGATTTGAAGCAACTCACAACCGACTGTTAAATGTGTATATACAAGAAAATCGACTTTATACCTGAATATTAGATTGTCGAATTCTTCCAAATATACTGCCGTTATGGCTTTATGTCAAACTCAGTAAGATGAATAAAGTTAATTAACTTAAATATTTGATGTTAATGATTTGAAGCAACTCAATACCGGCTGCTAAATGTGTATATACAAGAAAATCGACTTTATACCTGAACATAAGATTGTCGAATTCTTCCAAATGCACTGCCGTTATGGCTTTATGTGAACTTAGATAAGATGAAGAAAGCTAATTAACTTAAATATTTGATGTTAATGATTTGAAGCAACTCAATACCGTCTGCTAAATGTGTATATACAAGAAAATCGACTTTATACCTGAAATAAGATTGTCGAATTCTTCCAAATGCACTGCCGTTATGGCTTTATGTCAACTTCAGATAAGATGGAGAATGTTAATTAACTTAAATATTTGATGTTAATGACTTGAAGCTACTCAATACCGACTGCTAAATGTGTATAAACAAGAAAATCGACTTTATACCTGAACATAAGATTGTCGAATTCTTCCAAATGCACCGCAGTTATGGCTTTATGTCAACTTCGGTAAAATGAAAGAGCTAATTAACTTAAATATTTGATGTTAATGATTTGAAGCAACTCAATACCGACTGCTAAATGTGTATATACAAGAAAATCGACTTTATACCTGAACATAAGATTGTCGAATTCTTCCAAATGCACTGCCGTTATGGCTTTATGTCAACATCGATAAGATGAAGAAGGCTAATTAACTTAAATATTTGATGTTAATGATTTGAAGCAACTCAATACCGACTGCTGAAAGTGTATATACAAGAAAATCGACTTTATACCTGAACATAAGATTGTCGAATTCTTCCAAATGCACTGCCGTTATGGCTTTATGTCAAATTCAGCAAGATGGAGAAGGTTAATTAACTTAAATATTTGATGTTAATGATTTGAAGCAACTCAATACCGACTGCTAAATGTGTATATACAAGAAAATCGACTTTATACCTGAATCATAAGATTGTCGAATTCTTCCAAATGCATTACCGTTATGGCTTTATGTCAAATTCAGCAAGATGGAGAAGGTTAATTAACTTAAATATTTGATGTTAATGATTTGAAGCAACTCAATACCGACTGCTAAATGTGAATATACAAGAAAATCGACTTTATACCTGATCACAAGATTGTCGAATTCTTCCAAATGCACTGCCGTTATGGCTTTATGTCAAATTCAGCAAGATGGAGAAGGTTAATTAACTTAAATATTTGATGTTAATGATTTGAAGCAACTCAATACCGACTGCTAAATGTGTATATACAAGAAAATCGACTTTATACCTGAATCACAAGATTGTCGAATTCTTCCAAATGCACTGCCGTTATGGCTTTATGTCAAATTCAGCAAGATGGAGAAGGTTAATTAACTTAAATATTTGATGTTAATGATTTGAAGCAACTCATTACCGTCTGCTAAAAGTGTATATGCAAGAAAATCGACTTTATACCTGAATATAAGATTGTCGAATTCTTCCAAATGCACTGCCGTTATGGCTTTATGTCAAATTCGATAAGATGAAGAAGGTTAATTAACTTAAATATTTGATGTTAATGATTTGAAGCAACTCAATATCGACTGCTAAATGTGTATATACAAGAAAATCGACTTTATACCTGAATATAAGATTGTCGAATTCTTCCAAATGCACTGCCGTTATGGCTTTATGTCAAATTCAGTAAGATGAAGAAAGCTAATTAACTTAAATATTTGATGTTAATGATTTGAAGCAACTCAATACCGACTGCTAAATGTGTATATACAAGAAAATCGACTTTATACCTGGTCACAAGATTGTCGAATTCTTCCAAATGCACTGCCGTTATGGCTTTATGTCAAATTCAGCAAGATGAAGAAGGCTAATTAACTTAAATATTTGATGTTAATGATTTGAAGCAACTCAATACCGACTGCTAAATGTGTATATACAAGAAAATCGACTTTATACCTGAATATAAGATTGTCGAATTCTTCCAAATGCACTGCCGTTATGGCTTTATGTCAAATTCGATAAGATGAAGAAGGCTAATTAACTTAAATATTTGATGTTAATGATTTGAAGCAACTCAATATCGACTGCTAAATGTGTATATACAAGAAAATCGACTTTATACCTGAATATAAGATTGTCGAATTCTTCCAAATGCACTGCCGTTATGGCTTTATGTCAAATTCAGCAAGATGAAGAAGGCTAATTAACTTCCAAATGCACTGCCGTTATAGCTCCATCTCAACTTCAGCAAGATGGAGAATGTTAATTAACTTAAATATTTGATGTAAATGACATGAAGCTACTCAATACCGACTGCTAAATGTGTATATACAAGAAAATCGACTTTATACCTGAACATAAGATTGTCAAATTCTTCCAAATGCACTGCCGTTATGGCTTTATGTCAACATCGATAAGATGAAGAAGGCTAATTAACTTAAATATTTGATGTTAATGATTTGAAGCAACTCAATATCGACTGCTAAATGTGTATATACAAGAAAATCGACTTTATACCTGAATATAAGATTGTCGAATTCTTCTAAATGCCTTGCCGTTATGGCTTTATGTCAACATCGATAAGATGAAGAAGGCTAATTAACTTAAATATTTGATGTTAATGATTTGAAGCAACTCAATATCGACTGCTTAATGCGCATATACAAGAAAATCGACTTTATACCTGAATATAAGATTGTCGAATTCTTCCAAATGCTTTGCCGTTATGGCTTTATGTCAAATTCAGCAAGATGGAGAAGGTTAATTAACTTAAATATTTGATGTTAATGATTTGAAGCAACTCAATACCGACTGCTTAAATGTGTATATACAAGAAAATCGACTTTATACCTGAATCATAAGATTGTCGAATTCTTCCAAATGCACTGCCGTTATGGCTTTATGTCAAATTCAGCAAGATGAGAAGGTTAATTAACTTAAATATTTGATGTTAATGATTTGAAGCAACTCAATATCGACTGCTAAATGTGTATATACAAGAAAATCGACTTTATACCTGAACATAAGATTGTCGAATTCTTCCAAATGCACTGCCGTTATGGCTTTATGTCAACATCGATAAGATGAAGAAGGCTAATTAACTTAAATATTTGATGTTAATGATTTGAAGCAACTCAATATCGACTGCTAAATGTGTATATACAAGAAAATCGACTTTATACCTGAATATAAGATTGTCGAATTCTTCCAAATGCACTGCCGTTATGGCTTTATGTCAAATTCAGCAAGATGGAGAAGGTTAATTAACTTAAATATTTGATGTTAATGATTTGAAGCAACTCATTACCGTCTGCTAAAAGTGTATATGCAAGAAAATCGACTTTATACCTGATCATAAGATTGTCGAATTCTTCCAAATGCACTGCCGTTATGGCTTTATGTCAAATTCAGCAAGATGAAGAAGGCTAATTAACTTAAATATTTGATGTTAATGATTTGAAGCAACTCAATATCGACTGTTTAATGCGCATATACAAGAAAATCGACTTTATACCTGAATATAAGATTGTCGAATTCTTCCAAATGCCTTGCCGTTATGGCTTTATGTCAACATCGATAAGATGAAGAATGCTAACTAACTTAAATATTTGATGTTAATGATTTGAATCAACTCAATATCGACTGCTAAATGTGTATATACAAGAAAATCGATTTTATTTATACCTGAATATAAGATTGTCGAATTCTTCCAAATGCCTTGCCGTTATGGCTTTATGTCAACTTCGATAAGATGAAGAATGCTAACTAACTTAAATATTTGATGGTAATGATTTGACGCAACTCAATACCGTCTGCTAAATGTGTATATACAAGAAAATCGACTTTATACCTAAATATAAGTTCGTCGAGTTCTTCCAAATGCACTGCAGTTATGGCTTTATGTCAACTTCGATAAAATGAAAAATGCTAATTAACTTAAATATTTGATGTTAATGATTTGAAACAACTCAATACCGACTGCTAATTGTGTAAAAACAAGAAAATCGACACTAATCCTGAATATAAGATTGTCGTATTCTTCCAAATGCACTGCCGTTATGGCTTTATGTCAAACTCAGTAAGATGAAGAAAGTTAATTAACTTAAATATTTGATGTTAATGATTTGAAACAACTCAATACCGACTGCAAATTGTGTAAATACAAGAAAATCGACTTTATACCTGATCATAAGATTGTCGAATTCTTCCAAATGCACTGCCGTTATGGCTTTATGTCAAATTCAGTAAGATGAAGAAAGTTAATTAACTTAACTATTTGATGTTAATGACTTGAAGCTACTCAATACCGACTGCTAAATGTGTATATACAAGAAAATCGACTTTATACCTGAATATAAGATATTCGAATTCTTCCAAATGCACTATCGTTATGGCTTTATGTCAACTTCGATAAAATGAGAAAGGTTAATTAACTTAAATATGTTAAACTAATGATTTAAAGCAACTCAATATCGACTGCTGAATGTGCATATACAAGAAAATCGACTTTATACCTAAATATAAGATTGTCGAATTCTTCCAAATGCACTGCCGTTATGGCTTTATGTCAACTTCGGTAAGATGAAGAAGGTTAATTAACCTAAATATGTTAAACTAATGATTTAAAGCAACTCAATGTCGATCGCTAGATGTGTATAGACAAGAAAATCGACTTTATACCTAAATATAAGATTGTCGAATTCTTCCAAATGCACTGCCGATATAGCTTTATGTCAACTTCAGTAAGATGAGAAAGGTTAATTAACTTAAATATTTGACTAATGATTTAAAGCAACTCAATATCGACTGCTAAATGTGTATATACAAGAAAATCGACTTTATACCTAAATATAAGATTGTCGAATTCTTCCAAATGCACTGCCGTTATGGCTTTATGTCAACTTCGATAAGATGAAGAAGGCTAATTAACTTAAATACTTAATGATTTGCAACTCAATAACTGATATTACAAGAAAATCGACTTTATACCTGAATATAAGATTGTCGAATTCTTCCAAATGCACTGCCGTTATGGCTTTGTGTCAAACTCAGTAAGATGAATAAAGTTAATTAACTTAAATATTTGATGTTAATGATTTAAGCAACTCAATACCGACTGCTAAATGTGTAATACAAGAAAATCGACTTTATACCTGAATATAAGATTGTCGAATTCTTCCAAATGCACTGCCGTTATGGCTTTATGTCAAACTTCGATAAAATGAAGAAAGGTTAATTAACTTAAACATGTTAAACTAATGATTTAAAGCAACTCAATATCGACTGCTAAATGTGCATATACAAGAAAATCGACTTTATACCTAAATATAAGATTGTCGAATTCTTCCAAATGCACTGCCGTTATGGCTTTATGTCAACTTCGATAAGATGAAGAAGGTTAATTAACTTAAATATTTGATAATAATGATTTGAAGCAACTCAATACCGACTGCTAAATGTGTATATACAAGAAAATCGACTTTATACCTGAATATAAGATTGTCGAATTCTTCCAAATGCACTGCCGTTATGGCTTTATGTCAACTTCGATAAGATGAAGAAAGGTTAATTAACTTAAATATTTGATGTTAATGATTTGAAGCAACTCAATACCGACTGCTAAATGTGTATATACAAGAAAATCGACTTTATACCTGAATATAAGATTGTCGAATTCTTCCAAATGCACTGCCGTTATGGCTTTATGTCAACTCCGATAAGATGAAGAAGGTTAATTAACTTAAATATTTGATGTTAATGATTTGAAGCAACTCAATACCGACTGCTAAATGTGTATATACAAGAAAATCGACTTTATACCTGAATATAAGATTGTCGAATTCTTCCAAATGCACTGCCGTTATGGCTTTATGTCAAACTCAGTAAGATGAAGAAAGTTAATTAACTTAAATATTTGATGTTAATGATTTGAAGCAACTCAATATCGACTGCTAAATATATTTTTATGTAAATGAAAATCGATTTTATACCTGATCACAAGATTGTCGAATTCTTCCAAATGCACTGCCGTTATGGCTTTATGTCAACTTCGATAAAATGAAGAAAGGTTAATTAACTTAAATATTTGATGTTAATGATTTGAAGCAACTCAATATCGACTGCTAAATGTGTATATACAAGAAAATCGACTTTATACCTGAATATAAGATTGTCGAATTCTTCCAAATGCACTGCCGTTATGGCTTTATGTCAAACTCGATAAGATGAAGAAGGTTAATACTTAAATATTTGATGTTAATGATTTGAAGCAACTCAATACCGACTGCTAAATGTGTATATACAAGAAAATCGACTTTATACCTGAATATAAGATTGTCGAATTCTTCCAAATGCACTGCCGTTATGGCTTTATGTCAACTTCGATAAGATGAAGAAGGCTAATTAACTTAAATATTTGATGTTAATGATTTGAAGCAACTCAATACCGACTGCTAAATGTGTATATACAAGAAAATCGACTTTATACCTGAATATAAGATTGTCGAATTCTTCCAAATGCACTGCCGTTATGGCTTTATGTCAAACTCAGTAAGATGAAGAAAGTTAATTAACTTAAATATTTGATGTTAATGATTTGAAACAACTCAATACCGACTGCTAATTGTGTAAATACAAGAAAATCGACTTTATACCTGATCATAAGATTGTCGAATTCTTCCAAATGCACTGCAGTTATGGCTTTATGTCAACTTCGATAAGATGAAGAAGGCTAATTAACTTAAATATTTGATAATAATGATTTGAAGCAACTCAATGCCGACTGCTAAATGTGTATATACAAGAAAATCGACTTTAATCCTGAATATAAGATTGTCGTATTCTTCCAAATGCACTGCCGTTATGGCTTTATGTCAAACTCAGTAAGATGAAGAAAGTTAATTAACTTAAATATTTGATGTTAATGATTTGAAACAACTCAATACCGACTGCTAATTGTGTATATACAAGAAAATCGACTTTATACCTGATCATAAGATTGTCGAATTCTTCCAAATGCACTGCCGTTATGGCTTTATGTCAACTTCAATAAGATGAAGAAGGTTAATTAACTTAAATATTTGATGTTAATGATTTGAAGCAACTCAATACCGACTGCTAAATGTGTATATACAAGAAAATCGACTTTATACCTGAATATAAGATTGTCGAATTCTTCCAAATGCACTGCCGTTATGGCTTTATGTCAACTTCGATAAGATGAGAAAGGTTAATTAACTTAAATATTTGATGTTAATGATTTGAAGCAACTCAATATCGACTGCTAAATGTGTATATACAAGAAAATCGACTTTATACCTGAATATAAGATTGTCGAATTCTTCCAAATGCACTGCCGTTATGGCTTTATGTCAACTTCGATAAGATGAAGAATGCTAATTAACTTAAATATTTGATGTTAATGATTTGACGCAACTCAATACCGACTGCTAAATGTGTATATACAAGAAAATCGACTTTATACCTGAATATAAGATTGTCGAATTCTTCCAAATGCACTGCGTTATGGCTTTATGTCAACTTCGATAAAATGAAAAATGCTAATTAACTTAAATATTTGATGTTAATGATTTGAAACAACTCAATACCGACTGCTAAATGTGTATATACAAGAAAATCGACTTTATACCTGAATATAAGATTGTCGAATTCTTCCAAATGCACTGCCGTTATGGCTTTATGTCAACTTCGATAAGATGAAAAAAGCTAATTAACTTAAATATTTGATGTTAATGATTTGAAACAACTCAATACCGACTGCTAAATGTGTATATACAAGAAAATCGACTTTATACCTGAATATAAGATTGTCGAATTCTTCCAAATGCACTGCCGTTATGGCTTTATGTCAACTTCGATAAGATGAAGAAAGGCTAATTAACTTAAATATTTGATGTTAATGATTTGAAGCAACTCAATACCGACTGCTGAATGTGTATATACAAGAAAATCGACTTTATACCTGAATATAAGATTGTCGTATTCTTCCAAATGCACTGCCGTTATGGCTTTATGTCAAACTCAGTAAGATGAAGAAAGTTAATTAACTTAAATATTTGATGTTAATGATTTGAAACAACTCAATACCGACTGCTAATTGTGTATATACAAGAAAATCGACTTTATACCTGAATATAAGATTGTCGAATTCTTCCAAATGCACTGCCGTTATGGCTTTATGTCAAACTCAGTAAGATGAAGAAAGTTAATTAACTTAAATATTTGATGTTAATGATTTGAAACAACTCAATACCGACTGCTAATTGTGTAAATACAAGAAAATCGACTTTATACCTGATCATAAGATTGTCGAATTCTTCCAAATGCACTGCAGTTATGGCTTTATGTCAACTTCGATAAGATGAAGAAGGCTAATTAACTTAAATATTTGATAATAATGATTTGAAGCAACTCAATGCCGACTGCTAAATGTGTATATACAAGAAAATCGACTTTAATCCTGAATATAAGATTGTCGTATTCTTCCAAATGCACTGCCGTTATGGCTTTATGTCAAACTCAGTAAGATGAAGAAAGTTAATTAACTTAAATATTTGATGTTAATGATTTGAAACAACTCAATACCGACTGCTAATTGTGTATATACAAGAAAATCGACTTTATACCTTAATATGAGATTGCGGAATTCTTCCAAATGCACTGACGTTATGGCTTTATGTCAACTCCGATAAGATGAATAAGGCTAATTAACTTAAATATTTGATGTTAATGATTTGAAGCAACTCAACACCGACTGCTAAATGTGTATATACAAGAAAATCGACTCTAATAATTAATATAAGATTATCCTATTCTTCCAAATGCACTGCCGTTATGGCTTTATGTCAAACTCAGTAAGATGAAGAAAGTTAATTAACTTAAATATTTGATGTTAATGATTTGAAACAACTCAATACCGACTGCTAAATGTGTATATACAAGAAAATCGACTTTATACCTGAATATAAGATTGTCGAATTCTTCCAAATGCACTGCCGTTATGGCTTTATGTCAAACTTAGTAAGATGAAGAAAGCTAATTAGCTTAAATATTTGATGTTAATGATTTGAAACAACTCAATACCGACTGCTAAATGTGTAAAAACAAGAAAATCGACTCTATTCCTGAACATAAGATTGTCGAATTCTTCCAAATGCACTGCCGTTATGGCTTTATGTCAAACTCGATAAGATGAAGAAAGGATAATTAACTTAAATATTTGATGTTCACGATTTGAAGCAACTCAATATCGACTGCTAAATGTGCATATGCAAGAAAATCGACTTTATACCTGAATATAAGACTGTCGAATTCTTCCAAATGCACTGCCGTTATGGCTTTATGTCAAACTCAGTAAGATGAAGAAAGTTAATTAACTTAAATATTTGATGTTAATGATTTGAAGCAACTCAATACCGACTGCTAAATGTGTATATACAAGAAAATCGACTTTATACCTGAATATAAGATTGTCGAATTCTTCCAAATGCACTGCCGTTATGGCTTTATGTCAAACTCAGTAAGATGAAGAAAGTTAATTAACTTAAATATTTGATGTTAATGATTTGAAACAACTCAATACCGACTGCTAAATGTGTATATACAAGAAAATCGACTTTATACCTGAATATAAGATTGTCGAATTCTTCCAAATGCACTGCCGTTATGGCTTTATGTCAACTTCGATAAGATGAAGAAGGCTAATTAACTTAAATATTTGATGTTAATGATTTGAAGCAACTCAATACCGACTGCTAAATGTGTATATACAAGAAAATCGACTTTATACCTGAATATAAGATTGTCGAATTCTTCCAAATGCACTGCCGTTATGGCTTTATGTCAAACTCAGTAAGATGAAGAAAGTTAATTAACTTAAATATTTAAATTAATGATTTGAAGCAACTCAATACCGACTGCTAAATGTGTATATACAAGAAAATCGACTTTATACCTGAATCATAAGATTGTCGAATTCTTCCAAATGCACTGCCGTTATGGCTTTATGTCAAACTCAGATAAGATGAAGAAGGTTAATTAACTTAAATATTTGATGTTAATGATTTGAAGCAACTCAATACCGACTGCTAAATGTGTATATACAAGAAAATCGACTTTATACCTGAATATAAGATTGTCGAATTCTTCCAAATGCACTGCCGTTATGGCTTTATGTCAAACTCAGTAAGATGAAGAAAGTTAATTAACTTAAATATTTGATGTTAATGATTTGAAGCAACTCAATACCGACTGCTAAATGTGTATATACAAGAAAATCGACTTTATACCTGAATATAAGATTGTCGAATTCTTCCAAATGCACTGCCGTTATGGCTTTATGTCAAACTCAGTAAGATGAAGAAAGTTAATTAACTTAAATATTTGATGTTAATGATTTGAAGCAACTCAATACCGACTGCTAAATGTGTATATACAAGAAAATCGACTTTATACCTGAATATAAGATTGTCGAATTCTTCCAAATGCACTGCAGTTATGGCTTTATGTCAACTTCGATAAGATGAAGAAGGCTAATTAACTTAAATATTTGATAATAATGATTTGAAGCAACTCAATGCCGACTGCTAAATGTGTATATACAAGAAAATCGACTTTAATCCTGAATATAAGATTGTCGTATTCTTCCAAATGCACTGCCGTTATGGCTTTATGTCAAACTCAGTAAGATGAAGAAAGTTAATTAACTTAAATATTTGATGTTAATGATTTGAAACAACTCAATACCGACTGCTAATTGTGTAAATACAAGAAAATCGACTTTATACCTGATCATAAGATTGTCGAATTCTTCCAAATGCCTTGCCGTTATGGCTTTATGTCAACTCAGTAAGATGAAGAAGGTTAATTAACTTAAATATTTGATGTTAATGATTTGAAGCAACTCAATACCGACTGCTAAATGTGTATATACAAGAAAATCGACTTTATACCTGAATATAAGATTGTCGAATTCTTCCAAATGCACTGCCGTTATGGCTTTATGTCAAACTCGATAAGATGAAGAAGGCTAATTAACTTAAATATTTGATGTTAATGATTTGAAGCAACTCAATACCGACTGCTAAATGTGTATATACAAGAAAATCGACTTTATACCTGAATATAAGATTGTCGAATTCTTCCAAATGCTTTGCCGTTATGGCTTTATGTCAACTTCAGTAAAATGAAGAAAGTTAATTAACTTAAATATTTAAATTAATGATTTGAAGCAACTCAATACCGACTGCTAAATGTGTATATACAAGAAAATCGACTTTATACCTGAATATAAGATTGTCGAATTCTTCCAAATGCACTGCAGTTATGGCTTTATGTCAACTTCGATAAGATGAAAAAGGCTAATTAACTTAAATATTTGATGTTAATGATTTGAAGCAACTCAATGCCGACTGCTAAATGTGTATATACAAGAAAATCGACTTTAATCCTGAATATAAGATTGTCGTATTCTTCCAAATGCACTGCCGTTATGGCTTTATGTCAAACTCAGTAAGATGAAGAAAGTTAATTAACTTAAATATTTGATGTTAATGATTTGAAACAACTCAATACCGACTGCTAATTGTGTATATACAAGAAAATCGACTTTATACCTGAATATAAGATTGTCGAATTCTTCCAAATGCACTGCCGTTATGGCTTTATGTCAAATTCAGCAAGATGGAGAAGGTTAATTAACTTAAATGTTTGATGTTAATGATTTGAAACAACTCAATACCGACTGCTAAATGTGTATATACAAGAAAATCGACTTTATACCTGAACATAAGATTGTCGAATTCTTCCAAATGCACTGCCGTTATGGCTTTATGTCAACTTCGATAAGATGAAGAAGGCTAATTAACTTAAATATTTGATGTTAATGATTTGAAGCAACTCAATACCGACTGCTAAATGTGTATATACAAGAAAATCGACTTTATACCTGAATATAAGATTGTCGAATTCTTCCAAATGCACTGCCGTTATGGCTTTATGTCAAATTCAGCAAGATGGAGAAGGTCAATTAACTGAAATATTTGATGTTAATGATTTGAAACAACTCAATACCGACTGCTAAATGTGTAAATACAAGAAAATCGGCTTTATACCTGAACATGAGATTGTCGAATTCTTTCAAATGCGCTGCGGTTATGGCTTTATGTCAAATTCAGCAAGACTGAGAATGTTAATTAACTTAAATATTTGATGTTAATGATTTGAAACAACTCAATACCGACTGCTAAATGTGTATATACAAGAAAATCGACTTTATACCTGAATATAAGATTGTCGAATTCTTCCAAATGCACTGCCGTTATGGCTTTATGTCAACTTCGATAAGATGAAGAAGGCTAATTAACTTAAATATTTGATGTTAATGATTTGAAGCAACTCAATACCGACTGCTAAATGTGTAAAAACAAGAAAATCGACACTAATCCTGAATATAAGATTGTCGTGTTCTTCCAAATGCACTGCCGTTATGGCTTTATGTCAAACTCAGTAAGATGAAGAAAGTTAATTAACTTAAATATTTGATGTTAATGATTTGAAACAACTCAATACCGACTGCTAAATGTGTATATACAAGAAAATCGACTTTATACCTGAATATAAGATTGTCGAATTCTTCCAAATGCACTGCCGTTATGGCTTTATGTCAACTTCAGTAAGATGAAGAAGGTTAATTAACTTAAATATTTGATGTTAATGATTTGAAGCAACTCAATACCGACTGCTAAATGTGTATATACAAGAAAATCGACTTTATACCTGAATATAAGATTGTCGAATTCTTCCAAATGCACTGCCGTTATGGCTTTATGTCAACTTCGATAAGATGAAGAAGGCTAATTAACTTAAATATTTGATGTTAATGATTTGAAGCAACTCAATACCGACTGCTAAATGTGTATATACAAGAAAATCGACTTTATACCTGAATATAAGATTGTCGAATTCTTCCAAATGCACTGCCGTTATGGCTTTATGTCAAACTCAGTAAAATGAAGAAAGTTAATTAACTTAAATATTTGATGTTAATGATTTGAAACAACTCAATACCGACTGCTAAATGTGTATATACAAGAAAATCGACTTTATACCTGAATATAAGATTGTCGAATTCTTCCAAATGCGTTATGGCTTTATGTCAAACTTAGTAAGATGAAGAAAGTTAATTAACTTAAATATTTGATGTTAATGATTTGAAGCAACTCAGTATCGACTGCTAAATGTATACATTAAAGAGAATCGACTTTTAACCTGAATATAAGATTGTTAATTCTTTAACTGCCGTTATATGTTCGATAAAATGAAGAAAGTTAATGTTAAAATGATTAATGAAAGCAACTCAATACCGACTGCTAAATGTGTATATACAAGAAAATCGACTTTATACCTGAATATAAGATTGTCGAATTCTTCCAAATGCACTGCCGTTATGGCTTTATGTCAACTTCGATAAGATGAAAACTGCTAATTAACTTAAATATTTGATGTTAATGATTTGAAACAACTCAATACCGACTGCTAATTGTGTAAAAACAAGAAAATCGACACTAATCCTGAATATAAGATTGTCCTATTCTTCCAAATGCACTGCCGTTATGGCTTTATGTCAAACTCAGCAAGATGAAGAAGGCTAATTAACTTAAATATTTGATGTTAATGATTTGAAACAACTCAATACCGACTGCTAAATGTGTATATACAAGAAAATCGACTCTAATAATTAATATAAGATTATCCTATTCTTCCAAATGCACTGCCGTTATGGCTTTATGTCAAACTCAGTAAGATGAAGAAAGTTAATTAACTTAAATATTTGATGTTAATGACTTGAAGCTGCTCAATACCGACTGCTAAATGTGTATATACAAGAAAATCGACTTTATACCTGAATATAAGATTGTCGAATTCTTCCAAATGCACTGCCGTTATGGCTTTATGTCAACTTCGATAAGATGAAGAAGGCTAATTAACTTAAATATTTGATGTTAATGATTTGAAGCAACTCAATACCGACTGCTGAATGTGCATATGCAAGAAAATCGACTTTATACCTGAATATAAGATTGTCGAATTCTTCCAAATGCACTGCCGTTATGGCTTTATGTCAAACTCAGCAAGATGAAGAAAGTTAATTAACTTAAATATTTGATGCAAATGACATGAAGGAACTCAATACCGACTGCTGAAAATGTATATAGAAGAAAATCGACTTTATACCTGAATATAAGATTGTTGTATTCTTCCAAATGCACTGCCGTTATGGCTTTATGTCAAACTCAGTAAGATGAAGAAAGTTAATTAACTTAAATATTTGATGTTAATGATTTGAAACAACTCAATACCGACTGCTAAATGTGTATATACAAGAAAATCGACTTTATACCTGAATATAAGATTGTCGAATTCTTCCAAATGCACTGCCGTTATGGCTTTATGTCAACTTCGATAAGATGAAGAAGGCTAATTAACTTAAATATTTGATGTTAATGATTTGAAACAACTCAATACCGACTGCTAATTGTGTAAAAACAAGAAAATCGACACTAATCCTGAATATAAGATTGTCGTATTCTTCCAAATGCACTGCCGTTATGGCTTTATGTCAAACTCAGTAAGATGAAGAAAGTTAATTAACTTAAATATTTGATGTTAATGATTTGAAACAACTCAATACCGACTGCTAATTGTGTAAAAACAAGAAAATCGACACTAATCCTGAATATAAGATTGTCGTGTTCTTCCAAATGCACTGCCGTTATGGCTTTATGTCAAACTCAGTAAGATGAAGAAAGTTAATTAACTTAAATATTTGATGTTAATGATTTGAAACAACTCAATACCGACTGCTAAATGTGTATATACAAGAAAATCGACTTTATACCTGATATAAGATTGTCGAATTTTCCAAATGCACTGCCGTTATGGCTTTATGTCAACTTCGATAAGATGAAGAAGGCTAATTAACTTAAATATTTGATGTTAATGATTTGAAGCAACTCAATACCGACTGCTAAATGTGTAAAAACAAGAAAATCGACACTAATCCTGAATATAAGATTGTCGTGTTCTTCCAAATGCACTGCCGTTATGGCTTTATGTCAAACTCAGTAAGATGAAGAAAGTTAATTAACTTAAATATTTGATGTTAATGATTTGAAACAACTCAATACCGACTGCTACTTGTGTAAATACAAGAAACTCGACTTTATACCTGATCATAAGGTTGTCGAATTCTTCCAAATGCACTGCCGTTATGGCTTTATGTCAAATTCAGTAAGATGAAGAAGGTTAATTAACTTAAATATTTGATGTTAATGATTTGAAGCAACTCAATACCGACTGCTAAATGTGTATATACAAGAAAATCGACTTTATACCTGAATATAAGATTGTCGAATTCTTCCAAATGCACTGCCGTTATGGCTTTATGTCAACTTCGATAAGATGAAAGAAGGTTAATTAACTTAAATATTTGATGTTAATGATTTGAAGCAACTCAATACCGACTGCTAAATGTGTATATACAAGAAAATCGACTTTATACCTGAATATAAGATTGTCGAATTCTTCCAAATGCACTGCCGTTATGGCTTTATGTCAAACTCAGTAAGATGAAGAAAGTTAATTAACTTAAATATTTGATGTTAATGATTTGAAACAACTCAATACCGACTGCTAAATGTGTATATACAAGAAAATCGACTTTATACCTGAATATAAGATTGTCGAATTCTTCCAAATGCACTGCCGTTATGGCTTTATGTCAACTTCATAAGATGAAGAAGGTTAATTAACTAAAAGATGTTAAATTAATGATAACAAGCAACTCAATACCGACTGCTGAATGTGCATATAGAAGAAAATCGACTTTATACCTGAATATAAGATTGTCGAATTCTTCCAAATGCACTGCCGTTATGGCTTTATGTCAAACTCAGTAAGATGAAGAAAGTTAATTAACTTAAATATTTGATGTTAATGATTTGAAACAACTCAATACCGATTGCTAAATACGTATAAACAAGAAATTCGAATTTTTACCTAAATATGAGATTTTGGAATTTATGTCAACTTCAGTAAGATGAAGAAAGTTAATTAACTTAAATATTTGATGTTAATGATTTGAAACAACTCAATACCGACTGCTAAATGTGTATATACAAGAAAATCGACTTTATGCCTGAATATAAGATTGTCGAATTCTTCCAAATGCACTTACGTTATGGCTTTATGTCAAACTCAGTAAGATGAAGAAAGTTAATTAACTTAAATATTTGATGTTAATGATTTGAAACAACTCAATACCGACTGCTAAATGTGTATATACAAGAAAATCGACTTTATACCTGAACATAAGATTGTCGAATTCTTCCAAATGAACTGCCGTTATGGCTTTATGTCAACTTCAGTAAGATGAAGAATGTTAATTAACTTAAATAAGTGAAGTAAATGATTTGAAGCAACTCAATATCGATTGCTAAATGTGTGTATACAAGAAAATCGACTTTATATCTGAATATAAGATTGTCGAATTCTTCCAAATGCACTGCAGTTATGGCTTTATGTCAACTTCGATAAGATGAAGAAGGCTAATTAACTTAAATATTTGATAATAATGATTTGAAGCAACTCAATGCCGACTGCTAAATGTGTATATACAAGAAAATCGACTTTAATCCTGAATATAAGATTGTCGTATTCTTCCAAATGCACTGCCGTTATGGCTTTATGTCAAACTCAGTAAGATGAAGAAAGTTAATTAACTTAAATATTTGATGTTAATGATTTAAAACAACTCAATACCGACTGCTAATTGTGTATATACAAGAAAATCGACTTTATACCTGAATATAAGATTGTCGAATTCTTCCAAATGCACTGCCGTTATGGCTTTATGTCAAACTCAGTAAGATGAAGAAAGTTAATTAACTTAAATATTTGATGTTAATGATTTGAAACAACTCAATACCGACTGCTAATTGTGTAAATACAAGAAAATCGACTTTATACCTGATCATAAGATTGCCGAATTCTTCCAAATGCACTGCAGTTATGGTAATGATTAGTAATGATTTGAAGCAACTCAATGCCGACTGCTAAATGTGTATATACAAGAAAATCGACTTTATACCTGAATATAAGATTGTCGAATTCTTTCAAACGCACTGCCGTTATGGCTTTATGTCAACTTTGATAAGATGGAGAATGTTAATTAACTTAAATATTTGATGTTAATGATTTGAAACAACTCAATACCGACTGCTAAATGTGTATATACAAGAAAATCGACTTTATACCTGAACATAAGATTGTCGAATTCTTCCAAATGCATGCAGTTATGGCTTTATGTCAACTACGATAAAACGAAAAAGACTAATTAACTTAATTATTTGATGTTAATGATTTGAAACATTCCAATACCGTCTGCTAAATGTGTATATGCAAGAAAATCGACTTTATACCTGAATATAAGATTGTCGAATTCTTCCAAATGCACTGCCGTTATGGCTTTATGTCAAACTCAGTAAGATGAAGAAAGTTAATTAACTTAAATATTTGATGTTAATGATTTGAAGCAACTCAATACCGACTGCTAAATGTGTATATGCAAGAAAATCGACTTTATACCTGAATATAAGATTGGCGAATTTTTCCAAATGCACTGCACGTTATGGCTTTATGTCAAACTCAGTAAGATGAAGAAAGTTAATTAACTTAAATATTTGATGTTAATGATTTGAAGCAACTCAATACCGACTGCTAAATGTGTATATACAAGAAAATCGACTTTATACCTGATCGATAGATTGTCGAATTCTTCCAAATGCTCTGCAGTTATGGCTTTATGTCAACTTCGATAAGATGAAGAAGGCTAATTAACTTAAATATTTGATAATAATGATTTGAAGCAACTCAATGCCGACTGCTAAATGTGTATATACAAGAAAATCGACTTTAATCCTGAGTATAAGATTGTCGTGTTCTTCCAAATGCACTGCCGTTATGGCTTTATGTCAAACTCAGTAAGATGAAGAAAGTTAATTAACTTAAATATTTGATAATAATGATTTGAAGCAACTCAATGCCGACTGCTAAATGTGTATATACAAGAAAATCGACTTTATACCTGATCAAAAGACTGTCGAATTCTTCCAAATGCACTGCCGTTATGGCTTTATGTCAACTACGATAAAAC
>NW_026089623.1:11684595-11729890 GCF_024586455.1 Bactrocera neohumeralis | reverse complement strand
GTCTTTAATTCATTAATTTAACATATTTAAGTTAATTAACCTTCTTCATCTTATCGAAGTTGACATAAAGCCATAACGGCAGTGCATTTGGAAGAATTCTACAATCTTATATTCAGGTATAAAATCGATTTTCTTGTATATACACATTCAGCAGTCGGAATTGTGTTGCTTCATATCATTAACATCAAATATTTAAGTTAATTAACCTTCTTCATCTTACCCAAGTTGACATAAAGCCATAACGGCAGTGCATTTGGAAGAATTCGACAATCTTATATTCAGGTATAAAGACGATTTTCTTATATATACACATTTAGCAGTCGGTGTTGAGTTGCTTTAAATCGTTAACATCAAATTTTTAAGTTAATTAGCGTTATTCATCTTATTGAAGTTGACATAAAGCCATAACGGCAGTGCATTTGGAAGAATTCGACAATCTTATATTCAGGAATAAAGTCGATTTTCTTGTATATACACATTTAGCAGTCGATATTGAGTTGCTTTAATTCATTAATTTAACATATTTAAGTTAATTAACCTTCTTCATCTTATCGAGGTTGACATAAAGACATAACGGCAGTGCATTTGGAAGAATTCGACAATCTTATATTCAGGTATAAAGTCGATTTTCTTGTATAAGTTAACAATAGTTAACTCACTGTAGCGCTCATGCTGCCAAAATTGCAAAGCTTGCAGTCTGCATCGTTCACTTCATGCGCGATCAAATTAAATGTTTGGTCAGCTGAGGTAATTCGATCAGCACGATGCATGAGCATGGCACATGAGCGTGGGAAGTGCCTATGCAAGCAATAACGTCGACGCTAACGGCAGAAGCGACGGAAAAAATAGTAAGCTAGCAGTATGCTTACAAATTGAACAATAAATCAGTTTTAGAACGAAACTCAAAGTGTAAATATCATTTTATAAATAACTCCGGGTAGACGACAACACCGTCGCTGCCCTAAAGAAGTTGTAACAAAAGGATAAAAAATAACTCAAAGTGTAAATATCATTTTATAAATAACTCCGGGTAGACGACAACACCGTCGCTGCCCTATAGAAGTTATAACAAAAGGATAAAAAATAACTGGCGCCCAACCAGAGGAAACCCACGGAGAAAGGAACACCACCACCACCATCACCTGAAATCAAGAGAGGAATCAAGACACCAACCAATAAATAATGTAAGTGAAACTTTTTTCTCTCCGCCTTCTGTTTGTAATTATATCAGTGAAAATTTGACAATTTCAGAGTGGTTAGTGTGGTTGTAATAAACAGGATTGCACTTTGAACTCGTGTTTCCCGTTTTGGTTTTTTCGTTTGCACTTACGTCCGCTACCCGTTCGTGCCATCTTAGCTGCCTTGCATGAGCAAACTTGAGACTAGTGAGCTGTTGGACAGACTTGACAACCAACTTTTGACAAGCAAACGTTTCAGGCGCGAACAAGACATGAATGAGCAACAACTGCAGGGTGTTATCAATGCGGCCGTCAGCGCCGCACTACAAGTACAAAGAAAAGACTTTGAAACCAAGCTAGAGCATCTTACAAAGCAGTTTCAGGCCACAACTGTGGCAGCTGCTGAAATTAAGACTTACGAGCCAATAAAAATCATAGACGGGGTAGAATGTCATGAAGGCCTGGATGCAGTTAAATCACTCCCAGAGTTCGATGGCTCACAGGAGCAATATGTGTCCTGGCGGCAGGCAGCCATGGCCGCGTATGATATATTTAAAACCTACGTGGGTAGTTCAAAACACTACCAAGCTGTCCTCATAATTCGCAACAGAATTAGGGGATCGGCTGATGCAGTTTTAGCATCATTCAATACGGTCCTTAATTTCGACGCTATTATTAGCCGTTTAGATTTTACATACTCAGACAAGCGACCATTGCATCTGCTCGAACAAGAGCTAGCAACGCTAAGACAGGGACAATTGTCTATTATTCAATTTTATGAGGAGGTTGAGAAAAAACTCACACTTCTCACAAATAAAACTACAATGACGTTTGATACTGACCAGGCACGGTATATGAATGACAAGCATAGGGCGGATGCGCTGCGCGTATTCGTCTCTGGGTTAAGGAGAAACCTCACGGATGTTCTTTTTGCAGCCCAGCCCAAAGATTTGCCCTCGGCTCTTGCAATGGCCCAGGAAATAGAAGGAAATCACGATAGGCACGCATTTGCGGCCCAATTTGCAAGATCGTTGGAGGAAAAAAATCTCAGACAACCTCAAAACCGATCTTTTCGGAAACAGTCCGACATTCAGTACAGGACTGAAAAAAACCCTTATTTCACCAGGGAGCAAGGAGCTCGCCCTCCAAAGAGCGACCAAGTTGAGAAAATGGAAGTCGATCCATCTTCGAGGTTCCATCAGAGCACTAACTTGCCAAACCGGAATAATCAAATTACGCATAACCCAAGCTTACCTATAGCACATCCTTTTAGCAATAGTCAACCACAAGGCGCGTTCAAGAGACCTGCGAATTCTCAAAGAATGTCGGACTACAGACGCCAGAGGATTAACCATTTGACGGAAGAAAGAGACGAAGTGTACGAAAAGCAGTACGATCAAGCCGCTTATGATGCAGCGGCAGAAATAGAAGCTGAATATGAAGGTGAATATGAAGAAGATGCGCTTAATTTTTTAGCGGAGAGTCCCTGCTTCCGTTCATCCAACGAACAGTAGCAGGGAAATCGTTGAAATTCTTAATTGACACTGGGGCGTCAAAAAGTTATATAAAGCCTAATATAAGCCTTTTATCCTCTGTCCCAGTTCAGACCCCGTTTGTGGTCAAATCAATTCACGGTTTTAACAAAATTGAGAGTAAAAGCTTCATTATGATGTTTGGCATAAATAGCCCCTTTTTTCATTTACCCGGTCTCACAACTTTTGACGGCATAATTGGACTCGACTTATTGACACAGGCGGAAGCAACTATTGACCTCGCGTCAGAATTGATCCACTTTAATGGTGGATGTGAAACTCTGAGACTCGAGCAAATTACTCCCGTTTAACACCAATATTGTTGCAACCACTCGCACAGAGGACAATGAGCCAGTCTACTCCAAAATGTACCCATTCCCCATGGGAGCTACTGACTTTGTGAGCCAAGAAATCAAGGATCTACTTAAAAATGGTATCATTCGACCATCTAGGTCTCCGTATAACAACCCCATATGGGTTGTCGGGAAAAAAAGGGCACAGACCTCACAGGCGCACCTAATAAGCGGTTGGTGGTAGATTTCCGAAAATTAAACTCCAAAACCATCGCGGACAAGTACCCAATGCCGAGTATTAGTATGATACTTTCAAACCTGGGAAAGGCCAGGTATTTCACCACCCTAGACCTGAAATCTGGATACCATCAAATTGTGTTAGCAGAACACGATAGGGAAAAGACATCTTTTTCTGTAAACGGAGGAAAATATGAATTCTGCCGTTTGCCCTTTGGTTTGAAAAATGCTTCTAACATTTTCCAGAGGGCCATAGATGATGTTCTGCGTGATATGATTGGTAAAACCTGCTATGTCTACGTCGATGACGTCATAGTGTTTTCCGAAAACGAAAAGACCACGTACACCATGTTGGACAAGTTCTAAAGAGCCTTTATGATGCCAATATGAGGGTGTCAAAGGAGAAATCACAGTTTTTTAAAGAAAGTGTAGAGTTTCTGGGATTTGTTGTTACGAAAGAGGGGAAAAAACTAGCCCAGACAAGGTCAGGGCAATCAGAGATTTTAAGCAACCAAGCAACTTGTTCGAGCTGAGATCCTTTATTGGTCTGGCGAGTTACTATAGGTGCTTTATAAAGGACTTCGCAGCAATAGCAAGACCCTTAACAAGCCTGTTAAAAGGTGAGAGCGGAAGAGTTAGCAAGTTCCGTTCAAAAAACATCCCGGTATCCTTTGATGAAATCCAGACGGCTGCGTTCGATAATTTATTTTATTTATTTTTTTATTTTATTTTATAATCATTTATATCGGGTGATTTTTTTGAGGTTAGGATTTTCATGCATTAGTATTTGACAGATCACGTGGGATTTCAGACATGGTGTCAAAGAGAAAGATGCTCAGTATGCTTTGACATTTCATCATGAATAGACTTACTAACGAGCAACGCTTGCAAATCATTGAATTTTATTACCAAAATCAGTGTTCGGTTCGAAATGTGTTTCGCGCTTTACGTCCGATTTATCGACAAATTTTGTTCAGCGATGAGGCTCATTTCTGGTTGAATGGCTACGTAAATAAGCAAAATTGCCGCATTTGGGGTGAAGAGCAACCAGAAGCCGTTCAAGAACTGCCCATGCATCCCGAAAANTGCACTGTTTGGTGTGGTTTGTACGCTGGTGGAATCATTGGACCGTATTTTTCAAAGATGCTGTTGGACGCAACGTTACGGTGAATGGCGATCGCTATCGTTCGATGCTAACAAACTTTTTGTTGCCAAAAATGGAAGAACTGAACTTGGTTGACATGTGGTTTCAACAAGATGGCGCTACATGCCACACAGCTCGCGATTCTATGGCCATTTTGAGGAAAACTTCGGAGAACAATTCATCTCAAGAAATGGACCCGTAAGTTGGCCACCAAGATCATGCGATTTAACGCCTTTAGACTATTTTTGTGGGGCTACGTCAAGTCTAAAGTCTACAGAAATAAGCCAGCAACTATTCCAGCTTTGGAAGACAACATTTCCGAAGAAATTCGGGCTATTCCGGCCGAAATGCTCGAAAAAGTTGCCCAAAATTGGACTTTCCGAATGGACCACCTAAGACGCAGCCGCGGTCAACATTTAAATGAAATTATCTTCAAAAAGTAAATGTCATGAACCAATCTAACGTTTCAAATAAAGAACCGATGAGATTTTGCAAATTTTATGCGTTTTTTTTTAAAAAAAGTTATCAAGCTCTTAAAAAATCACCCGATACAATAAAATATTTATTATATAAATACATGAAATCGCAGCACTGGCTACTAGGCCTTCAGCCGCCTTATTAATAGCTTAGGTACTATTATTGTGTTAGTTAGTTATTAGTGTGTTAGATGTATTTTAGTAAATTTCTATCTTTTAAAAATTTATATGTATTCATTACGTTTTTATCTGAGGGATTTTTTAATGCTTGTGCTAAGTCAATGTTGTCAGAGTAGTGTGTTGTTGAGTGGATTACTGGGCAGTCTGCTAGTATGTGTTGAATTGATACGGAGTTGTCACAAAAAGGGCAATTGGAACGGGATTTTCCCATAAGTATATGCGAGTGAGTTAGGATGGTGTGTCCGATCCTGAGGCGAGTGTATGCTTTGATGGCGCTTATTTTCGTGGTGGGCCCATACACGGTTGGTATTCTATCTGGGTTGATGATGGCGTAACTATGGGTGTATAGTTTCCAAGCATTTAAGTTTTCTTCGAGCCTTTTGTGTTTGATGAAGTTGCGTATGTCTTGTTTCGAAAGATAGTTGTAAGTAAGAGCCGGTATGTTTTTGACACTTTTGGCAGCGGCGTCAGCGAGGTGATTGCCAGTTATTCCCACGTGGCCCGGAATCCACATTATTTTGATTTTTCTCGGGGCGCTGATCACGGCGTCTCTGATTTTGCTTATTATCGGATTGTAATTTGATAACGACTTAATGGCTGAGATGCAAGACTTGCTGTCGGTGCAAATGAGATATTTACCATTGTGTTTTTTTGCATGCTCGACCGCCTTCAATATGGCAGATGCCTCTGCTGAGAAAACCGAACACATATGAGGAAGAAGCCAGTTGCAAATTGTATTACCTGTGTTCGTGACCACGGAAAAGGAAGTGTATTCGGATGACTTAGATCCGTCTGTGAAGATCGACTTCCAGCCATTTTTTTCGTATTCATGCTCCATTTCTAAAAACGTTTTTTTGTAAACATCGTTTGGTGTGTTCTGTTTGGGCAGCTTGGATAGTTTGTTGGGGAGTGATTCGCACGGGATTAGCCAATGAGGATGAAGGGGCTTTACTTTATTCCCCACCGACAGCGGAAGAGCATTTTTTTTTGCAAAGATAACGCATTTTGTTATTGCTGAAAGAAATCTTGGTAGCCTGGTACGCCTCAGCGAAGTAGCAAAGGCCTTGGTCAGCGATGAGTTTGTGCTTTCAACCGCTTTTGATAGTAGTCGGTGGGTTTCGTCTACAATCCTATTTTGTACACTTGGTAGACCTGACTCCGCAAGCATGATTTCAATGGGTGATGTTGGAAAAGCTCTGAGGCTACGGCGTATCGCGCAGTGGTACGGGGCACATATAAGCTTGATGTTGTTCTTCGAACTTCGTCCGTAAAGCGGAAGCGCATAGTCGATCTTTGAAAGAAGAAGCGATCTGACAACACTGATGAGCGTATTTGGATGTATTAACGAGTATTTTGACGAAAGATATTTTACAATGTTTAATCTTGATTGCAAAGAGTTTCTAATGTATTTACAATGCGAATTAAAATTATACTTAGAGTCAAAAACTAATCCTAGGATTTTTAATTCTTTTGTGCATTCTATGTTAGTATTGTTAAAGCAAAGTTTTATTCCGCTGCATTTTGTTTTTCTGCATATATGGAGGATATGCGTTTTTTCTAGTGATAGCTGTGCACCGGAAACTAGCGACCATTCAGAGATTTCATTAAGGATATTGGAAAATGTATGTTCGACTGCACTGGAGGATGGAGTCATGTGTAGAAGTTCACGCAAGTGAGGAAAGTTCTCTGATCGCCATTCACTTGGAGTGGCCAGAAACGATTCTTTTACACATGGCTCAAGCAGCTCACTACTTCCGGTCTTTGACCAAGTATCCTCTGGGTAGCCTAAGAACATCCGTTCGAAGGCGAGCTAAAGTGAGAAGGCGAAACATTCCCTACAAGGGTTGTGCGCTGGGCTTGGGACCCGCCACGTAAAAAAACAATACCAATGAAAATGTTAAAACAGCCTCGGATGAGAGACCCCCCTTTTGATGACGACCATGGCAAACGGAATAAGGACTACGATTTAAGGGCATGCACCTGGAATGTCCGGACCCTTAATTGGGAAGGTGCCGCTGCCCAGCTGGTTGATGTCCTCGCAAAAATAAAGGCTGACATCACCGCCGTCCAAGAAATGCGATGGACGGGACAAGGACAGAGACGAGTAGGTCCTTGTGACATTTACTACAGTGGCCATATAAAGGAGCGCAAGTTTGGTGTTGGATTCGTGGTGGGAGAGAGACTCCGTCGCCGAGTACTATCATTCACTCCGGTGAATGAACGTCTAGCCACAATCCGCATCAAAGCGAGGTTCTTCAACATATCGCTGATTTGCGCCCACGCCCCGACGGAAGAGAAGGACGATGTGACCAAAGATGCCTTCTATGAGCGCTTGGAGCGCGCTTATGAGAGCTGCCCCCGCCACGATGTCAAAATCGTGCTTGGCGACTTTAACGCCAGGGTGGGCAAAGAAGGTATATTTGGCACTACGGTCGGTAAATTCAGCCTCCACGACGAAACATCCCCAAATGGGTTGAGGCTGATTGACTTCGCCGGGGCCCGAAATATGGTTATCTGTAGTACTAGATTCCAGCACAAGAAGATTCATCAAGCTACCTGGCTGTCTCCGGGTCGAAAAACTACCAACCAGATCGATCATGTTGTGATAGATGGAAGACACGTCTCCAGTGTTTTAGATGTGCGTGCGCTCCGAGGTCCTAACATCGACTCGGACCACTATCTTGTTGCAGCTAAGATTCGCACTCGCCTCTGTGCAGCAAAAAACGCACGCCAACAAACACAAGGAAGGTTCGACGTCGAAAAGCTGCAATCACAACAGACAGCCGAACGATTCTCTACTCGGCTTGCACTCCTGCTCTCTGAGAGCACTCGTCAACAACTCGGTATAAGGGAACTGTGGGACGGCATTTCAAACTCCTTACGTACAGCTGCAACCGAAACCATTGGTTTTCGGAAAGTGCAAAAGAACAGCTGGTACGACGAAGAGTGCCGTGTCGCAGCGGAGAGAAAACAGGCTGCCTACCTCGCAACGTTACGATCGACCACTACACGTGCGGGATGGGATAGATACCGAGAGTTGAAGAGGAAGCGAGACGCATTTGCAGACAGAAGAAGAAAGAGGCCGAAATGCGTGAGTACGAAGAGCTTGATAAGCTGGCCGACAGGGGTAATGCTCGAAAATTCTACGAAAAAATGCGGCGGCTTACAGAAGGTTTCAAGACCGGAGCATACTCTTGTAGGACCCCCAAAGGTGATCTAGTCACTGATGCCCAGAGCATAGTTAAATTATGGAGGAACACTTCTCCAGCCTGCTGAATGGCAGTGAACGCACAACACCAGGAGAAGGAGAACCCGATTCCCCAATCGATGACGATGGAGCAGACGTTCCATTACCCGACCATGAAGAAGTTCGAATAGCAATTGCCCGCCTCAAGAACAACAAAGCGGCAGGGGCCGACGGACTACCGGCCGAGCTATTCAAACACGGCGGCGAAGAACTAATAGGGAGCATGCATCAGCTTCTTTGTAAAATATGGTCGGACGAGCATGCCCAACGATTGGAATTTAAGTGTGCTATGCCCAATCCATAAAAAAGGAGACCCCACAATCTGCGCCAACTACCGTGGGATTAGCCTCCTCAACATCGCATATAAGGTTCTATCGAGCGTATTGTGTGAAAGATTAAAGCCCACCGTCAACAAACTGATTGGACCTTATCAGTGTGGCTTCAGACCTGGAAAATCAACAACCGACCAGATATTCACCATGCGCCAAATCTTGGAAAAGACCCGTGAAAGGAGAATCGACACACACCACCTCTTCGTCGATTTCAAAGCTGCTTTCGACAGCACGAAAAGGAGCTGCCTTTATGCCGCGATGTCTGAATTTGGTATCCCCGCAAAACTAATACGGCTGTGTAAACTGACGTTGAACAACACGAAAAGCTCCGTCAGGATCGGGAAGGACCTCTCCGAGCCGTTCGATACCAAACGAGGTTTCAGACAAGGCGACTCCCTATCGTGCGACTTCTTCAACCTGCTCCTGGAGAAAATAGTTCGAGCTGCAGAACTAAACAGAGAAGGTACCATCTTCTATAAGAGTGTACAGCTGTTGGCGTATGCCGACGATATTGATATCATCGGCCTCAACACCCGCGCCGTTAGTTCTGCTTTCTCTAGGCTGGACAAGGAAGCACAGAAAATGGGTCTGGTAGTGAACGAGGGCAAAACGAAATATCTCCTGTCATCAAACAAACAGTCGTCGCACTCGCGACTTGGCTCTCACGTCACTGTTGACAGTCATAACTTTGAAGTTGTAGATAATTTCGTCTATTTAGGAACCAGCATTAACACCACTAATAATGTCAGCCTGGAAATCCAACGCAGGATTGCTCTTGCCAACAGGTGCTACTTCGGACTGAGTAGGCAATTGAAAAGTAAAGTCCTCTCTCGACGAACAAAAGCAAAACTCTATAAGTCGCTCATAATTCCCGTCCTGCTATATGGTGCAGAGGCTTGGGCGATGACAGCAACCGATGAGTCGACGTTACGAGTTTTCGAGAGAAAAATTCTGCGAAAGATTTATGGTCCTTTGCGCATTGGCCACGGCGAATATCGCATCCGATGGAACGATGAGCTGTACGAGATATATGACGACATTGACATAGTTCAGCGAATTAAAAGACAGCGGCTACGCTGGCTAGGTCATGTTGTCCGGATGGATGAAAACACTCCAGCTCTGAAAGTATTCGAAGCAGTACCCGCCGGGGGAAGCAGAGGAAGAGGAAGACCTCCACTCCGTTGGAAGGACCAAGTGGAGAAGGACCTGGCTTCGCTTGGAATATCCAGTTGGCGCCACGCAGCGAAAAGAAGAAACGACTGGCGCGCTGTTGTTAACTCGGCTATAATCGCGTAAGCGGTGTCTACGCCAATTAAGAAGAAGAAGATGTTCGACTGCGTTGAGGTCAGAACGGTTGGAGTAAATAACGACATCGTCTGCATACATTTGGTGCTCGATTCCTTTGTGCGTGTTTATTATTCGACTTATTTCATCAAAGGCAGTGATGAAGAGGAATGTTGAAAGTGGCGAACCTTGCGGCGTGCCGTTTGAGAGTGGAAGTGTGGAGGAGAAGAATCCATTAACATTTACTTTCAATTTACGGTTAGTGAGGAAGCTTTTAACGAAATTCAAAATTTTTGGACCGATCTTCCAGTTTTTTAATTGCCGCAGCACAATGTGGGCACCGATTTTATCAAAGGCTTTGTTGAAATCTAAGGATAATATAGATAAATGATTCCTACTGGACAGAGCGTTGCATATGGAGTGGTCGAGGTGGAGTAATACATCTAACGTGCCTTGGCTTCTTTTATAACCGACTTGATTAGGTGTCATCAATTTATTCCGCTGGGCGTACCACGACAGCCGGTTCGCAATAATTTTTTCGAAAAGTTTGCCTAAGCATGGTAGGAGAGAGATTGGTCTATAGCTGTCGATATCTGTTGATTCTTTATTGGGTTTAAGAATAGGGATTACGCCCGATGTCTTCCAAAATTGGGGATAAATACCGGTGTCCAGTATTTTATTGTAAAGTTTGACGATTCGTTGCTTGAGCTCAATTGGCAAGTTTTTGATCATAGGGTAAGATATTTTATCTAAACCGGGGGTTTTGCCGCTTACTCCGGATAGAGCATACTCAAACTCATCTAATTGAACACTGGAATCGATTTGTTTTGCTGAGGGTGACATAGATGGAGACATAGAGGCGTTTTCTGAAAGTGTGGATGATTTGAGGGCTTGAAACTGAGTGCTGAAATTGTTGTCAGAACTGTTGTTGGAAAAATGGTTGACTAATTCTTCTGCGATATCTATTGGGTTGTTTAAGTGACCTGAAGGCAAATTTAAGCACCTGATTGCTGACGTGGTGGGCGAACCAGCTAACTTTTTGAGGTCAGCCCAGATTTGTCTCGGATTGGAAGAAGGATTGATTTTGAGCGTAAAATCTTCGAGACATTTGCGCTTGGCTTGTTTGACGGATCGACGAAAGTAGGCGTTGGCTTTCTTGAAGCAAATGAGTTTTTCTAGTGTGCGGCATCGTTTGTAGTCATACCACGCAGTTTGTTTTTTTGTTCTTAAAGAAGCTAATTGTTTATTCCACCAAGGGATGTTTTTAGAAATTTTTGAATGATTAGTTTGTGGAATGGAATCGTTTGCTGCTGCGCGAATAATTTTCGTTATTCGAGCGGTTTCCTGGTTGGGATTTGCTGCTGTTGGGCTTTTATCACATTTAGCTCTGCAGAGAGTTTGGAATTTTACCCAGTCAGCGTGATCGGTTTTGAAAATATTTTTTGGTTTATAGAATTTGTTTATTGGTCCCAAGTGCACTTTTAGTATTATGGGGAAGTGGTCACTTCCATGTAAGTAGTCTAGTATGTTCCATTCACATTTGGCGGCGAGCGTATCTGTACACAAAGTAACGTCAACATGAGAAAAAGTGGAGAAAGTTGAGAAATGGGTGGCTGAGCCATTGTTTAAGGAGATTAAGTTTGAGGAAAGGATTACGTCTTCTATATTTTCCTCTCGTGTTTACTGTCGTTGAACCCCATATCGGGCTCCATGCATTCAAGTCACCGGCCAAGATCATTGGGGAAGGAAATTGACTGGTTATTTGCATGATATCGTTGGTGGTGAAGTGTTGGTCAGGTGGAATATATAAGCATATTACGTGAATTCTTTGTGTTAGAAATATTTCAATCGATAGCACAGCCAAGTTAGACTGGATATGTTTCACTTTGTATGGAATGTCCCTTCTTATTAAAACTCCAATGCCTTGTTTATTTGTTTTGTTATGTGGAAGGTTGTGGAATATACCATCGTATTGTTTGGGGGTATGAGCAGTCTGTTTGTAAGCAATATGTGTTTCGTTTAAGAGTATTATTGATGGTGCGTGATCTTTAATTAAGAGCTGGAGTTCGTTGTAATTGTTAATGTAGCCATTTAGGTTCCATTGCATTATCGTACACATGTTAGGAGAGTACTTTATTAAGCGCTTGGATTAAAGATAACTAGAAATATTGAAGAAGGAGAAGATGAGAAAGCTTAAGAGAGAATGAGATATCAACTAGAATGAGTTGTCAGCTTGGCTGAGTGTCAACTGTTGAAAGCTCACTCAAGTGATTATTGAGGATCTTTGCTGTATTCAACTTCGTTATTTTCTGTGTTATTTTGTTCTTTTTGTTTGGAATGTTGGTGTATAGCGGGTGTATCAGAACAATGCATATAGCTATTGTGAGATGCCATTGCGTTAGGTGGATTATTGTTGGCGGTTGGAAGTTTATTGATGGAATTTAGAGTGCTGAAAATTAGGGAAGATGTTGTTGGACTGAGAGAGGTAAGACCAATTGCGAAGTTATTGTCTATGGGAATATCGTTGTTATTTATTGTCGGAGGAGAGTTGTGTTCACTTATGGAAGGAGTGGAGCTAGATGCTGAGCAGTTTTCTGTGTACTGATTATTTTTTTTATTTGGGGTTTGGTTGTTGTTTGTATTATTTGAGGTTGAGTGCGGTGTAATTTGAGTTGTTGTTTTTAGTGCATTAGCAAAAGATTCAGTTAAGGTGTTGGTTGGAAGAGTTTCTTTGTACTTTTTAACAGCATCTCGCATGCTGCATTTTTCCAAGGTTTTTATTTTCAGTATTTCTTTTGCTTGTTGAAACTTAGGGCAAGAGTTGGCGGAAGACGGGTGATCCCCGGAGCAGTTCATACACATCGTACGCTGGCAGTTCTCAGGGAAGTGTATTGGAAGGCTGCAAATAACGCACATTGGAGAATTACGGCAGTGTTTGGCCGTGTGTCCCAATTTCTGGCACGATTTGCATCGCATTGGATTTGGAACATAAGGGCGCACAGAGGTCATTCTCCATGCGATGTCAATTTTAGTCGGAAGAGAGTAGGAGTTAAAAGAGATAAGCATTACTCCAGTGTATTTTTCTACACCATCAACTACTCGTTTGAATTTGTAGACAGAGGACACTTCATATGACTTTAGGCCTTCAATTATTTCATCTTCCGGGACGTCTATGAGGAATGGTGCATAGATCGTACCTTTATTGGAGTTAAGGTGTTCATGATAGGTCGCTGTGACTGATCCAATTGAGGGAAGATGTTTGGTTTTTATAAATTTCTCAGCAATGAGTTTATTATTTACCAGAATAAGTAGGCTTCCATCACGCAATTCACTGATTTTGTTTATGTTTTTGCTTATGGTTAATATAGCATTGTGAACACGAAAACACGAGATTTTTGAAAGAGGCTTGGAAATATCGTCAGATTTTAGCACAATAAATTTTGGATCGTCTTTTTTTGTAGGTGGAAGAGTAGGAAAAATTTCCGACAGTTTTTGATTCGCTTTTTTACGCTTAGGTTGGGGACTCTGGGCAAGCAGAGCAAACCTATTGTCCCCGAAATGGGTAGCCCCTTGGGGCATTTTTGATCAAAACACACTCACAATTCTGTGATTAAGTTTTTCTTACTCACTTATATACGGCAAACCAAATATGTTTGCAAAAGTAGATTAAGCAAAGTTGAAGCACACGCGGGTTGCTAATGATTAGCGGAAAATGGGAAATAACAACGACACAACTGCTCAGCACGAATGTTAGTCGGTGACTATGCGTTCGATAAGCTTAGAAATATTCTTGCTTCCGAAGATGTTATTCTTCATTACCCAGATTTTTCAAAACCATTCGATTTGACTACTGATGCCTCCTCAAGTGGCATAGGTGCAGTACTATCTCAGGGAAATAGACCCATAACAATGATTTCGAGGACGCTGAAGGATAGGGAGATAAACTACGCGACAAACGAAAGGGAACTATTAGCTATCGTTTGGGCTTTGGACAGCCTCCGGCACTACCTCTACGGTAAGAGTGACATACGAATCTATACTATCGGGTGATTTTTTAAGAGCTTGATAACTTTTTTTTAAAAAAAAAACGCATAAAATTTGCAAAATCTCATCGGTTCTTTATTTGAAACGTTAGATTGGTTCATGACATTTACTTTTTGAAGATAATTTCATTTAAATGTTGACCGCGGCTGCGTCTTAGGTGGTCCATTCGGAAAGTTCAATTTTGGGCAACTTTTTCGAGCATTTCGGCCGGAATAGCCCGAATTTCTTCGGAAATGTTGTCTTCCAAAGCTGGAATAGTTGCTGGCTTATTTCTGTAGACTTTAGACTTGACGTAGCCCCACAAAAAATAGTCTAAAGGCGTTAAATCGCATGATCTTGGTGGCCAACTTACGGGTCCATTTCTTGAGATGAATTGTTCTCCGAAGTTTTCCCTCAAAATGGCCATAGAATCGCGAGCTGTGTGGCATGTAGCGCCATCTTGTTGAAACCACATATCAACCAAGTTCAGTTCTTCCATTTTTGGCAACAAAAAGTTTGTTAGCATCTTGGTTGACATGTGGTTTCAACAAGATGGCGCTACATGCCACACAGCTCGCGATTCTATGGCCATTTTGAGGGAAAACTTCGGAGAACAATTCATCTCAAGAAATGGACCCGTAAGTTGGCCACCAAGATCATGCGATTTAACGCCTTTAGACTATTTTTTGTGGGGCTACGTCAAGTCTAAAGTCTACAGAAATAAGCCAGCAACTATTCCAGCTTTGGAAGACAACATTTCCGAAGAAATTCGGGCTATTCCGGCCGAAATGCTCGAAAAGTTGCCCAAAATTGGACTTTCCGAATGGACCACCTAAGACGCAGCCGCGGTCAACATTTAAATGAAATTATCTTCAAAAAGTAAATGTCATGAACCAATCTAACGTTTCAAATAAAGAACCGATGAGATTTTGCAAATTTTATGCGTTTTTTTTTAAAAAAGTTATCAAGCTCTTAAAAAATCACCCGATATATCATCAACCTCTAGTTTTCGCAGTGTCGGATAGAAACCCAAATTCCAAGATAAAACGTTGGAAAGCGCGAATTGAAGAGAGTGGTGCAAAGGTATTTTACAAACCTGGGAAAGAAAACTACGTTGCAGACGCATTATCGCGTCAAAGTATTAACGTTTTACAGGAGTCAGCACAATCCGATGCAGCGACAGCACACAGTGAAGTATCTTTAACTCATGTGGTTGAGACTACTGATAAGCCCTTGAATTGTTTCAGGAATCAGATAGTTGTAGAAGAGTCTTCTACCCCCACAAAACGGACATTTATCTTGTTTGGCACAAAGACTCGTCATCAGATCACCTTTAACGACTGGGTGAAATTGCTAGCGGTAGGGAAAGAAGTCGTTAAGCCGGACGTAGTAAATGCTCTACACTGCGAACTGCACGTTTTGGCTCGCATTCAGGATGACTTGGTCAGAGCTTTCCCTGCCACAAAATTCTGGCACTGCAGGAACATGGTAACAGATGTTGTTAACAAAGACGAGCAAAAGGAGATAGTAACGATGGAGCATAATAGAGCACATAAGGCCGCCCAGGAGAATGTAAAGCAGATTCTACTCGATTACTATTTCCCGAAAATGGGCAAAATTGCGTCAGAAATTGTTATAAACTGCAAAGTGTGTGGAAAGGCGAAGTATGATAGGCATCCAAAGAAGCAAGAAATGGGTGTTACGCCAATACCTTCCCGTGTAGGAGAATTGATCCACATTGATATATTTTCAACTGCAGGAAAACACTTTTTAACAGCCATAGACAAGTTCTCCAAGTTTGCCTTGGTTCAGCCAGTGGCGTCACGCACTATCGCAGACGTAAAAGCGGGCATTTTGCAAATCATCAACATTTTTCCTAAAATAGAAACTGTGTACTGTGACAACGAACCTTCATTTAATTCAGATACAATTCGATCATTGCTGAAAAGCCAATACGACATCAACATAGTAAATGCGCCACCGTTGCACAGTACGTAAAACTGCAAAGACAAATACAAGACGTAGTGGAACTCTTTCTTCAGGCCGCTGTGGAATATAATAGGACGTTCCATTCAGTGACGGGCATGAAGCCGATTGAGGCTATCCATGCCAACTTAAACATTTTCCCGGATATTGCTGCCAGACTAGAGAAAGCCCAACAGGAACAGCTGGAGCGGAGTAATGCCTGCCGCTAAAATAGAATCTTCGAAGTTGGAGAAAAGGTCCTGGTAAGGTCCAACAAGAGACTAGGCGACAAGGTCACTCCACTGTACGTCGAAGAAAGAATAGACGCTGATCTAGGAACAACCGTTCTTATTAAAGGGAGGGTGGTCCACAAGGACAACCTTAAGTGAAACTCTCGACATAATACCTTTTTTTACATAGTTTTTATTTTGAATTTCAGGCATACGCACATCTTCGCACTTTTGACTTGGACTGCGCTGACAGCTTCCAAATTAACGGACTACTCGCACGCGGACTACATACCGATCCTGGACGGTACTGCAGTAATTTGGAACGAGACAAGGTACATAACGCACATATCAAACTTAACGGAATATGGACAATACATACAAGAAACCACAGACTTGATTAGCGTCTTCCCACAATCACACATGAGGAAGATCCTAGAAGTAGACACCAGGCATTTACGTACTTTATTATAAACATTAGGAGTGCACCATAGGCATGCTCGGAGCCTAAACTTTTTGGGATCCGCCCTGAAGGTAATAGCCGGCACGCCTGATTTCAATGACTTACTACAAACAAGACTAACGGAGCAAGAGCTAATACAGTCAAACAATAGGCAGATCGTCATTAATTCCAGAACTCAGGAGCAGATTAACGCCTTCACGAATACGGTCAATAAAATTCTCAATGTAAAAAAAAGGGAAGAAATAGATTCATCGCACCTCTATGAAACACTTTTGGCTAGAAACAGAATTTTAACACTAGAAATTCAAAATTTAATTATTGCAATCACACTGGCTAAATTTAATGTAATAAACCCTGCTATTATTGATGCAGATGATTTGGAGGCGGTTATGAAGGAGAGTTTCACAGAAGTTTCAATAACCCAATTGTTTAGCATAGCTAAGGTTAAGGTTTTAGCAAGTAAGGAAATTGTAACTTTTATTATCGGTTTTCCTAGACCTAAGTTATTATGTAAGAAGATTACTATTTTTCCCGTATCGCATGCTGGCCGTATATTGCATTTACCGGGCAACATTATAGCTGACTGCGGAGGCAACATTACTGCTGTTATATCCTGCATTGATACGCCAATGGTAACGTTCTGTAAAGAGTCCGAAACTGAAACTTGCGCACAAAGCCTGCACTCTGGCGCTGTAGCACACTGTGCCACCAAGCCCAGCGACTTATCCCCCATTGTCATCGTCGACGATGGTATAGTTTTGATAAACGATGCAATAGTCAAGGCTAGCATAGACAATGGCCCTGAAATGTTTCTTAAAGGCACTTATCTTGTTACATTCGAACGCACCGCTTTTATCAATGGCACCAAATACGTTACTCTCAATGGATACCCGAAGAGACTTCCACAACAGTCTGCCTCAGCACGGATCAACATAACCTCCCATCATACCCTACTAAGTCTACCATTTCTCCACAAGCTAAGTGAAGCAAACTTGCGGCACATCGCTGAATTACGCATACGAACGATTGCTGCACCACTAGTAGTCGCAGTAATTTGTGCCACAATCGCCGTAGTCTTTGCTGGATCAGTCATCTTACTAAAGCGTAGGCGGCGAAGAGAAACTTCTAAGGCGGTGCGTCAAGTGCTGGAAAGGTTGGGTATGGCCGAGGACGACCATGTTTTGAAGGAGGGAGTAGTTAACAATAGTTAACTCACTGTAGCGCTCATGCTGCCAAAATTGCAAAGCTTGCAGTCTGCATCGTTCACTTCATGCGCGATCAAATTAAATGTTTGGTCAGCTGAGGTAATTCGATCAGCACGATGCATGAGCATGGCACATGAGCGTGGGAAGTGCCTATGCAAGCAATAACGTCGACGCTAACGGCAGCAGCGACGGAAAAAATAGTAAGCTAGCAGTAAGCTTACAAATTGAACAATAAATCAGTTTTAGAACGAAACTCAAAGTGTAAATATCATTTTATAAATAACTCCGGGTAGACGACAACACCGTCGCTGCCCTAAAGAAGTTATAACAAAAGGATAAAAAATAACTCAAAGTGTAAATATCATTTTATAAATAACTCCGGGTAGACGACAACACCGTCGCTGCCCTATAGAAGTTATAACAAAAGGATAAAAAATAACTTATATACACATTTAGCTGTCGATATTGAGTTGCTTTAATTCATTAATTTAACATATTTAAGTTAATTAACCTTCTTCATCTTACCCAAGTTGACATAAGGCCATAACGGCAGTGCATTTGGAAGAATTCGGTATAAAGTCGATTTTCTTGTATATACATACACATTTAGCAGTCGATATTGAGTTGCTTTAATTCATTAATTTAACATATTTAAGTTAATTAACCTTCTTCATCTTATCGAAGTTGACATAAAGCCATAACGGCAGTGCATTTGGAAGAATTCGACAATCTTATATTCAGGTATAAAGACGATTTTCTTGTATATACACATTTAGCAGTCGGTGTTGAGTTGCTTCAAATCATTAACATCCAATATTTAAGTTAATTAGCCTTCTTCATCTTATCGAAGTTGACATAAAGCCATAACGGCAGTGCATTTGGAAGAATTCGACAATCTTATATTCAGGTATAAAGTCGATTTTCTTGTATATACACATTCAGCAGTCGGAATTGATTTGCTTCAAATCATTAACATCAAATATTTAAGTTAATTAGCCTTCTTCATCTTATCGAAGTTGACGTAAGGCCATAGCGGCAGTGCATTTGGAAGAATTCGACAATCTTATATTCAGATATAAAGTCGTTTTTCTTGTATATACATATTTAACAGGCGGTAATGAGTTGCTTCAAATCATTAACATCAAATATTTAAGTTAATTAACCTTCTTCATCTTACCCAAGTTGACATAAAGCCACACCGGCAGTGCATTTGGAAGAATTCGACAATCTTATATTCAGGTATAAAGTCGATTTTCTTGTATATACACATTTAGGAGTCGATATTGAGTTGCTTCAAATCATTAACATCAAATATTTATGTTAATTAACCTTCTTCATCTTGCTGAAGTTGACATAAAGCCATAACGGCAGTGCATTTGGAAGAATTCGACAATCTTATATTCAGGAAAAAATTCAATTTTCTTGTATATACACATTTAGCAGTCGGTGCTGAGTTGCTTCAAATCATTAACATCAAATATTTAAGTTAATTAACCTTCTTCATCTTACCCAAGTTGACATAAAGCCATAACGGCAGTGCATTTAGAAGAATTCGACAATCTTATATTAAGGTATAAAGTCGATTTTCTTGTATATACACATTTAGCAGTCGATATTGGGTTGCTTTAATTCATTAATTTAACATATTTAAGTTAATTAACCTTCTTTATCTTACCCAAGTTGACATAAAGCCATAACGGCAGTGCATTTGGAAGAATTCGACAATCTTATATTCAGGTATAAAGACGATTTTCTTGTATATACACATTTAGCAGTCGGTGTTGAGTTGCTTTAAATCGTTAACATCAAATATTTAAGTTAATTAGCTTTATTCATCTTATCGAAGTTGACATAGAGCCATAACGGCAGTGCATTTGGAAGAATTCGACAATCTTATATTCAGGTATAAAGTCGATTTTCTTGTATATACACATTTAGCAGTCGGTGTTGAGTTGCTTCAAATCATTAACATCCAATATTTAAGTTAATTAGCCTTCTTCATCTTTTCGAAGTTGACATAAAGCCATAACGGCAGTGCATTTGGAAGAATTCGACAATCTTATATTCAGGTATAAAGTCGATTTTCTTGTATATACACATTTAGCAGTCGGTGTTGAGTTGCTTTAAATCGTTAACATCAAATATTACAGTCGATTTTCTTGTATATACACATTAAGTTAATTAGCCTTCTTCATCTTATCGAAGTTGACATAAAGCCATAACGGCAGTGCATTTGGAAGAATTCGACAATCTTATATTCAGGTATAAAGTCGATTTTCTTGTATATACACATTTAGCAGTCGATATTGAGTTGCTCTAAATCCTTAACATCAAATTTTAAAGTTTATTAGCCTTCTTCATCTTATTGAAGTTGACATAAAGCCATAACGGCACTGCATTTGGAAAAATTCGGCAATCTTATATTCAGGTATTAAGTCGATTTTCTTGTATATATACATTTAAAAACCGATATTGAATTGCTTCAAATCATTACTTTCACATATTTAAGTTAATTAGCCTTCTTCATCTTACCGAAGTTGACATAAAGCCATAACGGCAGTGCATTTGGAACAATTCTTCAATCTTATATTCAGATATAAAGTCGATTTTCTTGTATATACACATTTAACAGGCGGTATTGAGTTGCTTTAAATCATTAACATCAAATATTTAAGTTAATTAGCTTTATTCATCTTATCGAAGTTGACATAAAGCCATAACGGCAGTGCATTTGGAAGAATTCGACAATCTTATATTCAGGTATAAAGTCTGTGCTGAGTTGCTTCAAATCATTAACATCAAATATTTAATTTAATTAGCCTTCTTCATCTTATCGAAGTTGACGTAAGGCCATAACGGCAGTGCATTTGGAAGAATTCGGCAATCTTATATTCAGGTATAAAGTCGATTTTCTTGTATATACACATTTAGCAGTCTGTGCTGAGTTGCTTCAAATCATTAACATAAAATATTTAAGTTAATTAACCTTCTTTATCTTATCGAAGTTGACGTAAGGCCATAACGGCAGTGCATTTGGAAGAATTCGACAATCTTATATTCAGGTATAAAGTCGATTTTCTTGTATATACACATTTAGCAGTCGGTATTGAGTTGCTTCAAATCATTAACATCAAATATTTAAGTTAATTAGCCTTCTTCATCTTATCGAAAGTGACATAAAGCCATAACGACAGTGCATTTGGAAGAATTCGTGCAGTGCATTTGGAAGAATTCGACAATCTTATATTCAGGTATAAAGTCGATTTTCTTGTATATACACATTTAGCAGTCGATATTGAGTTGCTTCAAATCATTAACATCAAATATTTAAGTTAATTAACCTTCTTCATCTTATCGAAGTTGACATAAAGCCATAACGGCAGTGCATTTGGAAGAATTCGACAATCTTATATTCAGGTATAAAGTCGATTTTCTTGTATATACACATTTAGCAGTCGATATTGAGTTGCTTCAAATCATTAACATCAAATATTTAAGTTAATTAGCCTTCTTCATCTTATCGAAGTTGACATAAAGCCATAACGGCAGTGCATTTGGAAGAATTCGACAATCTTATATTCAGGTATAAAGTCGATTTTCTTGTATATACACATTTAGCAGTCGATATTGAGTTGCTTCAAATCATTAACATCAAATATTTAAGTTTATTAGCCTTCTTCATCTTATCGAAGTTGACATAAAGCCATAACGGCAGTGCATTTGGAAGAATTCGACAATCTTATATTCAGGTATAAAGTCGATTTTCTTGTATATACACATTTAGCAGTCGGTATTGAGTTGCTTCAAATCATTAACATCAAATATTTAAGTTAATTAACCTTCTTCATCTTACCCAAGTTGACATAAAGCCATAACGGCAGTGCATTTGGAAGAATTCGACAATCTTATATTCAGGTATAAAGTCGATTTTCTTGTATATACACATTTAGCAGTCGATATTGAGTTGCTTCAAATCATTAACATCAAATATTTAAGTTAATTAGCCTTCTTCATCTTATCGAAGTTGACATAAAGCCATAACGGCAGTGCATTTGGAAGAATTCGACAATCTTATATTCAGGTATAAAGTCGATTTTCTTGTATATACACATTTAGCAGTCGGTATTGAGTTGCTTCAAATCATTAACATCAAATATTTAAGTTAATTAGCCTTCTTCATCTTATCGAAGTTGACATAAAGCCATAACGGCAGTGCATTTGGAAGAATTCGACAATCTTATATTCAGGTATAAAGTCGATTTTCTTGTATATACACATTTAGCAGTCGGTATTGAGTTGCTTCAAATCATTAACATCAAATATTTAAGTTAATTAGCCTTCTTCATCTTATCGAAGTTGACATAAAGCCATAACGGCAGTGCATTTGGAAGAATTCGACAATCTTATATTCAGGTATAAAGTCGATTTTCTTGTATATACACATTTAGCAGTCGGTATTGAGTTGCTTCAAATCATTAACATCAAATATTTAAGTTAATTAGCCTTCTTCATCTTATCGAAGTTGACATAAAGCCATAACGGCAGTGCATTTGGAAGAATTCGACAATCTTATATTCAGGTATAAAGTCGATTTTCTTGTATATACACATTTAGCAGTCGATATTGAGTTGCTCTAAATCATTAACATCAAATTTTAAAGTTTATTAGCCTTCTTCATCTTACCGAAGTTGACATAAAGCCATAACGGCAGTGCATTTGGAAGAATTCGGCAATCTTATATTCAGGTATAAAGTCGATTTTCTTGTATATATACATTTAAAAATCGATATTGAGTTGCTTCAAATCATTACTTCAACATATTTAAGTTAATTAGCCTTCTTCATCTTACCGAAGTTGACATAAAGCCATAACGGCAGTGCATTTGGAACAATTCTTCAATCTTATATTCAGATATAAAGTCGATTTTCTTGTATATACACATTTAACAGGCGGTATTGAGTTGCTTTAAATCATTAACATCAAATATTTAAGTTAATTAGCTTTATTCATCTTATCGAAGTTGACATAAAGCCATAACGGCAGTGCATTTGGAAGAATTCGACAATCTTATATTCAGGTATAAAGTCATTTGTGCTGAGTTGCTTCAAATCATTAACATCAAATATTTAATTTAATTAGCCTTCTTCATCTTATCGAAGTTGACGTAAGGCCATAACGGCAGTGCATTTGGAAGAATTCGGCAATCTTATATTCAGGTATTAAGTCGATTTTCTTGTATATACACATTTAGCAGTCGGTGTTGAGTTGCTTCAAATCATTAACATAAAATATTTAAGTTAATTAGCCTTCTTCATCTTATCGAAGTTGACATAAGGCCATAACGGCAGTGCATTTGGAAGAATTCGGCAATCTTATATTCAGGTATAAAGTCGATTTTCTTGTATATACACATTTAGCAGTCGGTATTGAGTTGCTTTAAATCATTAACATCAAATATTTAAGTTAATTAGCTTTATTCATCTTATCGAAGTTGACATAAAGCCATAACGGCAGTGCATTTGGAAGAATTCGACAATCTTATATTCAGGTATAAAGTCGATTTTCTTGTATATACACATTTAGCAGTCGATATTGAGTTGCTTTAAATCATTAACATAAAATATTTAAGTTAATTAACCCTCATCATCTTACTCAAGTTGACATAAAGCCATAACGGCAGTGCATTTGGAAGAATTCGACAATCTTATATTCAGGTATAAAGTCGATTTTCTTGTATATACACATTTAGCAGTCGATATTGAGTTGCTTTAAATCATTAACATCAAATATTTAAGTTAATTAGCCTTCTTCATCTTACCGAAGTTGACAAAAAGCCATAACGGCAGTGCATTTGGAAGAATTCGACAATCTTATATTCAGGTATAAAGTCGATTGTCTTGTATATACACATTTAACAGTCGATATTGAGTTGCTTCAAATCATTAACATCAAATATTTAAGTTAATTAGCCTTCTTCATCTTATCGAGGTTGACATAAAGCCATAACGGCAGTGCATTTGGAAGAATTCGACAATCTTATATTCAGGTATAAAGTCGATTTTCTTGTATATACACATTTAGCAGTCGATATTGAGTTGCTTCAAATCATTAACATCAAATATTTAAGTTAATTAGCCTTCTTCATCTTATCGAAGTTGACATAAAGCCATAACGGCAGTGCATTTGGAAGAATTCGACAATCTTATATTCAGGTATAAAGTCGATTTTCTTGTATATACACATTTAGCAGTCGATATTGAGTTGCTTTAAATCATTAACATCAAATATTTAAGTTAATTAACCTTCTTCATCTTATCCAAGTTGACATAAAGCCATAACGGCAGTGCATTTGGAAGAATTCGACAATCTTATATTCAGGTATAAAGTCGATTTTCTTGTATATACACATTTAGCAGTCGATATTGAGTTGCTTTAATTCATTAATTTAACATATTTAAGTTAATTAACCTTCTTCATCTTACCCAAGTTGACATAAAGCCATAACGGCAGTGCATTTGGAAGAATTCTTCAATCTTATATTCAGGTATAAAGTCGATTTTCTTGTATATACACATTTAGCAGTCGGTATTGAGTTGCTTCAAATCATTAACATCAAATATTAAAGTTAATTAGCCTTCTTCATCTTATCGAAGTTGACATAAAGCCATAACGGCAGTGCATTTGGAAGAATTCGATAATCTTATATTCAGGTATAACAGTCGATTTTCTTGTATATACACATTAAGCAGTCGATATTGAGTTGTTTCAATTCATTAATTTAACATATTTAAGTTAATTAACCTTCTTCATCTTACCCAAGTTGACATAAAGCCATAACGGCAGTGCATTTGGAAGAATTCGACAATCTTATATTCAGGTATAAAGTCGATTTTCTTGTATATACACATTCAGCAGTCGATATTGAGTTGCTTCAAATCATTAACATCAAATATTTAAGTTAATTAGCCTTCTTCATCTTATCCAAGTTGACATAAAGCCATAACGGCAGTGCATTTGGAAGAATTCGACAATCTTATATTCAGGTATAAAGTCGATTTTCTTGTATATACACATTTAGCAGTCGATATTGAGTTGCTTCAAATCATTAACATCAAATATTAAAGTTAATTAGCCTTCTTCATCTTATCAAGTTGACATAAAGCCATAACGGCAGTGCATTTGGAAGAATTCGACAATCTTATATTCAGGTATAAAGTCGATTTTCTTGTATATACACATTTAGCAGTCGGTATTGAGTTGCTTCAAATCATTAACATCAAATATTTAAGTTAATTAGCCTTCTTCATCTTATCGAAGTTGACATAAAGCCATAACGGCAGTGCATTTGGAAGAATTCGACAATCTTATATTCAGGTATAAAGTCGATTTTCTTGTATATACACATTTAGCAGTCGGTATTGAGTTGCTTCAAATCATTAACATCAAATATTTAAGTTAATTAACCTTCTTCATCTTATCGAAGTTGACATAAAGCCATAACGGCAGTGCATTTGGAAGAATTCGACAATCTTATATTCAGGTATAAAGTCGATTTTCTTGTATATACACATTTAGCAGTCGGTATTGAGTTGCTTTAAATCATTAACATCAAATATTTAAGTTAATTAGCCTTCTTCATCTTATCGAAGTTGACATAAAGCCATAACGGCAGTGCATTTGGAAGAATTCGACAATCTTATATTCAGGTATAAAGTCGATTTTCTTGTATATACACATTTAGCAGTCGGTATTGAGTTGCTTCAAATCATTAACATCAAATATTTAAGTTAATTAGCCTTCTTCATCTTATCGAAGTTGACATAAAGCCATAACGGCAGTGCATTTGGAAGAATTCGACAATCTTATATTCAGGTATAAAGTCGATTTTCTTGTATATACACATTTAGCAGTCGATATTGAGTTGCTTTAAATCATTAACATCAAATATTTAAGTTAATTAGCCTTCTTCATCTTGCTGAAGTTGACATAAAGCCATAACGGCAGTGCATTTGGAAGAATTCGGCAATCTTATATTCAGGTATAAAGTCGATTTTCTTGTATATACACATTTAGCAGACGGTATTGAGTTGCTTCAAATCATTAACTTCACATATTTAAGTTAATTAGCCTTCTTCATCTTACCGAAGTTGACATAAAGCCATAACGGCAGTGCATTTGGAAGAATTCTTCAATCTTATATTCAGATATAAAGTCGATTTTCTTGTATATACACATTTTACAGGCGGTATTGAGTTGCTTTAAATCATTAACATCAAATATTTAAGTTAATTAGCTTTATTCATCTTATCGAAGTTGACATAAAGCCATAACGGCAGTGCATTTGGAAGAATTCGACAATCTTATATTCAGGTATAAAGTCGATTTTCTTGTATATACACATTTAGCAGTCGATATTGAGTTGCTTCAAATCATTAACATCAAATATTTAAGTTAATTAGCCTTCTTCATCTTATCGAAGTTGACGTAAAGCCATAACGGCAGTGCATTTGGAAGAATTCGACAATCTTATATTCAGGTATAAAGTCGATTTTCTTGTATATACACATTTAGCAGTCGTATTGAGTTGCTTCAAATCATTAAATCAAATATTTAAGTTAATTAACCTTCTTATCTTATCGAAGTTGACATAAAGCCATAACGGCAGTGCATTTGGAAGAATTCGACAATCTTATATTCAGGTATAAAGTCGATTTTCTTGTATATACACATTTAGCAGTCGGTATTGAGTTGCTTCAAATCATTAACATCAAATATTTAAGTTAATTAACCTTCTTCATCTTATCGAAGTTGACATAAAGCCATAACGGCAGTGCATTTGGAAGAATTCGACAATCTTATATTCAGGTATAAAGTCGATTTTCTTGTATATACACATTTAGCAGTCGGTATTGAGTTGCTTCAAATCATTAACATCAAATATTTAAGTTAATTAGCCTTCTTCATCTTATCGAAGTTGACACAAAGCCAAAATGGCAGTGCATTTGGAAGAATTCGACAATCTTAGGTACAGGTATAAAGTCGATTTTCTTGTATATACACATTTAGCAGTCGGTATTGAGTTGCTTTAAATCATTAACATCAAATATTTAAGTTAATTAGCCTTCTTCATCTTATCGAAGTTGACATAAAGCCATAACGGCAGTGCATTTGGAAGAATTCGACAATCTTATATTCAGGTATAAAGTCGATTTTCTTGTATATACACATTTAGCAGTCGATATTGAGTTGCTTCAAATCATTAACATCAAATATTTAAGTTAATTAGCCTTCTTCATCTTATCGAAGTTGACATAAAGCCATAACGGCAGTGCATTTGGAAGAATTCGACAATCTTATATTCAGGTATAAAGTCGATTTTCTTGTATATACACATTTAGCAGTCGATATTGAGTTGCTTTAAATCATTAATTCAAATATTTAAGTTAATTAGCCTTCTTCATCTTATCGAAGTTGACATAAAGCCATAACGGCAGTGCATTTGGAAGAATTCGACAATCTTATATTCAGGTATAAAGTCGATTTTCTTGTATATACACATTTAACAGTCGGTATTGAGTTGCTTCAAATCATTAACATCAAATATTTAAGTTAATTAGCCTTCTTCATCTTATCGAAGTTGACATAAAGCCATAACGGCAGTGCATTTGGAAGAATTCGACAATCTTATATTCAGGTATAAAGTCGATTTTCTTGTATATACACATTTAGCAGTCGATATTGAGTTGCTTTCAAATCATTAACATCAAATATTTAAGTTAATTAACCTTCTTCATCTTATCGAAGTTGACATAAAGCCATAACGGCAGTGCATTTGGAAGAATTCGACAATCTTATATTCAGGTATAAAGTCGATTTTCTTGTATATACACATTTAGCAGTCGATATTGAGTTGCTTCAAATCATTAACATCAAATATTTAAGTTAATTAACCTTCTTCATCTTACCCAAGTTGACATAAAGCCATAACGGCAGTGCATTTGGAAGAATTCGACAATCTTATATTCAGGTATAAAGTCGATTTTCTTGTATATACACATTTAGCAGTCGATATTGAGTTGCTTCAAATCATTAACATCAAATATTTAAGTTAATTAACCTTCTTCATCTTACCCAAGTTGACATAAAGCCATAACGGCAGTGCATTTGGAAGAATTCGACAATCTTATATTCAGGTATAAAGTCGATTTTCTTGTATATACACATTTAGCAGTCGATATTGAGTTGCTTCAAATTCATTAATTTAACATATTTAAGTTAATTAACCTTCTTCATCTTATCGAAGTTGACATAAAGCCATAACGGCAGTGCATTTGGAAGAATTCGACAATCTTATATTCAGGTATAAAGTCGATTTTCTTGTATATACACATTTAGCAGTCGATATTGAGTTGTTTCAAATCATTACTTTAACATATTTAAAACAATTAACCTTCTTCATCTTATCGAAGTTGACATAAAGCCATAACGGCAGTGCATTTGGAAGAATTCGACAATCTTATATTCAGGTATAAAGTCGATTTTCTTGTATATACACATTTAGCAGTCGGTATTGAGTTGCTTCAAATCATTAACATCAAATATTTAAGTTAATTACCCTTCTTCATCTTATCGAAGTTGACATAAAGCCATAACGGCAGTGCATTTGGAAGAACTCGACAATCTTATATTCAGATATATAAAGTCGATTTTCTTGTATATACACATTTAGCAGTCGTATTGAGTTGCTTCAAATCATTAACATCAAATATTTAAGTTACAATTAGCCTTCTTCATCTTATCGAAGTTGACATAAAGCCATAACGGCAGTGCATTTGGAAGATTTCGACAATCTTGTATTCAGGTATGAAGTCGATTTTCTTGTATATACACATTTAACAGTCGGTATTGAGTTGCTTCAAATCATTAACATCAAATATTTAAGTTAATTAGCCTTCTTCATCTTATCGAAGTTGACATAAAGCCATAACGGCAGTGCATTTGGAAGGATTCGACAATCTTATATTCAGGTATAAAGTCGATTTTCTTGTATATATACATTTAGCAGTCGGTATTGAGTTGCTTCAAATCATTAACATCAAATATTTAAGTTAATTAGCCTTCTTCATCTTACCGAAGTTGACATAAAGCCATAACGGCAGTGCATTTGGAAGAATTCGACAATCTTATATTCAGGTATAAAGTCGATTTTCTTGTATATACACATTTAACAGTCGGTATTGAGTTGCTTCAAATCATTAACATCAAATATTTAAGTTAATTAGCTTTATTCATCTTATCGAAGTTGACATAAAGCCATAACGGCAGTGCATTTGGAAGAATTCGACAATCTTATATTCAGGTATAAAGTCGATTTTCTTGTATATACACATTTAGCAGTCGGTATTGAGTTGCTTCAAATCATTAACATCAAATATTTAAGTTAATTAGCCTTCTTCATCTTATCGAAGTTGACATAAAGCCATAACGGCAGTGCATTTGGAAGAATTCGACAATCTTATATTCAGGTATAAAGTCGATTTTCTTGTATATACACATTTAGCAGTCGGTATTGAGTTGCTTCAAATCATTAACATCAAATATTTAAGTTAATTAACCTTCTTCATCTTATCGAAGTTGACGTAAAGCCATAACGGCAGTGCATTTGGAAGAATTCGACAATCTTATATTCAGGTATAAAGTCGATTTTCTTGTATATACACATTTAGCAGTCGATATTGAGTTGCTTCAAATCATTAACATCAAATATTTAAGTTAATTAACCTTCTTCATCTTATCCAAGTTGACATAAAGCCATAACGGCAGTGCATTTGGAAGAATTCGACAATCTTATATTCAGGTATAAAGTCGATTTTCTTGTATATACACATTTAACAGTCGATATTGAGTTGCTTTAATTCATTAATTTAACATATTTAAGTTAATTAACCTTCTTCATCTTACCCAAGTTGACATAAAGCCATAACGGCAGTGCATTTGGAAGAATTCGACAATCTTATATTCAGGTATAAAGTCGATTTTCTTGTATATACACATTTAGCAGTCGATATTGAGTTGCTTCAAATCATTAACATCAAATATTTAAGTTAATTAACCTTCTTCATCTTATCGAAGTTGACATAAAGCCATAACGGCAGTGCATTTGGAAGAATTCGACAATCTTATATTCAGGTATAAAGTCGATTTTCTTGTATATACACATTTAGCAGTCGATATTGAGTTGCTTTAAATCATTAACATCAAATATTTAAGTTAATTAGCCTTCTTCATCTTATCGAAGTTGACATAAAGCCATAACGGCAGTGCATTTGGAAGAATTCGACAATCTTATATTCAGGTATAAAGTCGATTTTCTTGTATATACACATTTAGCAGTCGTGCTGAGTTGCTTCAAATCATTAACATCAAATATTTAAGTTTATTAGCCTTCTTCATCTTATCGAAGTTGACATAAAGCCATAACGGCAGTGCATTTGGAAGAATTCGACAATCTTATACTCAGGTTAAAGTCGATTTTCTTGTATACACATTTAGCAGTCGATATTGAGTTGCTTCAAATCATTAACATCAAATATTTAAGTTAATTAGCCTTCTTCATCTTATCGAAGTTGACATAAAGCCATAACGGCAGTGCATTTGGAAGAATTCGACAATCTTATATTCAGGTATAAAGTCGATTTTCTTGTATATACACATTTAGCAGTCGGTATTGAGTTGCCTCAAATCATTAACATCAAATATTAAAGTTTATTAGCCTTCTTCATCTTATCGAAGTTGACATAAAGCCATAACGGCAGTGCATTTGGAAGAATTCGACAATCTTATATTCAGGTATACAGTCGATTTTCTTGTATATACACATTAAGCAGTCGATATTGAGTTGTTTCAATTCATTAATTTAACATATTTAAGTTAATTAACCTTCTTCATCTTACCCAAGTTGACATAAAGCCATAACGGCAGTGCATTTGGAAGAATTCGACAATCTTATATTCAGGTATAAAGTCGATTTTCTTGTATATACATTTAGCAGTCGGTATTGAGTTGCTTCAAATCATTAACATCAAATATTTAAGTTAATTAGCCTTCTTCATCTTATCGAAGTTGACATAAAGCCACACCGACAGTGCAATTGGAAGAATTCTTCAATCTTATATTCAGGTATAAAGTCGATTTTCTTCTATATACACATTTAGCAGTCGGTGTTGAGTTGTTTCAAATCATTAACATCAAACATTTATTTTAATTAGCCTTCTTCATCTTATCGATGTTGACATAAAGCCATAACGGCAGTGCATTTGGAAGAATTCGACAATCTTATATTCAGGTATAAAGTCGATTTTCTTGTATATACACATTTAGCAGTCGGTATTGAGTTGCTTCAAATCATTAACATCAAATATTTAAGTTAATTAGCCTTCTTCATCTTATCGATGTTGACATAAAGCCATAACGGCAGTGCATTTGGAAGAATTCGACAATCTTATATTCAGATATAAAGTCGATTTTCTTGTATATACACATTTAGCAGTCGGTATTGAGTTGCTTCAAATCATTAACATCAAATATTTAAGTTAATTAGCCTTCTTCATCTTATCAAAGTTGACATAAAGCCATAACGGCAGTGCATTTGGAAGAATTCGACAATCTTATATTCAGGTATAAAGTCGATTTTCTTGTATATACACATTTAGCAGTCGATATTGAGTTGCTTCAAATCATTAACATCAAATATTTAAGTTAATTAACCTTCTTCATCTTACCGAAGTTGACATAAAGCCATAACGGCAGTGCATTTGGAAGAATTCGACAATCTTATATTCAGGTATAAAGTCGATTTTCTTGTATATACACATTTAGCAGTCGATATTGAGTTGCTTCAAATCATTAACATCAAATATTTAAGTTTATTAGCCTTCTTCATCTTATCGAAGTTGACATAAAGCCATAACGGCAGTGCATTTGGAAGAATTCGACAATCTTATATTCAGGTATAAAGTCGATTTTCTTGTATATACACATTTAGCAGTCGATATTGAGTTGTTTCAATTCATTAATTTAACATATTTAAGGTAATTAACCTTCTTCATCTTATCCAAGTTGACATAAAGCCATAACGGCAGTGCATTTGGAAGAATTCGACAATCTTATATTCAGGTATAAAGTCGATTTTCTTGTATATACACATTTAGCAGTCGGTATTGAGTTGCTTCAAATCATTAACATCAAATATTTAAGTTAATTAGCCTTCTTCATCTTATCGAAGTTGACATAAAGCCATAACGGCAGTGCATTTGGAAGAATTCGACAATCTTATATTCAGGTATAAAGTCGATTTTCTTGTATATACACATTTAGCAGTCGGTATTGAGTTGCTTCAAATCATTAACATCAAATATTTAAGTTAATTAGCCTTCTTCATCTTATCAAGTTGACATAAAGCCATAACGGCAGTGCATTTGGAAGAATTCGACAATCTTATATTCAGATATAAAGTCGATTTTCTTGTATATACACATTTAGCAGTCGATATTGAATTGCCTTAAATCATTAACTTAACACAATTAAGTTAATTAACCTTCTTCATCTTATCGAAGTTGACATAAAGCCATAACGGCAGTGCATTTGGAAGAATTCGACAATCTTATATTCAGGTATAAAAGCGATTTTCTTGTATATACACATTTAACAGGCGGTATTGAGTTGCTTCAAATCATTAACATCAAATATTTAAGTTAATTAGCCTTCTTCATCTTATCGAAGTTGACATAAAGCCATAACGGCAGTGCATTTGGAAGAATTCGACAATCTTATATTCAGGTATAAAGTCGATTTTCTTGTATATACACATTTAGCAGTCGATATTGAGTTGCTTTAAATCATTAACATCAAATATTTAAGTTAATTAGCCTTCTTCATCTTGCTGAAGTTAACATAAAGCCATAACGGCAGTGCATTTGGAAGAATTCGGCAATCTTATATTCAGGTATTAAGTCGATTTTCTTGTATATATACATTTAAAAACCGATATTGAATTGCTTCAAATCATTACTTTCACATATTTAAGTTAATTAGCCTTCTTCTTCTTACCGAAGTTGACATAAAGCCATAACGGCAGTGCATTTGGAACAATTCTTCAATCTTATATTCAGATTTAAAGTCGATTTTCTTGTATATACACATTTAGCAGGCGGTATTGAGTTGCTTCAAATCATTAACATCAAATATTTAAGTTAATTAGCTTTATTCATCTTATCGAAGTTGACATAAAGCCATAACGGCAGTGCATTTGGAAGAATTCGACAATCTTATATTCAGGTATAAAGTCGATTTTCTTGTATATACACATTTGATTTGAGTTTCAAATCATTAACATCAAATATTTAAGTTAATTAGCCTTCTTCATCTTATCGAAGTTGACATAAAGCCATAACGGCAGTGCATTTGGAAGAATTCGGCAATCTTATATTCAGGTATATAGTCGATTTTCTTGTATATAAACATTTAGCAGTCGGTGTTGAGTTGCTTCAAATCATTAACATCAAATATTTAAGTTAATTAACCTTCTTCATCTTATCGAAGTTGACATAAAGCCATAACGGCAGTGCATTTGGGAGAGTTCGACAATATTATATACAGGTATAAAGTCGATTTTCTTGTATATACACATTTAGTTGTCGATATTGAGTTGCTTTAATTCATTAACTTAACATATTTAAGTTAATTAACCTTCTTCATCTTACCCAAGTTGACATAAAGCCATAACGGCAGTGCATTTGGAAGAATTCGACAATCTTATATTCAGGTATAAAGTCGATTTTCTTGTATATACACATTTAGCTGTCGATATTGAGTTGCTTTAATTCATTAATTTAACATATTTAAGTTAATTAACCTTCTTCATCTTACCCAAGTTGACATAAAGCCATAGCGGCAGTGCATTTGGAACAATTCTTCAATCTTATATTCAGGTATAAAGTCGATTTTCTTGTATATACACATTTAGCTGTCGATATTGAGTTGCTTTAATTCATTAATTTAACATATTTAAGTTAATTAACCTTCTTCATCTTATCGAAGTTGACATAAAGCCATAGCGGCAGTGCATTTGGAACAATTCTTCAATCTTATATTCAGGTATAAAGTCGATTTTCTTGTATATACACATTTAGCAGTCGATATTGAGTTGCTTCAAATCATTAACATCAAATATTAAAGTTAATTAGCCTTCTTCATCTTATCGAAGTTGACATAAAGCCATAACGGCAGTGCATTTGGAAGAATTCGACAATCTTATATTCAGGTATAAAGTCGATTTTCTTGTATATACACATTTAGCAGTCGATATTGAGTTGCTTTAAATCATTAATTTAAAATATTTAAGTTAATTAACCTTCTTCATCTTATCGAAGTTGACATAAAGCCATAACGGCAGTGCATTTGGAAGAATTCGACAATCTTATATTCAGGTATAAAGTCGATTTTCTTGTATATACACATTTAGCAGTCGATATTGAGTTGCTTTAAATCATTAACATCAAATATTTAAGTTAATTAGCCTTCTTCATCTTATCGAAGTTGACATAAAGCCATAACGGCAGTGCATTTGGAAGAATTCGACAATCTTATATTCAGGTATAAAGTCGATTTTCTTGTATATACACATTTAACAGTCGATATTGAGTTGCTTCAAATCATTATCTTAACACATTTAAGTTAATTAACCTTCTTCATCTTATCGAAGTTGACATAAAGCCATAACGGCAGTGCATTTGGAAGAATTCGACAATCTTATATTCAGGTATAAAGTCGATTTTCTTGTATATACACATTTAGCAGTCGATATTGAGTTGCTTTAAATCATTAATTTAACATATTTAAGTTAATTAACCTTCTTCATCTTATCGAAGTTGACATAAAGCCATAACGGCAGTGCATTTGGAAGAATTCGACAATCTTATATTCAGGAATATAGTCGATTGTCTTGTATATACACATTTAACAGTCGGTTGTGAGTTGCTTCAAATCATTAAAATCAACTACTTAAGTTAATTAACCTTCTTCATCTTATCGAAGTTGACATAAAGCCATAACGGCAGTGCATTTGGAAGAATTCGACAATCTTATATTCAGGTATAAAGTCGATTTTCTTGTATATACACATTTAGCAGTCGATATTGAGTTGTTTTAATTCATTAATTTAACATATTAAAGTTAATTAACCTTCTTCATCTTATCGAAGTTGACATAAAGCCATAACGGCAGTGCATTTGGAAGAATTCGACAATCTTATATTCAGGTATAAAGTCGATTTTCTTGTATATACACATTTAGCAGTCGATATTGAGTTGCTTCAAATCATTAACATCAAATATTTAAGTTAATTAACCTTCTTCATCTTATCGAAGTTGACATAAAGCCATAACGGCAGTGCATTTGGAAGAATTCGACAATCTTATATTCAGGTATAAAGTCGATTTTCTTGTATATACACATTTAGCAGTCGATATTGAGTTGCTTCAAATCATTAACATCAAATATTTAAGTTAATTAACCTTCTTCATCTTATCGAAGTTGACATAAAGCCATAACGGCAGTGCATTTGGAAGAATTCGACAATCTTATATTCAGGTATAAAGTCGATTTTCTTGTATATACACATTTAGCAGTCGATATTGAGTTGCTTCAAATCATTAATTTAAAATATTTAAGTTAATTAACCTTCTCCATTTTACTGAAGTTGACATAAAGCCATAACGGCAGTGCATTTGGAAGAATTCGACAAGCTTATATTCAGGTATAAAGTCGATTTTCTTGTATATACACATTTAACAGGCGGTATTGAGTTGCTTCAAATCATTAACATCAAATATTTAAGTTAATTAGCCTTCTTCATCTTATCGAGGTTGACATAAAGCCATAACGGCAGTGCATTTGGAAGAATTCGACAATCTTATATTCAGGTATAAAGTCGATTTTCTTGTATATACACATTTAGCAGTCGATATTGAGTTGCTTCAAATCATTAACATCAAATATTTAAGTTAATTAGCCTTCTTCATCTTATCGAAGTTGACATAAAGCCATAACGGCAGTACATTTGGAAGAACTCGACAATCTTATATTCAGGTATAAAGTCGATTTTCTTGTATATACACATTTAACAGTCGATATTGAGTTGTTTTAATTCATTAATTTAACATATTTAAGTTAATTAACCTTCTTCATCTTATCGAAGTTGACATAAAGCCATAACGGCAGTGCATTTGGAAGAATTCGACAATCTTATATTCAGGTATAAAGTCGATTTTCTTGTATATACACATTTAGCAGTCGATATTGAGTTGCTTTAATTCATTAATTTAACATATTTAAGTTAATTAACCTTCTTCATCTTATCGAAGTTGACATAAAGCCATAACGGCAGTGCATTTGGAAGAATTCGACAATCTTATATTCAGGTATAAAGTCGATTTTCTTGTATATACACATTTAGCAGTCGATATTGAGTTGCTTCAAATCATTAACATCAAATATTTAAGTTAATTAACCTTCTTCATCTTATCGAAGTTGACATAAAGCCATAACGGCAGTGCATTTGGAAGAATTCGACAATCTTATATTCAGGTATAAAGTCGATTTTCTTGTATATACACATTTAGCAGTCGATATTGAGTTGCTTTCAAATCATTAACATCAAATATTTAAGTTAATTAACCTTCTTCATCTTATCGAAGTTGACATAAAGCCATAACGGCAGTGCATTTGGAAGAATTCGACAATCTTATATTCAGGTATAAAGTCGATTTTCTTGTATATACACATTTTAGCAGTCGATATTGAGTTGCTTCAAATCATTAAATCAAATATTTAAGTTAATTAGCCTTCTTCATCTTACCGAAGTTGACATAAAGCCATAACGGCAGTGCATTTGCAAGAATTCGACCAACTTACATTCAGGTATAAAGTCGATTTTCTTGTATACACACACTTATCAGTCGATATTGAGTTGCTTTTAATCATTAACATCAAATATTAAAGTTTATTAACCTTCTTCATCTTATCGAAGTTGACATAAAGCCATAACGGCAGTGCATTTGGAAGAATTCGACAATCTTATATTCAGGTATAAAGTCGATTTTCTTGTATATACACATTTAGCAGTCGATATTGAGTTGCTTCAAATCATTAACATCAAATATTTAAGTTAATTAACCTTTCTTCATCTTATCGAAGTTGACATAAAGCCATAACGGCAGTGCATTTGGAAGAATTCGACAATCTTATATTCAGGTATAAAGTCGATTTTCTTGTATATATACATTTAAAAATCGATATTGAGTTGCTTCAAATCAATACTTTAACATATTTAAGTTAATTAACCTTCTTCATCTTATCGAAGTTGACATAAAGCCATAACGGCAGAGCATTTAAAAGAATTCGACAACCTTATATTCTAGCATTAAGTCGATTTTCTTGTATATATACACATTTAGCAGTCGATATTGAGTTGCTTTAAATCACTAACATCAAATATTTAAGTTAATTAGCCTTCTTCATCTTATCGAAGTTGACATAAAGCCATAACGGCAGTGCATTTGGAAGAATTCGACAATCTTATATTCAGGTATAAAGTCGATTTTCTTGTATATACACATTTAGCAGTCGATATTGAGTTGCTTCAAATCATTAATTTCAAATATTTAAGTTAATTAACCTTCTTCATCTTATCGAAGTTGACATAAAGCCATAACGGCAGTGCATTTGGAAGAATTCGACAATCTTATATTCAGGTATAAAGTCGATTTTCTTGTATATACACATTTAGCAGTCGATATTGAGTTGCTTCAAATCATTAACATCAAATATTTAAGTTAATTAGCCTTCTTCATCTTATCGAAGTTGACATAAAGCCATAACGGCAGTGCATTTGGAAGAATTCGACAATCTTATATTCAGGTATAAAGTCGATTTTCTTGTATATACACATTTAGCAGTCGATATTGAGTTGCTTTAAAAATCATTAACATCAAATATTTAAGTTAATTAGCCTTCTTCATCTTATCGAAGTTGACATAAAGCCATAACGGCAGTGCATTTGGAAGAATTCGACAATCTTATATTCAGGTATAAAGTCGATTTTCTTGTATATACACATTTAGCAGTCGATATTGAGTTGCTTCAAATCATTAACATCAAATATTTAAGTTAATTAGCCTTCTTCATCTTATCGAAGTTGACATAAAGCCATAACGGCAGTGCATTTGGAAGAATTCGACAATCTTATATTCAGGTATAAAGTCGATTTTCTTGTATATACACATTTAGCAGTCGATATTGAGTTGCTTCAAATCATTAACATCAAATATTTAAGTTAATTAGCCTTCTTCATCTTATCGAAGTTGACATAAAGCCATAACGGCAGTGCATTTGGAAGAATTCGACAATCTTATATTCAGGTATAAAGTCGATTTTCTTGTATATACACATTTAGCAGTCGATATTGAGTTGCTTCAAATCATTAACATCAAATATTTAAGTTAATTAGCCTTCTTCATCTTATCGAAGTTGACATAAAGCCATAACGGCAGTGCATTTGGAAGAATTCGACAATCTTATATTCAGGTATAAAGTCGATTTTCTTGTATATACACATTTAGCAGTCGATATTGAGTTGCTTCAAATCATTAACATCAAATATTTAAGTTAATTAAGCCTTCTTCATCTTATCGAAGTTGACATAAAGCCATAACGGCAGTGCATTTGGAAGAATTCGACAATCTTATATTCAGGTATAAAGTCGATTTTCTTGTATATACACATTTAGCAGTCGATATTGAGTTGCTTCAAATCATTAACATCAAATATTTAAGTTAATTAGCCTTCTTCATCTTATCGAAGTTGACATAAAGCCATAACGGCAGTGCATTTGGAAGAATTCGACAATCTTATATTCAGGTATAAAGTCGATTTTCTTGTATATACATTTAGCAGTCGATATTGAGTTGCTTTCAAATCATTAACATCAAATATTTAAGTTAATTAGCCTTCTTCATCTTATCGAAGTTGACATAAAGCCATAACGGCAGTGCATTTGGAAGAATTCGACAATCTTATATTCAGGTATAAAGTCGATTTTCTTGTATATACACATTTAGCAGTCGTATTGAGTTGCTTCAAATCATTAACATCAAATATTTAAGTTAATTAGCCTTCTTCATCTTATCGAAGTTGACATAAAGCCATAACGGCAGTGCATTTGGAAGAATTCGACAATCTTATATTCAGGTATAAAGTCGATTTTCTTGTATATACACATTTAGCAGTCGGTATTGAGTTGCTTCAAATCATTAACATCAAATATTTAAGTTAATTAGCCTTCTTCATCTTATCGAAGTTGACATAAAGCCATAACGGCAGTGCATTTGGAAGAATTCGACAATCTTATATTCAGGTATAAAGTCGATTTTCTTGTATATACACATTTAGCAGTCGATATTGAGTTGCTTCAAATCATTAACATCAAATATTTAAGTTAATTAGCCTTCTTCATCTTATCGAAGTTGACATAAAGCCATAACGGCAGTGCATTTGGAAGAATTCGACAATCTTATATTCAGGTATAAAGTCGATTTTCTTGTATATACACATTTAGCAGTCGATATTGAGTTGCTTTCAAATCATTAACATCAAATATTTAAGTTAATTAGCCTTCTTCATCTTATCGAAGTTGACATAAAGCCATAACGGCAGTGCATTTGGAAGAATTCGACAATCTTATATTCAGGTATAAAGTCGATTTTCTTGTATATACACATTTAGCAGTCGGTATTGAGTTGCTTCAAATCATTAACATCAAATATTTAAGTTAATTAGCCTTCTTCATCTTATCGAAGTTGACATAAAGCCATAACGGCAGTGCATTTGGAAGAATTCGACAATCTTATATTCAGGTATAAAGTCGATTTTCTTGTATACACATTTAGCAGTCGGTATTGAGTTGCTTCAAATCATTAACATCAAATATTTAAGTTAATTAGCCTTCTTCATCTTATCGAAGTTGACATAAAGCCATAACGGCAGTGCATTTGAAAGAATTCGACAATCTTATATTCAGGTATAAAGTCGATTTTCTTGTATATACACATTTAGCAGTCGATATTGAGTTGCTTCAAATCATTAACATCAAATATTTAAGTTAATTAGCCTTCTTCATCTTATCGAAGTTGACATAAAGCCATAAACGGCAGTGCATTTGGAAGAATTCGACAATCTTATATTCAGGTATAAAGTCGATTTTCTTGTATATACACATTTAGCAGTCGGATATTGAGTTGCTTCAAATCATTAACATCAAATATTTAAGTTAATTAGCCTTCTTCATCTTATCGAAGTTGACATAAAGCCATAACGGCAGTGCATTTGGAAGAATTCGACAATCTTATATTCAGGTATAAAGTCGATTTTCTTGTATATACACATTTAGCAGTCGATATTGAGTTGCTTCAAATCATTAACATCAAATATTTAAGTTAATTAGCCTTCTTCATCTTATCGAAGTTGACATAAAGCCATAACGGCAGTGCATTTGGAAGAATTCGACAATCTTATATTCAGGTATAAAGTCGATTTTCTTGTATATACACATTTAGCAGTCGATATTGAGTTGCTTCAAATCATTAACATCAAATATTTAAGTTAATTAGCCTTCTTCATCTTATCGAAGTTGACATAAAGCCATAACGGCAGTGCATTTGGAAGAATTCGACAATCTTATATTCAGGTATAAAGTCGATTTTCTTGTATATACACATTTAGCAGTCGATATTGAGTTGCTTCAAATCATTAACATCAAATATTTAAGTTAATTAGCCTTCTTCATCTTATCGAAGTTGACATAAAGCCATAACGGCAGTGCATTTGGAAGAATTCGACAATCTTATATTCAGGTATAAAGTCGATTTTCTTGTATATACACATTTAGCAGTCGATATTGAGTTGCTTTCAAATCATTAACATCAAATATTTAAGTTAATTAGCCTTCTTCATCTTATCGAAGTTGACATAAAGCCATAACGGCAGTGCATTTGGAAGAATTCGACAATCTTATATTCAGGTATAAAGTCGATTTTCTTGTATATACACATTTAGCAGTCGGTATTGAGTTGCTTCAAATCATTAACATCAAATATTTAAGTTATTAGCCTTCTTCATCTTATCGAAGTTGACATAAAGCCATAACGGCAGTGCATTTGGAAGAATTCGACAATCTTATATTCAGGTATAAAGTCGATTTTCTTGTATATACACATTTAGCAGTCGGTATTGAGTTGCTTCAAATCATTAACATCAAATATTTAAGTTAATTAGCCTTCTTCATCTTATCGAAGTTGACATAAAGCCATAACGGCAGTGCATTTGGAAGAATTCGACAATCTTATATTCAGGTATAAAGTCGATTTTCTTGTATATACACATTTAGCAGTCGGTATTGAGTTGCTTCAAATCATTAACATCAAATATTTAAGTTAATTAGCCTTCTTCATCTTATCTTAAGTTGACATAAAGCCATAACGGCAGTGCATTTGGAAGAATTCGACAATCTTATATTCAGGTATAAAGTCGATTTTCTTGTATATACACATTTAGCAGTCGATATTGAGTTGCTTTAAATCATTAACATTAAAATATTTAAGTTAATTAACCTTCTTCATCTTATCGAAGTTGACATAAAGCCATAACGGCAGTGCATTTGGAAGAATTCGACAATCTTATATTCAGGTATAAAGTCGATTTTCTTGTATATACACATTTAGCAGTCGATATTGAGTTGCTTCAAATCATTAACATCAAATATTTAAGTTAATTAGCCTTCTTCATCTTATCGAAGTTGACATAAAGCCATAACGGCAGTGCATTTGGAAGAATTCGACAATCTTATATTCAGGTATAAAGTCGATTTTCTTGTATATACATTTAGCAGTCGATATTGAGTTGCTTTCAAATCATTAACATCAAATATTTAAGTTAATTAGCCTTCTTCATCTTATCGAAGTTGACATAAAGCCATAACGGCAGTGCATTTGGAAGAATTCGACAATCTTATATTCAGGTATAAAGTCGATTTTCTTGTATATACACATTTAAGCAGTCGATATTGAGTTGCTTCAAATCATTAACATCAAATATTTAAGTTAATTAGCCTTCTTCATCTTATCGAAGTTGACATAAAGCCATAACGGCAGTGCATTTGGAAGAATTCGACAATCATATTCAGGTATAAAGTCGATTTTCTTGTATATACACATTAAGCAGTCGGTATTGAGTTGCTTCAAATCATTAACATCAAATATTTAAGTTAATTAGCCTTCTTCATCTTATCGAAGTTGACATAAAGCCATAACGGCAGTGCATTTGGAAGAATTCGACAATCTTATATTCAGGTATAAAGTCGATTTTCTTGTATATACACATTTAGCAGTCGGTATTGAGTTGCTTCAAATCATTAACATCAAATATTTAAGTTAATTAACCTTCTTCATCTTATCGAAGTTGACATAAAGCCATAACGGCAGTGCATTTGGAAGAATTCGACAATCTTATATTCAGGTATAAAGTCGATTTTCTTGTATATACACATTTAGCAGTCGGTATTGAGTTGCTTCAAATCATTAACATCAAATATTTAAGTTAATTAGCCTTCTTCATCTTATCGAAGTTGACATAAAGACATAACGGCCGTGCATTTGGAAGAATTCGACTATCTTTTATTCAGGTATAAAGTCGATTTTCTTGTATATACACATTTAACAGTCGGTATTGAGTTGCTTCAAATCATTAACATCAAATATTTAAGTTAATTAGCCTTCTTCATCTTATCGATGTTGACATAAAGCCATAACGGCAGTGCATTTGGAAGAATTCGACAATCTTATATTCAGGTATAAAGTCGATTTTCTTGTATATACACATTTAACAGTCGGTATTGAGTTGCTTTAAATCATTAATTTAACATATTTAAGTTAATTAGCCTTCTTCATCTTATCGAAGTTGACATAAAGCCATAACGGCAGTGCATTTGGAAGAATTCGACAATCTTATATTCAGGTATAAAGTCGATTTTCTTGTATATACACATTTAGCAGTCGGTATTGAGTTGCTTCAAATCATTAACATCAAATATTTAAGTTAATTAGCCTTCTTCATCTTATCGAAGTTGACATAAAGCCATAACGGCAGTGCATTTGGAAGAATTCGACAATCTTATATTCAGGTATAAAGTCGATTTTCTTGTATATACACATTTAGCAGTCGGTATTGAGTTGCTTCAAATCATTAACATCAAATATTTAAGTTAATTAGCCTTCTTCATCTTATCGAAGTTGACATAAAGCCATAACGGCAGTGCATTTGGAAGAATTCGACAATCTTATATTCAGGTATAAAGTCGATTTTCTTGTATATACACATTTAGCAGTCGATATTGAGTTGTTTTAATTCATTAATTTAACATATTTAAGTTAATTAACCTTCTTCATCTTACCTAAGTGGACATAAAGCCATAACGGCAGTGCATATGGAAGAATTCGACAATCTTATATTCAGGTATAAAGTCGATTTTCTTGTATATACACATTCAGCAGTCGGAATTGAGTTGCTTCAAATCATTAACATCAAATATTTAAGTTAATTAGTCTTCTTCATCTTATCGATGTTGACGTAAGGCCATAGCGGCAGTGCATTTGGAAGAATTCGACAATCTTATATTCAGATATAAAGTCGATTTTCTTGTATATACACATTTAACAGGCGGTATTGAGTTGCTTCAAATCATTAACATCAAATATTTAGGTTAATTAGCCTTCTTCATGTTATCAAAGTTGACATAAAGCCATAACGGCAGTGCATTTGGAAGAATTCGACAATCTTATATTCAGGTATAAAGTCGATTTTCTTGTATATACACATTTAGCAGTCGGTGTTGAGTTGCTTCAAATCATTAAAATCAAATAATAAAGTTTGTTAGCCTTCTTCATCTTACCCAAGTTGACATAAAGCCATAACGGCAGTGCATTTGGAAGAATTCGAAATTTTTATTTTCAGGCATAAATTCGATTTTCTTGCATATACACATTTAGCAGTCGATATTGAGTTGCCTCAAATCAATAACATCAAATAATTAAGTTAATTTTCCTTCTTCATCTTATCGAAGTTGACATAAAGCCATAACGGCAGTGCAATTGGAAGAATTCTTCAATCTTATATTCAGGTATAAAGTGGATTTACTTGTACATACACATTTAGCAATCGGTGTTGAGTTGCTTCAAATCATCACATCAAATATTTAAGTTAATTAGCCTTCTTCATCTTATCGAAGTTGACATAAAGCCATAACGGCAGTGCATTTGGAAGAATTCGACAATCTTATATTCAGGTATAAAGTCGATTTTCTTGTATATACACATTTAGCAGTCGGTGTTGAGTTGCTTCAAATCATTAACATCAAATATTTAAGTTAATTAGCCTTCTTCATCTTATCGAAGTTGACATAAAGCCATAACGTCAGTGCATTTGGAAGACTTCGACCAATTTATATTCAGGTATAAAGTCGATTTTCTTGTATATACACATTTAGCAGTCGATATTGAGTTGCTTAAATTCATTAATTTAACATATTTAAGTTAATTAACCTTCTTCATCTTACCCAAGTTGACATAAAGCCATAACGGCAGTGCATTTGGAAGAATTCGACAATCTTATATTCAGGTATAAAGTCGATTTTCTTGTATATACACATTTAGCAGTCGATATTGAGTTGCTTTAATTCATTAATTTAACATATTTAAGTTAATTAACCTTCTTCATCTTACCCAAGTTGACATAAAGCCATAACGGCAGTGCATTTGGAATAATTCGACAATTTTATATTCAGGTATAAAGACGATTTTCTTTTATATACACATTTAGCAGTCGGTGTTGAGTTGCTTCAAATCATTAACATCAAATATTAAAGTTTATTAGCTTTCTTCATCTTATCGAGGTTGACATAAAGCCATAACGGCAGTGCATTTGGAAGAATTCGACAATCTTATATTCAGGTATAAAGACGATTTTCTTGTATATACACATTTAGCAGACGGTGCTGAGTTGCTTCAAATCATTAACATTAAATATTTAAGTTAATTAGCTTTATTCATCTTATCGAAGTTGACATAAAGCCATAATTGCAGTGCATTTGGAAGAATTCGACAATATTATATTCAGGTATAAAGACGATTTTCTTGTATATACACATTTAGCAGTCGATATTGAGTTGCTTTAATTCATTAATTTAACATTATTATGTTAATTAACCTTCTTCATCTTACCCAAGTTGACATAAAGCCATAACGGCAGTGCATTTGGAAGAATTCGACAATCTTATATTCAGGTATAAAGTCGATTTTCTTGTATATACACATTTAGCTGTCGATATTGAGTTGCCTTAATTC
>NW_026089623.1:11667445-11684495 GCF_024586455.1 Bactrocera neohumeralis | reverse complement strand
ATTGACTTTACACCTGAACATAAGATCGTCAAATTCTTGCAAATGCACTGCCGTTATGGCTTTGTGTTAACTTCGGTAAGATTAAGAGAATTAATTGACTTCAATATGTTAAACTAATGATGTAAAGCAACTCAATATGTGTATATAGTATACGAAAATCGACTTTATACCTGAATATGAGGTTGTCGAATTCTTCCAAATGCACTGCCGTTATGGCTTTATGTCAACTTCGGTAAGATGAAGAGGGTTAATTGACCTAAATGTGTGCAGCTTATGATTTAAGCAACTCAATATCGACTGCTAAATGTGTATTTACAAGAAAATCGACTTTATGCCTGAATATAAGATTGTCGAATTCTTCCAAATGCACTGCCGTTATGGCTTTATGTCAACTTCGGTAAGATGAAGAGGGTTAGTTGCCTTAAACATGTTAAACTAATGATGTAAAGCAACTCAATATCGACTGCTAAATGTGTATATACAAGAAAATTGACTTTATACCTGAATATAAGATTGTCAAATTCTTCCAAATGCACTGCCGTTATGGCTTTATGTCAACTTCGGTAAGATAAAGAGGGTTAATTGACCTAAATGTGAGCAGCTTATGATTTAAGCAACTCAATATCGACTGCTAAATGTGTATATACAAGAAAATCGACTTTATGCCTGAATATAAGATTGTCGAATTCTTCCAAATGCACTGCCGTTAAGGCTTTATGTCAACTTCGGTAAGATGAAGAGGGTTAATTGACTTAAAATTTATGTTAAATGTGTATATACAAGAAAATCGACTTAATACCTGAATATAAGATTGTCGAATTCTCCCAAATGCACTGCCGTTATGGCTTTCCGTCAACTTCAGCAAGATGAAGAAGGTTAATTATATCGACTGCTAAATGTGTATATACAAGAAAATCGACTTTATACCTGAATATAAGATTGTCGAATTCTTCCAAACGCACTGCCGTTATTGCTTTGTCTCAACTTCGGTAAGATGAAGAGGGTTAGTTGACTTAGATATGTTAAACTAATGATGTAAAGCAACTCAATATCGACTGCTAAATGTGTATATACAAGAAAATCGATTTTATACCTGAATATAATACTGTCGAATTCTTCCAAATGCACTGCCGTTATGGCTTTATGTCAACTACGGTAAGATGAAGGAAGCTAATTAACTGAAATATGTGCAGCCTGAATATAAGATTGTCGAATTCTTCCAAGTGCACTGCCGTTATGGCTTTATGTCAACTTCAATAAGATGAAGAAGGTTAATTAACTTAAAGATGTTAAATTAATGATTTAAAGCAACTTAATATCGACTGCTAAATGTGTATATACAAGAAAATCGACTTTATAACTGAATATAAGATTGTCGAATTCTTCCAAATGCACTGCCGTTATGGCTTTATGTCAACTTCGGTAAGATGAAGAAGGTAAATTGACTTAAATATGTTAAAGTAATGATTTAAAGCAACTCAATATCGACTGCTAAATGCGTATATACAAGAAAACCGACTTTCTACCTGAATATAAGATTGTCGGATTCTTCCAAATGCACTGCCGTTATGGCTTTATGTCAATTTCAGTAAGATGAAAAAGGTTAATTAACTTAAATATGTTGATGTTAATGATTTGAAGCAACTCAATACCGACTTGCCAAATGTGTATATACAAGAAAACCGACTTTATACCTGAATATAAGATTGTCGAATTCTTCCAAATGCACTGCCGTTATGGCTTTATGTCAACTTCAGTAAGATGAAGAAGGTTAGTTAACTTAAATATTTGACGTTAATGATTTGAAGCAACTCAATACCGACTGCTAAATGCGTATATACAAGAAAACCGACTTTATATCTAATATAAGATTGTGGAATTCTTCCAAATGAACTGCCGTTATGGCTTTATGTCCACTTCAGTAAGATGAAGAAGGTTAATTAACTTAAACGATGTGAACCTAATGATTTGAAGTAAATCAATATCGACTGCTAAATGAGTATATACATGAAAATCAACTTTATACCTGAATATAAGATTGTCGAATTCTTCCAAATGCATTGCCGTTATGGCTTTATGTCAACTTCAGTAAGATGAAGAAGGTTAATTAACTTAAATATGTTAAAGTAATGATTTAAAGCAACTCAATATCGACTGCTAAATGTGTATATACAAGAAAATCGACTTTATACCTGAATATAAGATTGTCAAATTCTTGCAAATGCACTGCCGTTATGGCTTTATGTCAACTTCGGTAAGATGAAGAAGGTTAATTGACTTAAATATGTTAAACTAATGATTTAAAGCAACTCAATATCGACTGCTAAATGTGTATATACAAGAAAATCGACTTTGTACCTGAATATAAGATTGTCAAATTCTTCCAAATGCACTGCCGTTATGGCTTTATGTCAACTTCAGGTAAGATGAAGAAGGTTAATTGACTTAAATATGTTAAATTAATGATGTAAAGCAACTCAATATCGACTGCTAAGTGTGTATATACAGTTAAATCGACTTTATACCTGAATATAAGATATTCGGATTCTTCCAAATGCACTGCCGTTATGGCTTTATGTCAACTTCGGTAAGATGAAGAAGGTTAATTGACTTAAATATGTTAAACTAATGATGTAAAGCAACTCAACTGCTAAATGTGTATATACATGAAAATCGACTTTATACCTGAAGATGAGATTGTCGAATACCTCCAAATGCACTGCCGTTATGGCTTTATGTCATCTTCGGTAAGATGAAGAGGGTTAATTGACCTAAATGTGTGCAGCTTATGATTTAAGCAACTCAATATCGACTGCTTAATGTGTATTTACAAGAAAATCGACTTTATACCTGAATATAAGATTGTCGGATTCCTCCAAATGCACTGCCGTTATTGCTTTATGTCAACTTCAGTAAGATGAAGAAGGTTAATTAACTTAGATATGTTAAACTAATGATTTGAAGCAACTCAATATCGATTGCTAAATGTGTATATACACGAAAATCGTCTTTATACCTGAATGTAAGATTGTCAAATTCTTCCAAATGCACTGCCGTTATGGCTTTATGTCAACTTCGGTAAGATGAAGAAGGTTAATTAACTTAAATATGTTAGATTAATGATTTGAAGCAACTCAATATCGATTACTTAATGTGTATATACAAGAAAATCGACTTTATGCCTGAATATAAGATTGTCGAATTCTTCCAAATGCACTGCCGTTAAGGCTTTATGTCAACTTCGGTAAGATGAAGAGGGTTAATTAACTTAAATATGTTAAACTAATGATTTAAAGCAACTCAATATGTGTATATACATACATGAAAATCGACTTTATACCTGAATATAAGATTGTCGAATTCTTCCAAGTGCACTGCCGTTATGGCTTTATGTCAACTTCGGTAGGTTAATTAACTTAAATGTGTGAAGCTTATGATTTAAGGCAACTCAATATCGACTGCTAAATGTGTATATACAAGAAAATCGACTTTATACCTGAATATAAGATTGTCGAATTCTTCCAAATGCACTGCCGTTATGGCTTTATGTCAACTTCAGTAAGATGAAGAGGGTTAATTAACTTAAATATGTTAAAGTAATGATTTGAAGCAACTCAATATCCATTGCTCAATGTGTATATACAAGAAAATCGGCTTTATACCTGAATATAAGATGGTCGAATTCTTCCAAATGCACTGCCGTTATGGCTTTATGTCAACTTCGGTAAGATGAAGAGGGTTAATTGACTTAAATGTGTCCAGCTTATGATTTAAGCAACTCAATATCGACTGCTAAATGTGTATATACAAGAAAATCGACTTTATACCTGAATATAAGATTGTCGAATTCTTCCAAGTGCACTGCCGTTGTCTCTTTATGTCAACTTCAGCAAGATGAAGAAAGTTAATTACCTTAAATAATCGATGTTAATGATTTTCAGCAACTCAATATCGACAGCAAGATGTGTATATACAAGAAAATCGACTTTATACCTGAATATAAGATTGTCGAGTTCTTCCAAATGCACTGCCGTTATGGCCTTATGTCAACTTCAGTAAGATGAAGAAGGTTAATTGACTTAAATATGTTAAATTAATGAATTTAGACAACTCAATATCGACTGCTAAATGTGTTTATACCAGAAAATTGACTTTATACCTGAATATGAAATTGTCAAATTCTTCCAAATGCACTGCCGTTATGGCTTTATGTCAACTTCAGTAAGATGAAGAGGGTTAATTGACTTAAATATGTTAATGTTAATGATTTAAAGCAACTCAATATCGACTGCTAAATGTGTATATACAAGAAAATCGACTTTATACCTGAATATAAGATTGTCAAATTCTTCCAAATGCACTGCTAAAGATAATTAACTTAAATGTGTGCAGCTTATGATTTAAGGCAACTCAATATCGACTGCTAAGTGTGTATATACAAGAAAATCGACTTTATGCCTGAATATAAGATTGTCGAATTTTTACAAATGCACTGCCGTTATGGCTTTATGTCAACTTCGGTAAGATAAAGTTAATTGACTTAAAAATGTTAAACTAATGATGTAAAGCAACTCAATATCGACTGCTAGATGTGTATATACAAGAAAATCGACGTTATGCCTGAATACAAGATTGTCGAATTCTTCCAAATGCACTGACGTTATGGCCTTATGTCAACTTCGGTAAGATGAAGAGGGTTAATTGACCTAAATGTGTGCAGCTTATGATTTAAGCAACTCAATATACTGCTAAATGTGTATATACAAGAAAATCGACTTTATACCTGAATATAAGATTGTCGAATTCTTCCAAACGCACTGCCGTTATTGCTTTGTGTCAACTTCGGTAAGATGAAGAGGGTTAGTTGACTTAGATATGTTAAACTAATGATTTAAAGCAACTCAATATCGACTGCTAAATGTGTATATACAAGAAAATCGACTTTAGACCTGAACATAAGATTGTCGAATTCTTCCAAATGCAGTGCCGTTATGGCTTTATGTCAACTTCGGTAAGACGAAGAAGGTTAGTTGACTTAAATATGTTAAACTAATGATGTAAAGCAACTCAATATGTGTATATACATGAAAATCGACTTTATACCTGAATATGCGGTTGTCGAATTCTTCCAAATGCACTGCCGTTATGGCTTTATGTCAACTTCGGTAAGATGAGGAAGGTTAATTGACTTAAAAATGTTAAACTAATGATGTAAAGCAACTCAATATCGACTGCTAGATGTGTATATACAAGAAAATCGACTTTATACCTGAATATAAGATTGTCGAATTCTTCCAAATGCACTGCCGTTATGGCTTTATGTCAACTTCGGTAAGATAAAGGAAGCTTATTAACTTAAATGTGTGCAGCTTATGATTTAAGGCAACTCAATATCGACTGCTAAATGTGTATATACAAGAAAATCGATTTTTATACCTGAATATAATACTGTCGAATTCTTCCAAATGCACTGCCTTTATTACTTTATGTCAACTTCGGTAAGATGAACAGGGTTAAATTCTTCTTCTTACTTGGCGTAGAACCGCTTACGCGATTATAGCCGAGTTAACAACAGCGCGCCAGTCGTATTACAAGAAAATCCTTTTCGCTACTGCCAATGGATATTCCTTCTCCACTTGGTCCTTCCAACGGAGTGGAGGTCTTCCTCTTATGTCAACTTCCGGCGATGGTAAGCGTCGAATTACTTCAGATATGTTAAATTTTCGTCCATTCGGACAACATGACCTAGCCAGCCTTGCCGCTGTCTTTTAATTCGCTGAACTATGTCAATGTCGTCATATATCTCATACAGCGCATCGTTCCATCGAATGCGATATTCGCCGTGGCCAACGCGCAAAGGACCATAAATCTTTCGCAGAACTTTCTCTCGAAAACTCGCAACGTCGACTCATCAGTTGTTGACAACGTCCAAGCCTCTGCACCATATAGCAGGACGGGAATTATGAGCGACTTATAGAGTTTGGCTTTTGTTTGTCGAGAGAGGACTTTGCTTCTCAATTGCCTACTCAGTCCGAAGTAGCACTTGTTGGCAAAAGTTATCCTGCGTTGGATTTCTAGGCTGACACTGTTGGTGGTGTTTACACTGGTTCCAAGATTGACGAAATTATCTACGACTTCAAAGATGACTGTCAACAGTGACGTGAGAGCCAAGTCGCGAGTGCGACGACTGTTTGTTTGATATACAGGAGATATTTCGTCTTGCCCTCGTTCACTGCCAGACCCATTTTCTGTGCTTCCTTGTCCAGCCTGGAGAAAGCAGAACTAACGGCGCGGGTGTTGAGGCCGATGATATCAATATCGTCGGCATACGCCAACAGCTGTACACTCTTATAGAAGATGGTACCTTCTCTGTTTAGTTCTGCAGCTCGAACTATTTTCTCCAGGAGCAGGTTGAAGAAGTCGTTAAACGATAGGGAGTCGCCTGTCTGTGTACCTCGTTTGGAATCGAACGGCTTTATCCCTGATCCTGACGGATTTCGTGTTGTTCACAGGGATTCTTGAAACCTCGTTTGGTATCGAACGGCTCGGAGAGGTCCTTCCCGATCCTGACGGAGCTTTTCGTGTTGTTCAACGTCAGTTTACACAGCCGTATTAGTTTTGCGGGGATACCAAATTCAGACATCGCGGCATAAAGGCAGCTCCTTTTTCGTGCTGTCGAAAGCAGCTTTGAAATCGACGAAGAGGTGGTGTGTGTCGATTCTCCTTTCACGGGTCTTTTCCAAGATTTGGCGCATGGTGAATATCTGGTCGGTTGTTGATTTTCCAGGTCTGAAGCCACACTGATAAGGTCCAATCAGTTTGTTGACGGTGGGCTTTAATATTTCACACAATACGCTCGATAGAACCTTATATGCGATGTTGAGGAGGCTAATCCCACGGTAGTTGGCGCAGATTGTGAGGTCTCCTTTTTTATGGATTGGGCATAGCACACCTAAATTCCAATCGTTGGGCATGCTCTCGTCCGACCATATTTTACAAAGAAGCTGATGCATGCTCCCTATTAGTTCTTCGCCGCCGTTTTTGAATAGCTCGGCCGGTAGTCCGTCGGCCCCTGCCGCTTTGTTGTTCTTGAGGCGGGCAATTGTTAAATTCGAACTTCTTCATGGTCGGGTAATGGAACGTCTGCTCCATCGTCATCGATTGGGGAATCGGGTTCTCCTTCTCCTGGTGTTGTGCGTTCACTGCCATTCAGCAGGCTGGAGAAGTGTTCCCTCCATAATTTAACTATGCTCTGGGCATCAGTGACTAGATCACCTTTGGGGGTTCTACAAGAGTATGCTCCGGTCTTGAAACCTTCTGTAAGCCGCCGCATTTTTTCGTAGAATTTTCGAGCATTACCCCTGTAGGCCAGCTTATCAAGCTCTTCATACTCACGCATTTCGGCCTCTTTCTTTTTCTGTCTGCAGATGCGTCTCGCTTCCTTCTTCAATTCTCGGTATCTATCCCATCCCGCACGTGTTGTGGTCGATCGTAACGTTGCGAGGTAGGCAGCCCGTTTTCTCTCCGCTGCGGCGCGGCACTCCTCGTCGTACCAGTTGTTCTTTTGCACTTTCCGAAAACCAAGGGTTTCGGATGCAGCTGTACGTAAGGAGTTTGAAATGCCGTCCCACAGTTCCCTTATACCGAGTTGTTGATGAGTGCTCTCAGAGAGCAGGAGTGCAAGCCGAGTAGAAAATCGTTCGGCAGTCTGTTGTGATTGCAGCTTTTCGACGTCGAACCTTCCTTGTGTTTGTTGGCGTGCGTTTTTTGCTGCACAGAGGCGGGTGCGAATCTTGGCTGCAACAAGATAGTGGTCCGAGTCGATGTTAGGGCCTCGGAGCGCACGCACATCTAAAACACTGGAGACGTGTCTTCCGTCTATCACAACATGATCGATCTGGTTGGTAGTTTTTCGATCCGGAGACAGCCAGGTAGCTTGATGAATTTTTTTGTGCTGGAATCTAGTGCTACAGATAACCATATTTCGGGCCCCGGCCAAGTCGATCAGCCTCAACCCATTTGGGATGTTTCCTCGTGGAGGCTGAATTTACCGACCGTAGTGCCAAAGATACCTTCTTTGCCCACCCTGGCGTTGAAGTCGCCAAGCACGATTTTGACATCGTGGCGGGGGCATCTCTCATAAGTGCGTTCCAAGCACTCATAGAAGGCATCTTTGGTCACATCGTCCTTCTCATCCGTCGGAGCGTGGGCGCAGATCAGCGATATGTTGAAGAACCTCGCTTTGATGCGGATTGTGGCTATACGTTCATTCACCGGAGTGAATGATAGTACTCGGCGACGGAGTCTCTCTCCCACCACGAATCCCACACCAAACTTGCGCTCCTTTATATGGCCACTGTAGTAAATGTCACAAGGACCTACTCGTCTCTGTCCTTGTCCCGTCCATCGCATTTCTTGGACGGCGGTGATGTCAGCCTTTGTTTTTACGAGGACATCAACCAGCTGGGCAGCGGCACCTTCCCAATTAAGGGACCGGACATTCCAGGTGCATGCCCTTAATTCGTAGTCCTTCTTTCGTTTGCCATGGTCGTCATCAAAAGGGGGGTCTCTCATCCGAGGCTGCTGTTGGTTTTTCATTGGGGTGAGCTTTTTACGTGGCGGGTCCCAAACCCAGCGCACAACCCTATGCAGGGGTGTTTCGCCTTCTCACTTTAGCTCACCTTCGAACGGATGTTCTTAGGCTACCCAGAGGATACTTGGTCAAAGACCGGAAGTCGTGAGCTGCTTGAGTCATATGTAAAAGAATCGTTTCTGGCCACTCCCAAGTGAATGGCGATCAGAGAACTTTCCTCACTTGCGTGAACTTCTACACATGACCCCATCCTCCGTTATTGAGTTGCCTCAAATCAGTAACATCAAATATTTAAGGTAATTAACCTTCTTCATCTTGCCGAAGTTGACATAAAGCCATAACGGCAGTGCATTTGGAAAAATTCGACAATCTTATTGTTTAAACGAGGGTAAGAAAAATACTCTTATATTTTTCAATACAATTGAATTTAATTAAAAAGATTAATTTGGCAATTCGTACTTAACAATAAATATGTATGGTAGGTATGTAAAGGCATTCGCTACATGCCAAGCTACGTTCGAATAAGAGAATCATATTCTGACGAAAATTGGACGATGTGCAGAATCCCGGTCGAATTAATGGTTGAACGCCGCATGCAGGATTGTTCCAATTTTATTTGTATAAGCGAGAGTTAATTGCGAGATCGGTGACGAAAAAACGTATGTTGATTTGCGAAGTGTCTGACGAATGTTGACGTGCGAACTGCGGCTGACGAATAGTAAGTCCCATCCCGTTGTCCATCCTTTTTGTTGAGTGGGAACAGGTGTGGTGAGTTGTGTTGGTGTGGTGTGGTAAGTTGCGCTGTTGCATTAGGATGCGCCAGTTTTACCGTGTATAGGGGGTAGATGCTTAACTCATTTAAACATCCTGGGCCCCCTAGGCGAATATTTTGCCTAGTTTTCCACGAATATGTTGCTATCTGTATTTTGGCGTACTGCTGGTGGAGTAGCCAAGGCGCAGAATACATTCTGAGAACAGAAGTATTTGATGATGGAGTTGTAATATACTCACATTTATTCCGGTGTGCAGAGAACGGATTTTGATTTAAATATGACACAGGTATTTTGTATGCATTTTAATTTGCGTGCAGGTATTTAAGAGAAGCAACCTTTTTTTCTTTTTGATTTCATATTTTGTTTATTTCATTTTGCTTTTTTTTGGGTATTCATTATTACGGTTTACAAGTGTATGAGTTGTTTTGCTTTTATTCATTTCATTGGCGGTTATTTAACATTTCTTATTTTATCGGTATGGAATATCGGTTGTTTATTATTTGCCTTTTCTATGTTACCGGCTTATAAAGGATAGTAACTCCACGCCTGGCTCAGATGTGGCCAGAATGGGTACACCTTAGCCCCAGATTTAGGACTATGAAATTTGAGGGATCTTGCGAGAGAGTAGGCGGTAATGGCGAACGGCTTCATTTAGAATTATAATTTTTTAAGTGGGATGTTCAAGTTGTATAACAGATTCACATCCACTAACCATATGTGGAGCGCTTATGTATGGACGATAAGATCGACCTCTGCTTTTGTTAGTTTTTTTTTTTTTGCTTTATTCCATTTGAGAATTTAAGAAACTACGTATTAAGCAATGTTTTATGAGAAATGTCGACTTTCTATCCCTTTGGAACAATATTTTTATATATTGTGTTTAAGTGCGTATGCACTAATTTGGTTTTTAGTAGCCCGCCACCGCTGAAGGATATATTCAGGATTGTGTTTTTTCCATTATTGGCGAAAGCCATCCTGCGGGGTCGAAAAGTAACATATATGTGAGTTTTTAATATTGTTAGACCGAAATCTTACTTTTTTTTATTTTTTTTCTACCAATATGTGAGGTATTGGAAAATTGTGGCACTAGTGGTAGTCGTGCGACGTACCGGCCATTATTTGATCGAGTAGTTGTAGCTTCAGAGAAGTCTTCACAATACTGATCTTTTAGAGTTTGAAATTTCCTTAATTGTGAATTAAGGAATTTATTTGTATTGTACTCAACTTGAGTTGGTATGGTTGTAACTAGTTCGGTAACTAGTCCACTTTGTGTTTCGCTGTGCAGCGTTTGAACTTTTTGTGCCTTTGAGCAACATGGTGTCTCGTGGCAATTTTTAGTAAATTGGCCTTCGGGATTTACTTTTGTAATTAAATCCGTGGTTCTTGATTTATAAGCGCTTTTATAGGGTGAGAGGGGAAATCTGCTGTAATGAAGCATTGAATTGTGTCTTTTGTGACAATATGAGCAATTGAATTTGCTTTTGCAATGATTAAGATTGTGTGAGTGGGACAAGCAGTTTGTACAGAGTCTTTTTGACCTGACAAAGTTGTTCCTTTCATTGACATTCAATTTTTTAAACTTCTCGCAAGTTTTAAGCTTATGTCCTCTTGTGCATAGTTCGCATGACATATGATTTCTTTGTTCAGATGTGAACGATTGCGTTTTGTGAAGGTTTTTGTTTAAATTGTTTTTGTTACTAACTTGGGGTCTATTGAAGCTTCTATTTTGGTCGTGTTTAGTGTTCTTAGTTTTGATTATTTTTTCTTCTAACCTTTCCGCAATTTCATATTGGGTGGTGAGAAAATCTTTCATTTGTTGCCACGTTGGGCACTTTTTTCGTGATGAGAGCGATTGCTCCCATAGAAGTAACGACTTTTCTGGTAATGCGGCGGTGCAAATGTTTACCAGAATTGGGTCCCAGCTGTCTGTGGGAATATTTAGGGTCGACAGAATCGACAAACAATTAGAAACAGTGGATTGTAGTGTTACAAATTCTTCACTTGTTCCTTTCTTGATTTTAGGCAAGTTTAGTAGTGTCGTTACTTGTTTATCGACCAGTATTCTTTCATTTTCGTATCTAGCTTTTAGAGCTTCCCAAGCCAAATTGAAATTATCGTCATTAAGAGCGAACTGTTTTACTATTATGCCTGCTTGACCTTTGGTTTTGTATCTGAGGTGATACAATTTTTGCGCATGTGATAATTGAGGATGGTTTATGTACACGGCCGTGAACATGTCCCGGAAGGACGGCCATTCTTCATAACCTCCGTAAAAGGTTTCTGTGTCACATGCGGGCACCTCGAGGTGGATGCCTGAGCTTGCCTCTTGATATTGTTGCATTTGTGGCAGCTCTACTCTACTGTGGGGAGTAGGTGCAATTGCTTTAATTAGCTTTAATTGATCGGAGATCATAGCTTTTGTTTCTTCATATTGGTCTAAGCAGTTTTCATATATTTCGTAAGCCGATTGTTTCAAATTTTGTGGTAGGTTTGAATCGTCAGATTCTACTATGGCGTCATGGGCCGCTTGGAGACGAGTCCAGAAATTTTTAAGATTTTGGCTTTTTATTTCTAATAACGATTCAGAGTTTTCTTGAATCGGTGAAGAGGCAAATCTAGTGCAGTATCTTGTTAATCTGTCACTTTCTGAAATAAATTTAGCAACCTGTTTTGGGCGTGTAGCTCCTGCAGGTGTATTTTGATTATTGTTGTTGTTAACCATTTTTGCAAAATAATATTATTTATTTATATTTTAGTTCGAAAATGTATTTGAATTGTTAATTGTTATTAAAACCGCTCTTTTTATTAATAAAAATATTTGTTGTCCGAATGATTTGTATTTAGGTACACCCTAATACTTGGACTTGTATGTGCTTATGCTTTGTGCAATTGAGAGCTCGTTGAAGAGATCAATGCGCTATTTACATAAGTATGCACGAATTGTTTGTGTGTTTATGAATATGTTTTATTCGTAAGCGATTGAGAGCTCGTTAGAGAGATCAATTTGCTTTTTGTATGCAATCCTGCTTGTTTTTGTTTGTCAAAGAACAAGTGGTATTGCCGAATAGATGCCAATGTGGTCTTATAATATGTGTGTGTGCAAATGTGTTAATACATATTTTGCATAGTTATTACAATCATGTATATTTTGTTGATATATTTTGATTGTTTTTGCTATATATGAAAATGCTATTTAATTTTATCGTAAAGAAAGAGAGTTTAAAAATGGAATTGAAAAAAAGTTTTTTTTTTCTCTTATATATAAGTATTTCTATTCTATTAGAACGGCCGTCTAATATGCATTATAGAAATATGTGAATATATCAATATATATACATACATATATTGCGCTTGGTACGTATGGTTTTTTTCTATTTTGTTTGTGTTTTTGTCTCTAGTTTTTTGAGATTTGCTATTTTGACTTTGTTACTAATTACATATGTGTATACAATCTAGCTTACTGCTTTATTAATCAGAAAGGGTTTGCCGGAAATTTTTTTTTAGTTGCTATTGGTAACTTGGTGTATTTAGAAAACACGAAGGTAAGGTATTATACTTTTTCTACTATATTTGACATACAATAATTTTTTGTTTGCCGTTAAAGATGTTTTCAATTACAGGTTTTGTATCAAATACGACTGTAATTTTAGGCATACATACAAACGTGCATAATAGGCAACAACAATAAATGGAAACGATACAACTCACTTTATCTTCCCGCAAGGGTTTTTTGGGGGGATAATATGTGGAAATGTATGTGCGAGTTTTATCGCCAATTCCTGTATTCCTCCTCTTCTTTCAGTCTTTCAGCTGCCTGGTTTCTTGTGCGTGTTGTTGTTTGTAGGTGTAGTTGTTTTAACTCTTTGTTTTAACGATCGCGCCCGTTTATTTTGTTTTTATTTTTATTTTATGTTTTGGGTTTCGCGCCCGGTTTGTGGTTTAGATAGGTAAATGTTTTTATTTTATGGTTTCTCTTTTTGTTATTACAGCTTTGTTTTTTTTTTTTTTTGTTACACTGCACTTTTTTTTTTTTTTTTTTTGTTTGTAAACGTATGTCTTTGCTTTCTGTTTGGGGCACTGCACTTTTTGATTTTTAATCTTAGCGTTTGTTTGTCTATTTGTTGTATATGATACAAATGTATGTAAAGTTATTAGTTATTACTTTTGTCACTTCACCGCACTTGTTTTGTTTTAGTTTGTGGTTTGTTTTACATTTTTAAAATTTTGTGTTATGCCAGTAAATAAAAAGTTATGCATATACATACATATGTATATATGTATATTTGCGCGTCACTGAACTTTTTTCATATATTTATGTATCTGTTTGTTTTATTTCTGTTCTTTCACCGTACTCGTTTGGTTGTTTTTTGCTATATACACATGTTTATGTATGCATGTATGTATATTCCTGTGTTGTAATTTTTATTTGTTTGGATTTTCTCATGGCACTTTTATGTTTATATTTCACCTTTATTGTCGCACTTTGATTGGTTTCTGCTACCACAATTTTTGTTTATATTGATTTCTCTGTAGAAATCCGTAGGTGCCTTTCGTTAAGGCTCGAAGGACCATGTTTAAACGAGGGTAAGAAAAATACTCTTATATTTTTCAATACAATTGAATTTAATTAAAAAGATTAATTTGGCAATTCGTACTTAACAATAAATATGTATGGTAGGTATGTAAAGGCATTCGCTACATGCCAAGCTACGATCGAATAAGTGAATCGTATTCTGACGAAAATTAGACGATGTGCAGAATCCCGGTCGAATTAATGGTTGAACGCCGCATGCAGGATTGTTCCAATTTTATTTGTATAAGCGAGAGTTAATTGCGAGATCGGTGACGTACTTAAAAAAAACGTATGTTGATTTGCGAAGTGTCTGACGAATGTTGACGTGCGAACTGCGGCTGACGAATAGTAAGTCCCATCCCGTTGTCCATCCTTTTTGTTGAGTGGGAACAGGTGTGGTGAGTTGTGTTGGTGTGGTGTGGTAAGTTGCGCTGTTGCATTAGGATGCGCCAGTTTTACCGTGTATAGGGGTAGATGCTTAATCATTTAAACACTTATATTCAGGTATAAAGTCGATTTTCTTGTATATACACATTTAGCAGTCGATATTGAGTTGCTTTAAATCATTAGTTTAGCATATTTAAGTTAATTAGCATTCTTCAGCTTACCGAGGTTGACATAAAGCCATAACGGCAGTGCATTTGGAAGAATTCGAGAATCTTATATTCAGGTATAAAGTCGATTTTCTTGTATATACACATTTAGCTGTCGATATTGAGTTGCTTCAAATCATAAGTTTAACACATTTAAGTCAATTAACCTTCCTTCATCTTGCGACATTAATTAGCTTTCTTGACATAAAGCCATAAGGCAATGAACTCGAAAGAATTCGACAATATTATATTCAGGTATAAAGTCGATTTTCTTGTATATACACATTTAGCAGTCGATATAGAGTTGCCTTAAATCATTAACATCAAATATTTAAGTTAATTAGCCTTCTTCATCTTACCGAAGTTGGCATAAAGCCATAACGGCAGTGCATTTGGAAGAATCCGACAATCTTATGTTCAGGTGTAAAGTCGATTTTCTTGTATAAACACATTTAGCAGTCGATATTGAGTTGCTTCAAATCATTAACATCAAATATTTAAGTTAATTAGCTTCCTTCATCTTATCGAAGTTGACATAAAGCCATAACGGCAGTGCGCTTGGAAGAATTCGACAATCTTATATTCAGGTATAAAGTTTATTTTCTTGTATATACATACACATTTAGCAGTCGATATTGAGTTGCTTCAAATCATTAACATCAAATATTTAAGTTAATTAGCCTTATTCATCTTACCGAAGTTGACATAAAGCCATAACGGCAGTGCATTTGGAAGAATTCGACAATCTTATGTTCAGGTATAAAGTCGATTTTCTTTTATACACACTTTTAGCAGTCGATATTGAGTTGCTTCAAATTATTAACATCAAATATTTAAGTTAATTAGCCTTATTCATCTTACCGAAGTTGACATAAAGCCATAACGGCAGTGCATTTGAAGAATTCGTCAATCTTATATTCAGGTATAGAGTCGATTTTCTTGTATATACACACTTAGAAGTCGATATTGAGTTGCTTCAAATCATTAACATCAAATATTTAAGGTAATTAGCTTCTTCATCTTACCGAAGTTGGCATAAAGCCATAACGGCAATGCATTTGGAAGTGACAATATTATATTCATTATGGAAGAATTCGACAATCTCCAAATATAACATCAAATAGGTATAATTAGCCTTCTACATCTTTTGATATAAAGCCATGTATTTACAATCATTTAGGCAGTCGATATTGAGTACACTTAAAGTCGATATTGAGTTGCTTTAAATCTTTAATTTAACATCTTTAAGTTAATTTACCTTCTTCATCTTACTGAAGTTGACATAAATCCATAACGGCAGTGCATTTGGAAGAACTCGACAATCTTATATTCAGGTATAAAGTCGATTTTCTTGTATACACACATTTAGCAGTCGGTATTGAGTTGCTTCAAATCGTTAACATCAAATATTTAAGTTAATTAGCCTTATTCATCTTATCGAAGTTGACATAAAGCCATAACGGCAGTGCATTTGAAAGAATTCGTCAATCTTATATTCAGGTATAGAGTCGATTTTCTTGTATATACACACTTAGAAGTCGATATTGAGTTGCTTCAAATCATTAACATCAAATATTTAAGGTAATTAGCTTCCTTCATCTTACCGAAGTTGACATAAAGCCATAACGGTAGTGCATTTGGAAGAATTCGACAATCTTATATTCAGGTATAAAGTTTATTTTCTTGTATATACATACACATTTAGCAGTCGATATTGAGTTGCTTCAAATCATAACATCAAATATTTAAGTTAATTAGAATTATTCATTTTACCGAAGTTGACATAAAGTCATAACGGCAGCTCGTTTGGAAGAACTCGGCAATCTTTTGTTGAGGTATAAAGACGATTTTCTTGTATACACACTTTTAGCAGTCGATATTGAGTTGCTTCAAATCATAAGCATCAAATATTTAAGTTAATTAACCTTATTTATCTTACCGAAGTTGACATAAAGCCATAACGGCAGTGCATTTGAAAGAATTCGTCAAATTTATATTCAGGTATAGAGTCGATTTTCTTGTATATACACATTTAGCAGTCGATATTGAGTTGCTTCAAATCACTAACATCAAATATTTAAGTTAATTAGCTTCCTTCATCTTACCGAAGTTGACATAAAGCCATAACGGTAGTGCATTTGGAAGAATTCGACAATCTTATATTCAGGTATAAAGGTTATTTTCTTGTATATACATACACATTTAGCAGTCGATATTGAGTTGCTTCAAATCATTAACATCAAATATTTAAGTTAATTAGCATTATTTATCTTACCGAAGTTGACATAAAGCCATAGCGGTAGTGCATTTGGAAGAATTCGAAAATCTTATATTCAGGTATAGAGTTGATTTTCTTGTATATGCACACTTAGCAGTCGATATTGAGTTGCCTTAAATCATAAGCTGCACACATTTAGGTCAATTAACCCTCTTCATCTTACCGACATTAATTAGCTTTCTTCATCTTGCTAAAGTTGACATAAAGCCATAACGGCAGCGCGTTTGGAAGAACTCGACA
>NW_026089623.1:11579887-11667345 GCF_024586455.1 Bactrocera neohumeralis | reverse complement strand
GGCATAAGTGAAGACGTGAGTACCAACATAACGCCACAAAAATTCGAAATTCGAATATACGTAAGCCGCGAAAATTCAAAATTCGCGATACTTTTTTGAACACACCTCGTATATGTAATATACATATGTAATATATAGTATGTAGTTATTTTATATTTTTATATTCTTTCTTTTTCTTTTAAATAGGCGTAAATGTTGACTCAACCATATTTTTGCTTGTGAGCGGCATTTTTCGGCAAAAATGTGCCTTGAAAAGCGATTACGTTCGAGGGCCGTTCCCGATATGAATTTAAAAGTTGAGCCTACATTTGACGTCCCAATTCTGAGTTAAAAAATACAATTTTATTGGGTTTCGAAGATTTTGCTCCCCAAGTTGAAGAAGCTGTCTCAAATGCACACAATGCATCGAGGCAGCTTTTTCCAAGTATTGAAAGTAAGATTAAAGATGGAATTTTAGAGCCTCTTCCATTTTTTGAGGAGGATGTATCCCTTAATTTTGATAAGGCCGCGCAAACAAGTAGGGGTCTGACAGCAGGTACAGAAAGGAAGAAGAAAGTGAGGGAAGAGAATAAGGGTTCGAAAATAAAGTTAGATGAAAAAGAGCAGGAAAATAGAAGTTTAAAGGCCCAGTTAGTTGAAAGGGTTGTAGGGAACAGCTAAGGAATAGCTCATTTAGGAAACAGTCAGACCCTCTTTCTTTAGTTTGTAGTAAAGTTCCTCCTCAGTTAGGTGCTTGCATTATGAGTAGTTTTATAAATACCATTGTTTTTAGCCCATTGTTTTTAGCCCATTGTTTTTAGCCCATAGGTTTAACCTACGAAGTGCTCTTTCCATAATCTCGCTGACTGTTGAAGGAAACATACCTGATACCAACAACATTATATCGTCTGCATACGCTACTGCTTTCACTCCTCCACCGTTTAGTTGGAGTAGTATTTCGTTCAGCGTTGCAACCCATAGAAGCGGAGAGCGGACCCCCCCTTGAGCCGTCCCTCTACTCACATAGCTTGTTTGTGTTGCAGCGCCGTTTGAAGCTATAATCTTCCTATTCTCAAGTATCGATAGTATCCATCTGCACACAGTGTCGTCTACGCCACCCTGTGCCAGAGAATTAATTTTCACATTTACTTCTATGTTGTTGAAGGCGCCCTCTATGTCTAGAAATGCAGCCATGGTGTATTGTTTGTGATGTAGTGATTCACACACAATCACACTTATCACCTCGTGAAGGGCGGTTTCGGTTGATCGGCCCTATATGTACGCATGTTGGGACTGCGATAACTTCTCCGCCATTATTGTTCTTACGTGGAGATCTATTAGCCTTTCTAGTACCTTCAGAATAAAGGAGGTAAGGCTTATAGGTCTAAAATCCTTGGCATTCTCGTGTGTTCTTCTGCCTGGTTTTGGAAGGAACACAACTTTCCTCCTTTTCCAACTTCTTGGGATGTAAGATAGTTGAATGCTAGATTTGTATATATTTTCAAGCCTTTGAACCATTGGTTCTACTAGTTTTTGCAGCATTATGGACATAATCCCGTTAGGACCTGCCGCTTTAAATGGTGCAAAACTATTTATGGCATATTTGATTTTGCTTTTGTCTACTATTTGACTTTGATAATCAGCTGCGTTGTAATTAGTACCTCCAGAGACTCTTTTGCCGAGGAGGTCCAATCACTTCCCTCCGTCCTAATGTAGGCAACATTAATATGATCTTTGGATAGCATTTTGCTTAGCCTAGCGGTTTCTCTGCAACTTTCTATCGATGTGCAGAAAGATCGCCATTAGTCGTTTTTAGCTTTCCTGACTGCTTTTTCGTATCTTTTCATAATATATTTATATTGCTGCCAGAATTTTTTTCTAAAACTCTCATTGAAAGCTTTTCTTTGTTGTGTTCTCAAATTCTTGAGTTCACTGTTCCACCAAGGAAGAGACTTTCTCTTTTACAAAACTGTTAGCGGAGTAGATTTATTGAAAGTTGTGGTTAAGATTTTTTCCAACTTCTCTACTTCTGAGTCTAGTTTCCGAGGATTTCTGATACTCTTATTGCCTCCCTTTTTGAGGTATTTTGTTGCTATACTGGTAAATTTATCCCATGCTGTTCTTCTAGGGTTCCGGTATGTGAGAGGAGCACTGTATTTCTCGCGGATGCTGAAGAGTATCCAGGAGTGATCCGACATGGAAGGCTCATCGGATACCCTCCAGTTATCCACAACGAGACTGTCTGTGTCTGTTGATAGCGTGAGGTCAAGCACTGACAATCTGATGTCGATCTCCACCCATCTTCCCTGCATAGTGCTCGGGGAGGAGGAATTTCCATCTATGATGGCCACTTTCAGGCTATCCCTGGCTACATCGCAGAAATGCCTTACCGTTGTTGTACTGCTGCAGAGTTTCTTGTATTTCTGTGATAGAATGATTCCTTTTTTGTGAAGTGCTCTCTTATTTGCTCTCTTCTAGAGGTTCTGATTGCTTCCTTTTCAGGAAGCTTTCATATTCCTCTACTAATGATTTGAGGCGCTTTGTTTCTGCCTCATCAACTGGGGTACCGGCTGCCTGGCCTTTGGCCATTTTTCGTAGTATGAAGACTGCCCTCTGGTACCGGTTTTTCCTCAGCTGATTCTGGGATTTCTTGCGCTACTTTTCGGTTTTTCCTCTAGCCGCCAGTGCACTATGGTTGGTGCTCATAGCAGCTTTGGAGGTGGACGCTTCCTCCCTTAAATTTGCTGTTGTCACTGCTGTGTCTACCGGTACACTTTGGTTGGTATGTTTGGTTGGTATATCCGGTAGTACTCTTACTCTTGTTGTTGTTGTAGTTGTTGTTGTGTTATTATTTCCGTTCACTTTTGGTCCCACGAGTAAGCCGGAAAGGGATGGTCACTCGTCCGCAGAACCGGTATGCGTAGAGAAGGCTTTTATACCTCCGACCTCGCCCGGGCATCGGAGGGGACCGTTCGCGAACAGCTATTTTCTACCCCCGCTGACCATTCAGCCCTCGCCACGGGTACCTCGACACCTTGGCTTAGGGTGGTGTTGGTGCGGGTATCCTCAAACTTCCATAATAGGAGATCGGCGTAAAACCTAGGATTTATTCATCCATATCACTATTGTGGGAATTATGAGGTGTCCCTCTTAGTTCGTAAGATTAGAGTGCGTTTCCTTTGGGATGCACACTTTACTCTTACTTAAGCCCCTTCGCCACGACAACGCGACCAACTTCAAAGGGGGGTTTCAACTTAAATTATATATTCTGTTTTATTATAATATTTTTTTTTTGTAATTACGTCTAACTGGAAGTTCAAATGGAACAGTCACAGTTCTTGTTTCACATTTTGATCTTATATATAAAATAGTAATAATTAACGCTATTATTAAAACTAAAGGTAGCGAAACGTGACCACTTATGTGATGAAAATTTATACCTTTTAATTTAATATTTTCTGTTTTAAGGAGTTCTATTTCCTGTTGAATCAAAGGGCTTTATTTGTTTCTCTGGGATATCTTCAATATCTTTAACCCAAGAAGAGGATAGCAATTATTTATTAATTTCTGATTGTACGTGATGAGTTGCTGTTACAGTTACTCTTTCATGTCGGGCCGTACATCAATCTCTTTTTGTCATTATACCTTTACTAGGGATTTGAATTCAAACCTATTCCAGGACATTGGTAATGATTCTCCGAGTTAGTAGAACATTTATCAAGATCTACCTGATTTATAAGTGAATATTGATTCAAATCAAACTTGTATATTAAATATTCTGCTTTTATTTCTGGAATAATATTACCTTTGCATTTTATTGGAAGTGGAATTAATTTGTATACGTTTGATGGTTCATACGATATTAAGGGAATTTCTATGTTTATGACTAGCCGTGAACCAAAAATTAAACCTTTATCATTCATCGATTTATAAATTTTTTTTTAATTCGTTACCCGATTGCTTTCCAGGTAGTATTAATTTGTGTGGTAGTTTGTTTCTAATAAATGTAATTTATTCATTAAGTTGTGAAGGCTTTAATAGTTTTGTGTTTATGCGATCATTATTTATGTCAATTCAGATACTGATTATTGACGTTTGGATTTCTCCACATTCGTCCATAACTACTCCTATTGATTTGGTTAATATTTGAAACATCAGGATCTTTCATCATTTTTTCAAAACTAGTGTTAATTTCATCTGTTGTCTTTTTTAATATATTTAGGGTGGAATCAACTATTGATGTCTGCTTTTTAAATAATTTTGCTATATCTTTTTAGTTGTCGAAAATATTTCTAATATTTGATTCCATATTTTTTCGGTCATCAGCATCCATAATTTCAAATAATATATGGTAAATTAAACCAACGAATGCGAATGGTGCTCGCCTTTTTCTATTTTGTTCTTTTATAAACCATTCATTATTTGCTTTAAGATTATTATATCCGTCCTTTAAAGTTGCAGTAACCATTATACTAACTTCGTAATAGGTTAATATTTTGGATTGATTTTCAAGTCTATTAATAAATTCTTTTACTTAATGCATCCGATCATAATAAGTAACTAATTCGTAATATACTATTAAGTTCCATTTTAAATTTATTATGTCCATTTTACTAATCGGTTCCAATTATATTGCTGTGTTATTTTTTAGCATAGTCACTGAAGCTCCTGGTTTAGCTGTATCATTAAGTATGATGATTTAGCTTGTGTTGCTAGCATGAGCGACGTTAAAAACCACATCATCAAATTGCTTGTTCTACTCGACTGTTCTGAGTTGGCAATTATTCTTGAAGTAAATAACCTTGTAACATGATTTGTCTCCTCTGTTCTACTGCAGTTTGTTGCCTCCAGTGGGCACAATTTGTGAACGGGCCGTTTAAGTACGCCATTTTGTAATTTTAGAGTTACAACTCATATATTTTCATCACTTCCCGGATTAGTTTTAATAATTTTACCTAATGGCCACTTGGCTGGATTAGTTTCTTCAATCTGTAATTTTTTCAAATGTCAATTTACTTTCGCCTATCACTCTTTTCAAACGATTTTTAACCGACTTGACTCCTGCCTCCCAAATTCCTCCGATGTGAGGAGCTGCCGGCATTTTATCTGATTCTAATATTCGAGCTACGGTTGAATTTTTCTTGATTGCCATTTTGAAATCTAGGTTTAATCTTCTACAAGCTCCGACAAAATTTGATCCATTGTCCGAGTATTTATGTTGACTTTTACCTCTTTTAGCAAAAAATCTTTTCAAAGCAGCTAGGAACGCTTCGGTTGTTAAATCACTTACCGCTTCTAAATGAATAGCTTTTGTTGCCATACAAACAAATACAGATATATATCATTTAAATGTTTTTTGTCCTCTTCCTTTTGAACATTTCATATGAATAGGTCCGGCATAGTCTATACCAACGTGTGTAACTGGAATTGACATAGATACTCNAAATTCTGGAAGATTTCCCACAATTTGTTTTGCTACTTCTTTGCGGTAACGTAAACATCGACTACAAGTTCGAATTGTCTTTGTTAAGGAATTCTTTAATCCAATAATCCAGTAATTCCTTCTAATCTATGCAAGGTTATTTTATGTACATTTTCAATTATTAATGATGACAAATGTGACTTATTTAGTATTATTGGGCTTTTGATTATATTTAAGATGTGCATTACCCGACCTTCCTCCTACACGCAGGATTCCATTACTATCCAAAATTGGATTTAAGCATGCAATGCTACTTTTATTATTAATTTCTTTTTTGAATTCTAAACTCATAATTTCCTCTCTAAATTGTAATTTTTGCTCATATTTTATTAACATCTCTTCAACTTCTTTCATTTCTGACTTAACTAAGTATTCGGGACATTTTTGTCCTCTTATTCTTTTTTAAATTGCAAGATATAAGGTACTACTCTTATTAGTTTGCTTAAACTAAAATATTTTAGTATTACCTTATCCAGGAAATGTAATTCCCTTGATGTTGTCACATACGTTGCATCGATTTGAATAATCTTTTGGGTTGGCCATTAATGTTCCTCTTCTCGTAACCATTTGGGACCCCTCCATCATAGATAATGATCTATGTATCAGCTTATTTGCAAGTACTCCTCTGGATGCTACATCAGCTGGATTGTCTTTTGTTCCAACGTGTTGCCATATCGCAGTGGGAGTAAGTAATTTGATTTCTTCTACTCTTGTTCTGATAAATCTGTCTTTACTTCAGCAATTATTTTTCCATGCTAACGTTATAGATGAATCGCTCCAAGCAAATATTTCTCTGTTGATAACTGTTTTTATCCTTTGTAGCAATTTAGCATGTGGGTCAGTCGCGCATAGTTCTAGTTTTAGCAACGTTTTCTTATTTCTAGTTGGATTTACTTTAGTTTTACCAGCAACTATTGTTATAACTGATCCCAATTTAGCATATACAACTGCTGCATAAGCTTTTTTCTGAAGCATCTGCGAATACATATAGTTCAAATTTAAAGTTGTTTTTTGTTTCTAACCATCTAGGACTTTTAATTCTTATTATCTCTGGTATATGCTGCATAAGCTCTTGCCATTCTTTTGTTAAATTCTCGTCAAGTAACTCGTCCGGTTGAGATTCATCAACCAAAGTTTCTGTATAAACAACTTTGCTATTACTGTTATTGGTGAAAGCCATCCCATTGGGTTGAAAATTTGCGCTAAATCAGATACATTTTGTCTTTTTGTAACTAGCTTATGCGTTGAAAGATTCGTATTAAATCCAAACATGTCTTTGGTAGGATCCCATTGAATACCCAATGTTTTTATTGTTTCGTCTTCTGCTATTTTTATTACTTCATTTGCGCCATTTATTGGAATTGTTGCTACGATCTCACTGTTGTTTGACATCCACTTCCTTGAGTGAAATCCATATTTTTGTAGTTGTTTCGATATTTCATACTTACATTCATTTATTGAATCTGCTCCTGTCATTAAATCGTCGAAGTAGAAGTCGTTTTTAATGATGTTTAAAAGCAAATAGTCGTGAGGCTCGCAGAAATCGGCAATTTATTGTAAAGTTCTCGTTGTCGGGAAAGGAGCTGATGCTCCATACGTAACTGTTTGTAGTTTGTATTCTTCCATCGGCTCTCCTTTGGTTTCTCTCTACAATATACGTTGATAATCTTGATCACTCTCTGTTATTTTAATTTGTCGAAACATCTTTTCAATATCACTTATTAATACATATGGCCAAAGTGTCCATTTGATTATAATGTCAAATATATCATTTTGAAGTCTCGGTCCTATGAAGAGGATGTCATTTAAACTACTTCCATTTGTAGTTTTTGCAGACGCATCGAAAACTACTCGTAAATAGTTTAGTTGTTAGACTGCCTTCTCGAATCACTGCTTGGTGTGGCAAATAGTATTTTCCGCATCTATTTTCACTTGCTTTTTTAATGTGACCCATTTCTAAATATTCTCTCATAAATTGCACGTATTGTTTTCTTAACTCGTCATTTGTAGCGAACTTTTTTTCAAGATTAAGAAACCTCGCCATATCTTGTTTGCGATTGTCGCATAATTATTTTTCTTTTTTAAAAGGTAGATTGACAACAAATCGATTATTTTCATCTTTTACTGTAGTTTTTAAAAAAATGTTTAGGCATTCATCATCTGGAGTTGTGGTGTCTTCTATTTCCCAAAACTTCTCCAATGTTGTAGTAACCGCTGCTAAAATTGTGTTGTTTTTTCTCGGTTGTTGTAAAACTCCCGACAATATCTAGCCCAATTTCGTAGCTTGACCTAGTATTCGATCCTTTTTAAATATGCCTTCTTCTAGTATGTCAGCATATATATCACTTCCAATGACAACATCGATCTGATTTATTGAAATTGGGATCAGCTAAAGTATAGTTTTTCCGTTGTTCTACATCCCATTTAAACGATTTGTCTGGTTGAGAACTAGCTAATTTCGGCAAAACTAGTGCTTCCACATTGTATGCTTCGTTGCTTAGGAATCTCGACTTGATTTCAATGCTGATTTTAAATTTCGACACTCCCACTGTGGTATTTCCTAAACCTTGTAGTTCAGTTACTTCTCTTATTTTAGGTAAATGAAGTATTTGAGCGGCTCCTTCGGAAATAGTAGTCTTTTGAGATCCTTGGTCATTAGAGCTCGCAGTGTGACATACCCTCCATCTGCTGCCTTTACTCTTATTTGTACTGTTACCAGGAGTATCGCTGTTTCCGAATGTTTCGTCATCATTGTGGAGGATTTTTTTGTGATAATTTCTTCATTTCCTTTGTTTCCTTTTTGGAATTCATTGTAATGCAATAAATTATGATGATTTCTTTTACACTTATTGCACTTTTCTTATTACTACAATTGCCTTCATATACATGATCAAAGCAAATGTAGTATAGCTTGTTGCTTGCTATGAATTTCCTTCGATTCATCGTAATCAATGCCTGGAACTTTCTGCATTCAAAAATTTGATACCCAAGAATTTTGCAATATACACAATTTTTTTGTGCAGCTGTATAAAATGTAGGTGTTCGCTGTGGCTGCTTTTGATAGTTCCATTTAGCTGTTTTCTGTCTCGTATTGCTTAGGCAATGATTTTCACATTTTTATGAGCAAGTTTCATATTACAATTTTGTTGCTTACCATTGCACTTGACATTTAGAGGACTGTATTTTCTTTGCATTTAATGTATTGTTTACATGTGTATATTTATGTATTAATGTACTTGTGTTACAAATTTAATTTTCTATATATCATTCTATCTTAAGAAATAAATTGTTATGTTTATATACTTATGAACAGATGTTCATTGCAACAATGTAACAAAATTAATTGCGACATTATAAAGTTCAACAACATAAAGAAATTTGTTAAAAAAAACGTCCGCTTCAGCTCTCGGAATCGAATGATATTTCTGCTAATCATTGAAAATATACAAACCTCCACTTCCATCTTCACCTTGGGGTGTGCTGCCACAGCTCGATAGGTGACAATCGCTCACCACTTGGGTTCGCGGGTATAGTCTTTAATACAATAGCATTCTTTATTTCAACAGTTCATTAGTTAGCCTAAATCTTAACCTAACGGCTTAGACTAGAGGTAAGTATGTATACAAAAAAGGGGTAAGTATGTAGTTCTAATTCAATTCAGCATCTTAAGTTCATTGTAATAGATTATTCTAATACATAGGTAGTAGATTATGGTTATACTTGTATATTACAGAAATTGTAAGTATTTTACATAATGTAAAAGATTTTATAATGTATACAAATATTTTAACAAATTTAGTTCTTAAAAAATATTTTTTGATTTATAAAGTCGCATGACGCAACACCGGCCACCTTGACAGGATCATGATCCTTCAACTTCGACAGGCAGCAGGGCGAGCTTGTGAATAGGGCGCTTAATGGTGCCTGCTTTGGTTGCCACGTCTGCCACTCGCACCTTTCCGTCTCGTCCTTCTACGGTTGCGGCGATTCGTCCTAGTGCCCACTGCTGCGGTGGCGTGTTGTCTTCGTGGACGAGGACGAGATCGCCGGGCTGCAGGTTGCGTTTCGGGTGCAGCCATTTGTTGCGCTCCTGAAGACTGGTAATGTACGTTTTGGACCACTGTCGCCAAAACTGTTGCTTGAGACAGCAAACAAGTTGCCATCTCTCGCAACAGCGAACTGGGTCCGTTGACACTTCTGCCGGTGGTAAGGCTCGGAGGGAGCACCCTATTAGTAGGTGTGCTGGAGTCAATGCTTCGCCGTCGTTGGGATCCTGGCTCAAAGGTGCGAGGGGCCGCGAGTTGAGGATGGCCTCCACTTCGGCCAGCAGTGTTCCTAGCTCTTCGGCGGTGAGCAGCACGTTGCCCATTGCGCGCACGGCGAGGTGTTTGGCGGACTTCACTGCCGCCTCCCATAACCCGCCGAAGTGCGGCGCCCTCGGTGGTATAAAGGCGAATTTGAACCCTTCTTCGGCGGCGAATTCCATTACTTCCGGAGACTGGGACAGAAACGCCTCTTTGAGTTCGCGCAACTTGCGATCGGCGCCGACGAAGTTCGTTGCGTTGTCGCTGTATATCATCTGTGGCATCCCTCGGCGACCAATGAACCTTTTTAGGGCGAGAATAAAGGAATTAGTTGATAAGTCAGAAACTAATTCTAAGTGTACTGCTTTAGACGTGAAACAAACGAAAACTGCGATATATGTTTTTACGGGTGGTCGACCGCGTATTTTTAATGTAGTATAAATTGGACCACAAAAATCTACGCCACATATAAGAAAGGGTCGTAGCGCTCGAAGTCTTTCAACTGGCAAGTTTCCCATTATTTGGGTTTGCAACTTCGGCTTATAATGAAAGCAGTGTGTACAGTTTCTTACGGTTCTACTGCATGCTTCTCTTGCATTGATCAGCCATATGCGTTCTCGAAGAAGCGCAACCAACGCTTTTGCCCCTGCGTGGTGATTTCGAAAGTGCAGGAACCGTAAATAATTAATAACGAAGTGCGAATTCTTATTTAGTAATAATGGGAATTTGGCATCGTATGGGAGAGGTGCATTTAAAAGGCGACCTCCTACTCGGATTAATTTGAATGAAAGCGACGTATCCGAGTACTCATGCAAAAACGGATTGAGTTTTTGCAAGTTTGCGGGTAGCGTGGTGCCTTTCGTCAGTTTTTGGATTTCATTCGCAAATTCCGAATGTTGAATCACCTGAACAATTTTCAAAAAACTCAAGTGTAATTCGTCAGATGTCAGGTCCCTTCCCTCTGTAGGCATTTTTGGTCGTCTAATCCACCGTAATAGATAGGCAACTACACGAAGCAATTTTTGATGAGAAGAGAATTTTTCGATAAGGTTCAATAGTGAATTCTCTTTCACATTTGTGGCTAGTGTGAAAGTATTTTTCTTCTTCTCTAATGCTTCCTCGTCTGGGGAGAGCTGGAAGTGAGTGTTAATTGGCCATAAAGCGGGGTCTTCTAGGAGGAACTGTGGACCGCCAAACCATATTGAATTATTCAATTCATCCACGTTGCAACCCCGAGACACTTGATCCGCAGGATTTTGTTTTGTTGGCACATGTCGCCAATTTATATTGTCAGTCAATTCTTGGATTTCAGACACTCTATTTGCAACAAAGGTTTGCAATGAAGATGGATGCGTTTTTACCCAATGCAATACAATTTCAGAGTCTGTGCAAAATATAATTTTTTCAAATTGTCGATTCAACATTGGCGCAATTCGTGACCATAATTTGGCAAGAATATGTGCTGCCGAGAGCTCGAGACGCGGAAGAGACTTGGTCTTCAGCGGAGCCACTCTAGACTTTGCAGTAAGCAGCGTACATTTGACACCACTAGCAGATTGGCTTCGTATGTATATGCAGCATCCGTACGCTCTTATTGAAGCGTCGGAGAAGCCATGTATTTGGCAGATAGCACTCGACTCTAGATTTACGTATCGAGGAATGCTAATTGATGACAGCTGCAGTAGGTTGGCTTTGAAATTCTGCCAGCTAGTATCAAGGCGCAATGGAATCGACTCATCCCAATCTAGTTTTTGGATCCAAAGCTCTTGCAATAAGATTTTTGCTTTGGTAACTAGTGGGGCTAATAATCCAAGAGGATCGAAAAGGCGAGCAGAGACTGATAGTATGTTTCGTTTAGTAGCTCGCAGATCATGAAAATTGGCATCCAAAACAAATCGAAACAAATCCTCTTTCGGCAACCAATGGATTCCTAGTGTTTTAGTTGAGTTTTTGTCATTGAAGCTTAATGACTTTTCAGTACAATTACTGTCGAAAAATTTAGGGTGGTTCGAAAACCACTTCGTTAAGGTGAATCCGGCCGAGTTTAGTATTTTAATTACTTCACTTCTTATAAGATCTAGAGACTCAAAATTTTCAGATCCTGTTAATAAGTCATCAACATAAAAGTCTCTTTTAATGGCCAATGAACCGAGTGGATATTTAGTTGTATTAGCATCGCTGAGCATTTGTAAACACCGAGTTGCAAGAAATGGTGCAGGCGCAGTGCCGTAAGTGACGGTGTTAAGTCGAAAAATCTGAATTTGCTCTGAGGGATGCTCTCTCCACACAATGAGCTGACAGTTTCTGTCTTCTTCATGTATGATTATTTGGCGGTACATTTTAGTAATGTCTGCCGTTAAAGCGTACTTATGTAAACGAAAACGAAGAAGAGTTGAGTACAATTCTTCTTGGATGGTTGGGCCTACCATCAAAAGTTCATTTAATGAAATTTGAGAAGAAGTACGACTCGACGCATCAAAGACAACTCGTAATTTTGTTGTTGTGCTTTCGGGCCTCAAAACACACTGATGCGGAATGAAATAGTGTGGTTCACTCGGGATCTTATTATTTGTTGGGCTCATGTGACCCAGCGCTTTATACTATTCATGAAGTCCAGATACATTTTACGAAGTTCTGGATCTTTCAATGTTTTCCTCTCCAGGGCCTGAAACCGCCGAACTGCGATTTCATAGGAGTGACCGAGTAACTTACGGTCAGCCTTAAAGGGCATTCTGACTTGAAGCCTTCCTGAAGGTAATACTTCAGTTGTATTGACGAAAAATTGTTCACACTCATTTTGTTCAGGTGTGAATTTGTTGCCAATTGTTTCTGAAGGAAGTTCCTCCAGAGCCCAGAATTTTTGGACTACTGAATCTATTGACGTTAAGTCTTCTTCAGTTTGGCATAATGTGCTATTTACTTCGGGAGGAGGACTAAGACTGCTGACATATTTGCCAGAAACAATCCATCCCAAAAGAGTTTTCTGTAGCGTTGGTTGATTAGGGCCACTTTTAATTTGACCAACCGCTAACAAATCGAAAAAGGTTTCTGCCCCTAATAACATATCGATCTTTTGAGATTTTTGGAATTCTGGATCCGCCAATTTAATATTGTGCGGAATTTTCCAACCATTAATATTAATGGTATGGTCTGGATGATTAGCCGAAATACATCGCATAATCCAGAATTCCGCCGAAAATTCATAATTATTTACGCGCGACTTAACAAATGCGCTTAATTTGGCCCCGACTTTTGTACTTGAATTTCCAATCCCTATAATATTTAAAGTCCTGTTTTGGCGTCGAATCCGCAGTTTTTGGGCCAAATCCTCCGTCATAAAGTTGACTTGACTTCCTGAGTCCAGCAAGGCTCTTGCGGGCAGGTACTCTCCACAGCTTGATCTCACCAGAATAACTGCTGTTGCCAACATTACTCGATCAGGAACACTTATTGTATGCATTGCGCGTAGTTGTTGTTGGTTGCGGATGAGATTCAGCAGCGAAGGATACAGGATACTGGTGCAGTAAGGTGTGGTGGGACCGATTACACACGCGACATCGATCCGCTCTGCATTTGGATACCGTATGTCCCTTACGCAAACAATTTATGCATAAGGGCACCGATTTGACAAACTCAAATCTCTGTTGAACAGAGAGAGTTTTAAAAATGGGGCAAGCTGTTAAATAGTGGTTCTTCGATTTACACTGCTGGCATGTCGGCTGCTTTGTATTCGCTGCAACTAAAGCGGACTTCGTTCCATTCATGTGAGGCTGCTTCACGTGGTTCGCGCTGGCTGCTGCTATGGGTCTCGTCCTCGAAGATGATGCGCCTTCAGCTGATAGGTGCTGGTACCGTCTATTTAAGGTGGCTTCACAATCCTTCCACAATGGTAACTTGTCGTAATCCAGCTGTTCTTCCCACTTTGATCGGGTGGCAGAGTCAACTTTTGTCATGACTATGTGAATAATTATCGCATTTGTGATTTGTTTCTCATCGCCCAGCGATAGCAATGAGTCATATACAGCCGACACTTCATCAATCATCGCGCGCAATGAAGGGGCTGAAGGCTTAGGGATAGTTGGCAGCTCAAAGAGTTTTGAAATCGTATTAAAAAAATCAAACATTTATTGTCGTAAACCTTTTTGAGACTTGCCAACGCCTTCGGATAATTTTCATCCGACATTTGAAACGCCTTTACCGTGCCCAGAGCCTCCCCAGATAGACAATTAACCAGATGGTTAAATTTTTCAATATCTGGGATGTTTGGATCATTGTGAACCAAACTCTCAAACAAACTCATGAAATTTTTAAATTCCGAATATTCTCCCTTGAATTTCGGCAAATTCATTTTTGGGAGCCTTGAGCTGTGAGATGTTACGAATGATGTTTCAGCAATAGATGTTCTATTTTTGGCCAAAATTGTTTTAATTATAGATTTTGTTTCCACAATTATGTCCTCTAACTCCCCTCGGGCCATGTCGTCTTCATCAATCTCTTCAATTTTAGATTGACATTTCATCAATTTCTCACTATGTGAGTTTAGTATATCCAGACGACATTCCAATTCGATTGGATCTAATGACATAGTCTTTTCTAGAAGACCCATTTTTATGCGTAAAATGCTACTTTTCGCCACCGTCCTTTGACGCTTTAATGACTTTAAGTCGATCAACTCCTTACTTGGAGAGAGGTTGGCGATAGTTGGCTTTGGCTTGCTCATTTTGCTTGTTTAAATTAAATTTCCGGAACCAAACTATACAGGTTGGCAACAGATATATTAAGAATCGATAACGAAACGAAAAATATATATATAGCGATTCCCAAATACACGAAAGCCAGACCAATAGCAATAAAGGTTGGCAACAAATATATTTGGAATCGGTAACGAAAACAAGAAAAAAATATATCGATTCCTAAGTATACGAAAGCCAAACCTATGAAGTATGCAGAATGAGCAATAGCACAGTTGAACGTTCTTGAATTTTTTTTTTTTTTTATATCGAGAAAATTTTCCAAAAAAACGGATTGTAAAACTTGATTTTGTTTAAAATTTAAAATTTTTTTTTTTTTAATATATAAAATATCGCACCTTAATGTTCAACTAAGAACGCTACCGCAAATCCCACGATCCCTCTTTCACTTATGTAGATGCATAGATGCATAGATGCATATGCAAGCAATAATAAGAAACCGCTTGGAGTTAGCAATCCAGAAAGCCGGCGGACTATCAGAGAGACAATACGGCTTTATAAAAAAGAGATCCACGATTGACGCACTACGAGAAGTCGTTGATACTGCGAAATGTGCAGTAAGTGGCAAAAGATGGAAAGGTGGCACAAAAAAGTACTGTGCGCTGATTACCCTGGATGTCAAGAATGCGTTCAACTCGGCAAAATGGGCACACATAATCAAAGCCCTGGATGAAATACGCGCCCCTGAATACCTCATAAACATTATATTGAGCTATTTTAAAAACAGAAGGCTGCTTTTTGATACAGACGAAGGTACCAAGAGTTACTCTATCTCGAGTGGAGTACCTCAAGGGTCAGTGTTAGGCCCACTATTATGGAACCTCATGTATGACGGGGTGCTAAAAAGACAGCAACCAACAGACGTGAAGCTAATAGCGTATGCGGACGATCTCATGGTGGTTGCAGTGGCCAAACAATTAGCCGACCTAAGAAACAAATGCAATGAGTGCGTAAATGGTCTACGGCATTGGTTCTCTTCTATGAGTCTGGAACTGGCGGAGCAAAAAACTGAAGTTTTGCTCATAAGCACCAGGAAGGTAGAAGAACAAATAGAGGTCACCATAGGGGAGTGCGAGATAACCTCGCAGCCGCAGCTGAAGTATCTGGGAGTAATATTAGATTCTAAATTAAAATTTAAAGAACACCTGGAGTATTCCTCCAGTAAAGCAAACAAAATTTACAATGCTCTATCGAGAATGATGACCAATACAGGCTGTGTGCGTTCCAGCTGCGATTCTTACTAGCGAAAGCAATGAGCTCCGTAATACTGTACGCAGCACCAGTATGGATACAGGCAATGGATATAAAAGCGTATGCTAAACAAATAATTGCCGTGCATAGGCTTTCTGCAATTCGAGTAATAAGTGCTTTCCGGACAATATCAACCGACGCTGCTGAAGTATTAGCCAGCATGCCGCCCATTGACATCCAGGGAGATGAACTCGAGCGTTTATATCATCTATCAGCGCCTAAAACAGTATCGGCAAAGACAGAGGAGAGGAACAAAAGCATTAAAATGTGGCAGGAGCGGTGGAATTCCTCATCTAAAGGGCGTTGGACCCACCGACTGATACCGGACATCCACTCGTGGATAGACAGACGACATGGAGACCTAGACTTTTATCTGACTCAAATACTTAGTGGACATGGGTGCTTTAGAAGCTACCTTTTCAGATTCCACAATGACATTAGTCCGAACTGTCCGACATGTACAGAGCATATAGAAGACTCTGAGCATGTACTATTTTATTGCCCTCGATTTTCAAATACAAGGGAAAAACTAAAAACCACACTCGGTGGTGGTTTTACGGTCGATAATTTAACGACACTCATGTGTCATTCGACTGATAATTGGAAAGCTGTCAGCGAAGCGTCAGCATCCATAATGACAAAACTGAGACTTTTTGAACAAATTAGGCGTCCGTCAGTCCGCACAATAGAGGAGACTTAAATGTCCTGTCCCTCCCACGAAGTAATACTTAATCGGTGGTTCCGTGGGAGAGCCATGAGTTGGGAGTAGGTTAGGTTTAGCGGATTAAAGTTCCGCACTCCGGCTTTCGATGCTTCCCCTACTATAAAAAAAAAAAAAAAAAAAAAAAAAAAAAAAAAATATGCAATTATGTATGTACATATATATGCGTATATGAATATTAAAATATGAGAATATATGCAATATGACAATATACGTATGTGAAAAATTGTGAAAAGAGGGAGAGCCAAAAACTGAAAGCGTGCACTTGCTCCTTTTTTTTTTACTTTTCGTTTTGTTTTTTTTATTCGCACCACTTTCAGTGATTCGCACTCGTTACCTGTTGTGAATGCATAGGCGGTTTGCCTGCGTTCACTTCCCTTTTGCAGAGAATGCAGTTGCAGCTCATTCCCACGAAGCAGAGAATCTGGCGTCGACGTTAGCAGCGACGGTGTTAATGTTGACTTGGCAGCGGCGAGAACCGGTGTTGACGCAGCAGCAGAGAGACGATGGTGTTGACGCAAGCCCGTTCGGTACCGACGTGATGTTACCCCAAATAGCTATTTAACGTTTTAACGTCCGGTGTGTTTTACGTGGGCACCTTCTGACGACAGCCTTTTTAACGTTTTAACGGCCAACGTTACCGGTTTTTAGTTTTACGGCACTTTTCTTTTAACGGGTTTGTACCTCTTTTCCGGCACTTTTTAGCGTCACTCGCGACACTCTTTATATTTTGTTTAGGAACGGCACTTTATGTTTTTGGCGGTAGTTTTTAATAAATTTGCTTCACCGCAATAAATCTCATGCACAAACTTTATCAGGAAAAATAATAACAAAAGCTCTTATTTCAACACTGCTTTTATTTTAACACTCCACTGTATGCTAACCGAATTATCCACCTTTTAGTTTTGGTTTCTCTTCTTTTCTTTCTTTGTGTTTGCGCACTTTTGAACTGGTGAATTTCACCACACACTTCACAAAACATTTTTAGTTTAGGTTAATTTGTATTTTATTTTCTTTTATGGTTGATTTTACCACTTCGTTTTTTGTTCACTTGTGTGTATGTCCATATGTCGCATATGTGCACTTTCCACTTAATTTTATATATACATATATGTATATGCACAAAGTGTTATATTTTTCACAAACCACTGTTTTCTTCTTTTTTTTTTTTGATGTAATAATTTTTGTTTTTGAATTTATTATATGTATGTATATTTTTTAATGTCTTTGTCCAGACATTTATTTTCAATATTTGTCACTTTGGTCACTTGCACTCGACCGAAACCGGAAGAAATGGAAAATTCACAGGCAATTGCTCACGCGTTCGAAATTAAATTAATACGTTAAGTATTACTTTGAAATTCCTTTCGAAAATTAAATGCACTTTACAGCCACGCACTGAGTCCCTGCTCGGGCGCCATGAAAAAATCTTAAGCGTTTTTAAGATTAAAATTAAACACGTCGGACTCACTGAGATGCGCAACTACGAGCTAATTGCCTGTGCTAAGTTCGAGTTTAAAAAATTCCGGTAAAAATTGAAAAGCGTCCGTTCGCGGGTATAGTCTTTAATACAATAGCATTCTTTATTTCAACAGTTCATTAGTTAGCCTAAATCTTAACCTAACGGCTTAGACTAGAGGTAAGTATGTATACAAAAAGGGGTAAGTATGTAGTCCTAATTCAATTCAGCATCTTAAGTTCATTGTAATAGATTATTCTAATACATAGGTAGTAGATTATGGTTATACTTGTATACTATAGAAATTGTAAGTATTTTACATAATGTAAAAGATTTTATAATGTATACAAATATTTTAACAAATTTGGTTCTTAAAAAATATTTTTTGATTTATAAAGTCGCATGACGCAACAGGGGTATTTCTATCAAAGGTCTAGTCTAGAAATTTAAAGAAATCGAAATTTTTTTTTTTATATTTTCAACAATTTAACTATTCAAGAATATGTGTACAAGAGGATTATTCCAAATTCAAATTATTTTCGGAGATATAGTCATGTTTCTGACCCGGCTTCCAAACTGGTTCGGCCGGAACAAATCGAACAAAAGACTTTACGCGAAACTTTAAACGCGTTTTTCTCAAAACTGACTTTTCCGGAACGATACCCACGATTTCTCAGGTTCTACTGAACCGATTTACTTGAAATTTTTATAGATTCTTCTTTAAAGGCTTGTCTATGGTTAGAACTAGCCCCATCCCCAAATTTTTATTAAGTTATTGCATAGCTTCTATCGCGGGCCTTGAGCGCGAGGACCGAATCCAGAAATTCCGTAACGAAAAAACCTCACGCTCCACGACATATGCATATGTTTACGAAAGCAAATGCGAGCCATATACATATGTATGTACATACATTCCTAATAACAAGTGTCGCATGCTTCTTTCGCATCTCCGTTGTCACGGTCAACCAATGGCCGAAACTTGCGTTTTTTCAAAGAGTCAAGTGCTGAACACATTGAGCACGACATACTGCAAGCGACATCTGTCAAATATTAAAATACACACGTTCTTAGCGACACAGCCATGTAGTTGTGCAGCTGCCACAATACCTGTGTCCCTAAGAACGTGTGTATTCTAATATCTGTTGCACTCATTGGTTCAGCACTTGTTATTCCGGCTGTTTCCAATGAAGAAGTCTGAGAAGCATGCAAACGGTTAAGCCCAGCTAAAGCCTCGGGACCAGCTGGAATTCCGAATATAGTGCTGAAAACAGCGATTGCTAAAAACATAGTCCCCTTTCGAAATATGTATAATACATCTATCCAGGAAGGCCGCTTTCCCACCATATGGAAAAGACAAAACCTGATATTATTGCCGAAACCTAACAAACCAATGAACGAACCATCCCACTTCCGGCCCTTTGCATGTTAGACTCCGCTGGAAAGATTCTGGAGCGGATCATATACCAACGGCTAAATAAGGCAATCGACGATGCCGGTGGGTTATCACCCAACCAATTCGGATTCAGAAAGGCAAGATCCACAATTGCAGCTGTAAATCTAGTAAAGACCCTGGCTGAACAGGTTATAAGTGGGAAAAGATGGAAAGGAGGCACAATACAGTACTGTATGGTTGTAACCCAGGATGTAAAGAATGCCTTTAACTTGGCATCCTGGCACAGTATATTGAGGGCACTAAAAAGCTTCTCCGTGCCTCTATACCTATACAACATTATAGAAAGCTATTTCGAGGATAGAACTTTGAGCTACAACACAAGCGAAGGCTCTAAAAAATATAAAGTCCCTGGTGGAGTACCCCAAGGATCTGTTCTTGGGCCGCTACTATGGAACGTCACGTACGATGGAGTACTGCTCCTGAAAGTACGAAAAATGCGTTCATATTATTGGGTTCGCAGACGATATCGCTGTTGTTGTTATAGCAAAACACATAAACGATATAGTTTCGACAACCAACAGAACAATAGAGTTAATAAGCGATTGGCTCGAAACTAACAGACTGAACCTAGCGGAGAGTAAGACCGAAGCGGTACTCATTACTGGCAGAAAAGTCCGTGAAGTTGCCACGTTCAATACAAAGGGTGTAAGCATCACGACACAACCGGCAATTAAATACTTGGGAATCATACTTGAAGCAAGGATGTCCTTTAAGGAACATTTAGCGTACACAAGCGAAAAAGCTACAAAAGTGTGCAGAGCCTTGACCCGTGGGCCAAAGCAAAATAGAAGACGACTATTAGCTGGTGTACTAAAGTCAGTCGCGCTGTTCGGCGTCCAGATATGGGGAAAAGCCCTAGAGGTAAAATCACATCGCCGTGGCATTTTTTCGATATATGCCACTTGCGCGCTAAGAGTATGTTCTGCGTTCCACACAGTATCGGAAGATGCTGCCCTAGTTATTGCAGGCTTACACCCTTTAGACCTCCTGGCCAAGGAGATTCAATGCTGTAGAAATGACAGGTTACTGCACAAAACGTTAAAAGAAATGGCAAGGGCAGAGACAGTGGATCAATGGCAAAAACGCTGGGAGGAAAGCGGAAACGGGCGATGGACATTCCGACTTGTCCCCAACGTCGAACCATGGTTAAATAGACCACACGGTGAGGTAGATTTCCACCTAACTCAAATTCTCACAGGATATGGCTGCTTCAAAGCATATTTGAGACGATTCGGGCACATGTGATTATTTGGATTAAAGTTCCACACTGACATGGGGTCCAGGCTTTCGATGCTTCCTCCTCGTAAAAAACAAAAAAAAAAAATATGTATGAGCTTGCATACATATCGACGCAGATTTTTGTGAGTCACGGAAAAATATTTTAGAATGGACAAATATTACAAATCGACAACTCCGTTGTTGCCACTTTTCTGTCTTCTTTCAGTGAAGAAGCATCAGAAAGTTGTTCAATTTATGATTTTTAGCTTTTGCCATCGTCGCGAAAAGACGCCTGTAGGCAAAGGCATGCTCGGGGAGATGTTACGGCGTCTGTTTTTATGAATGAAGCGAGGTCGCTTGTAGAATTTGGGCCTGCGTTTATGAATGAAATCGTTTTTGTTGCAAAATTTACAACATTTGGGCTTCGCCAATTCGGCTGCCAAATTGACTTTTGATGCTTCTGCTATTTGAGCAATTGTTGTTTTTGTAGAACAATGCTTCAATTTTTTGTTGGTGTCATATTCACATGTTTTTTTTTTTTTTTTTTTTTTTTTTGTGTCGGAGGGGGAATCTTCCAAAAGATACTGCCTTAGACAGGTAGCATGCACGATTCATATTGCTCGCTAAAGATACACCTCTTTCGGGATCACGCCCAGTTAGTCTTATCTAACTTTACTGGACTTGCGAAGCAGTACGCCTACGTACTAAACCCTTAACTCCGGCTGCGTTAGCTTGTATTTGGTCCTGCGGGACCGCCGTTAGGTATTACTTCGCAGGACCAAGCTGGGCAAGAATGCCTCTTCAGAAACTCCTTTCGTGGTTATTCAGCTGGTCTCAAGCTTCTTCGCTGTCGTTCTCTTATCCTGAGTTCATGGATCGCTATTGCGGCCCACTCTTTCATTTTCGCCCATACCAACTTTGATTGCAGCATGTGGCTTATAATGTTGTCAGGCGTCATCCTTTGGTTAATTATTCCTTCGATGGTAGTTCTCTCCACTTCGTATCTCGAACAGAAGAAAAAGATATGCTCGGCGTTTTCATTGGCACTGCTGCAGAATGAGCATTTCGTGTCATCATCGTGGCCGAATCTGTAAAGGTATTCCCTGAAACAGCCATGGCCTGTCAAGAATTGCGTCAGATAAAAGTCTGTCTCCCCATGTTGTCTCTCAATCCAAGCTGATACGTTCTTGATGAGCTTGTGCGTCCATCTTCCCTTTTCTGCCGCGTTCCATTGTTTTTGCCACTCTTCGAGGCTAACCTGTCTCTCCTTTTTTCGCTCATCATCTGTTAAACGCCTATTCATAGCTTTAGATTTTAGGTAGACTCTACGTAACTCTGAGGCCATTAAGTCCGGAGGCATAAGAGGCATAGTCACTGCCTTTGCCTTGTTGGCATTTGTTTTTTGGTGCAGTGCTTTCCCCCAAATAGGGGCCGCATACATCAGTGTTGACTGACTTACTTTAGCTAGTAGGGCTCTCCTACTTTGACTAGGGCCACCAGTGTTAGCCATTATTCTTGACAGGGCCGCTGTAACAGTAGCTGCCTTGCTACAGGCTTTTTCAACATGCGCTTTGTAGTTCAATCTCGTATCAATTATGACTCCAAGGTATCTCAGGGAGTTTTGCGTTGTGATGTTGTATCCATCGATATTTAAGGTGACCGTTTCTAGCTTTTTCCTGCTCGTAATAAGCACCGCTTCCGTCTTTTCTCCGGCCAGCTGCAGCTTAGTTTCCGTAAGCCAGTCCTTAATTTTTGCTGTGGTCGCATTGCATAGGTTTTGGATTTGGGAGAGCTCCTTAGCAACTATCGTCACAGCAATGTCGTCTGCATAGCCAATTATTTGAGCCTCTTTTGGCAACGGTAGGCGTAGCACCCCGTCGTATAGGACATTCCAAAGTAGCGGACCCAAAACGGAGCCCTGCGGTACTCCACCTGTCACCACGTAGCTCTTTGGGCCGGCATCGGTGTCATACAGTAGCAGTCTATCAAATAGCTACTGATTATCCTTAGAAGATATCCCGGAGTGTTTCTTGCCTCCAAAGCCCTAATTATATGAGGCCATGATGCAGAATTAAAAGCATTTTTGACGTCAAGTGTGACAACTGCGCAATATTTTTTATCGCCATGCATCCACCTGGTTCCCTCTATGGCCTTGGCCGCAATGTCCGTCAATTTTCCGACTGCGTCCATGGTAGATCGATGTCTTCGGAAACCAAATTGGTTTTCAGACAAGCCAGGCAGCTCTCCTTCTAGGTGACGCTCCAAACGTTTGCAGATCAGCTTCTCTAATATTTTGGCCATCGTATCGATCATACAAAGTGGTCTATATGCACTCGGCTCGCCCGCCGGCTTGTTTGGCTTCTGGAGGAGAACCAGGTGCTGTTTCTTCCATACTCTTGGGAAAACGCCTTCGTTTAGACACCTAGAAAAAATTTCAGCGAAGGCTTTCTTACTGTGTTTAACTGCAATCTTAAGCGCCTTGTTTGGGATGCCATCAAGTCCTGGCGCCTTTGTATTGCCGAATCTTTCCGCTACTTCTACTACCTCCTCCTCGTCGATTGACAAAACTTCGCCTACTGATGGTATTCTTCTGCTCGTATGTTGCTCTTGCGATGGGAAAAGCGTTTTCACCACCTTTTCTAGCAGTGTAGCACAGGTTGGTGCCTGGTTTTTACCTCCTTTGACCTTTGCCATTACTATTTTATAGGCATCTCCCCACGGATTTTCATCTACCTTCTCGCAAAGTTCTTTGAAGCTTAAGGTCTTACTTCTTTTGATAGCCTTCTTGAACTCATTTCGCTTTCTTTTAAAATATTCGCGCAGTCCTGTGTGTTCTGGCGTACCTAAGCTTCTTTGGGAGAGGCGTCTCGCTCTATGACACTCGCTTCTTAGTGCACTAATCTCCTCGTTCCACCAGTATGCGGACTTTCGGGGTGTGTTTTGCCTTTTTCTACACATGGCCGCATCGCAAGCTTTACTTACGTGACTTACCAGCATTTCAGCTTGTCGGTCTAAGTCGGTCGAGCTACCCATTTTTTCATCCAACATGAGGTCGAAGATGTTCTCATCTAGCGTTTCCACCTTCCATCCTTTTTTCCGCGGATTTTTTTGACTGCCTTGGTTTCGCGGCTTCTTGCCGATTTCAAGCATAATGGCTAGATTATCACTATGTGTGTAGAAGTCGCACACTTTCCAACGTGCAGATCCAGCCAGTGAGTTGCTGGCGAACGTAATATCTATAATAGATCCGCGGCCATTCTTCTCGAAGGTATTTCTACCTCCCGTATTAAGCAGCACAGCATCTAGTAAGGCGTACGTTTTGAGCAGAGCATTACCCCGCCTGTTTGTCCTGCTACTACCCCATTCGATTGCCCACGCGTTAAAGTCGCCCGCTATCACATTTGGTGTAGTAGTAAGGGCGTCCTGGACTAATTCGTCGAGGATCTGTTCATAAACATCTTGTAGTATACTCGGAGGGAGGTAGCAGCTGTAGAAATAGATTCCTCCTATTTTTGCTCGCGTGTAATATGATTTCCCCAAGAGCGGCTTGTCCTGGAAGGCGTTTTCCCCACAGGCCCATATGGCAGCTTTGCTTTCCTTGTCGGTAATCCAGGTACCAGCACTTATGTTTTTATACTGCTCACAGACTATCGCCACATCTATCTTCTTCTCGTAGATTGTCTGTTTCAGTAACTCTTGGGCCGCTTCGCAATGATTTAGGTTGATTTGTACAACTCTCATTTCGTCTTTTTACATGCCGCTTGGTAGAGGGGACATTTCCAACTTCCCATTCGGTGATCCGTATCCTTTTTTCCTTTTGATTTGCATGATTCATATTCACATGTGTACGCATATGTATGTATCATGCTTGTGCATTATTTGTTCGGAAGTGTATACAAATATATGTATGTACATATAAGTATATATGAATGTATGAACAAGCATTGATTTTCTGAACGCGCACATGCGTATACATATGAGCAAATAATAAGATTAATATGATAGCCGATATATGTATGTATTTATTTTTGTTGTGATAAATTAAATTTCTATTACTACTATTAGTATAGTATTTTATGTAGAAATCAAATAAAATTATTAAATATTCGAGTCCAAATTGACTGTAAATAGTACTATGCATGCATTCATACAAAATTTCAAATTTTTTTTACGGGACCAGCAGGTACGGGAAAATCATTCGTTATCAAACTGATTATGGAAATTTACAATAGGTTCACTGATAATGATGGTTACTATGGGGATTTCTAATAGTGCGGAAAAGTTGCCTTAGTACTTCCTGATTCCAATGCAACTTTGTGCTTTGAGATCGGATTGCATCTTCAACCCCAACTCTGGCCTTGAAATTTCGGAAATTCGCCTAAAATCGTGAAATTGTCTACCTAGCGCCTGAAATACGCATCTCATGGCAAAATGTATAAAACAAAAGTTATTTGTCACGTAATTTGCTACCGAAATGGCATGTGTGATCATGGCCGTAGGACGAACCGTTCCCGAGATACGAGCGAAAAAGCGGCGCGCCACAGCGCAAGGTGAAAATCGGTTTGCGGCCACACTTCTTGACGTTGATTTCGCCGAGTGCTATCACTCACATTCATTCACCTTCGCCAAAGGACACGTTCGGATAGGTCTCCACTCAAATATTTTTGCATCGAGTTCCTTCACTCTTGTCGGTGATTTCGCCAATTGCTATCACTTACATTCATTTCCCTGCGCCATACGACACGTTCGGACTGGTCTCTACATAAATATTTTTTCATCGAGTTCCTTCACTCTTGTCGTTGATTTCGCCGAGTGCTATCACTTATATTCTCTCAACAGTACACAGAACTCAAAATGTCTGTATCTAAATTTAAATTTAGACAGGAATGTCCTGTGTTTGGCATATATCCGTACAATCACTCTGAGTCCCAGTTACCTACTTACCAGGATGTTCTTTTGTGTTATCAGTTTGAAAGATTTCGTATAGGGCGACTCCGAGGCGACAACTATGAACCAAGGAGTAAAGAGGTTACAGAAATAGTTGCAAAAAAGGTTGAAAGTACTTTCAAAAAGTCATCTATTCCGATAGTTTCATACACCAGAGTTGTAGAAATGCTCACCACATACCATAAGAAATTTCTGACTCTTAAACAAATGTTTTTAAGGAACCCAATAGGTTTGAGCTCTAAAAGAGACGACTTTGTCTCTTCTGCCGGAAAATTATTTGACATCGCTGCTTGTAAGTTGCATTTATTTTTCTTCTTGCACTTGTCCAAAGGAAAGGAAAGTTCCTATCAATGAACAACCATTTCTCTTGGACCAGAAAACCAGAAGAATTGGTCGCATTGGAAGTGTTGATCTACCTGAAACAAAAAAGATTAAAAAGATTACAAAGAAAAATGAACGTGAAGAAAAGCTTTCAAAACGTCATTCAACATCAACACTTACCAGCTAGAACACGTGACCATTCAGATCAGCCAGACTCTCATACAGACGACAACAATGTAGGTGCGTCCCACATGGATTCTTCCAAAAACGATGCTGATGAAGAATTTTCTCTTCCATCCTCTAAAACCAAATAAAACACACTAGTATTAGAACACACTGCTTTAGCTGCCCAAAGATTTGGAGTAAGTGATAGAGCAGTGGCCTTGATTGTTTTATCTGCTTTTCTGGATGCTCTTGTTTGATAACAGAGGATCAGGCTTGCTTTGTCACTGACAAACGCAAGATTAGTTGGGCAAAAAAAGTGTTGGAGTTAAGCTCCAAAACACCGAAAGTATTGACTCTGTTTATGGGCTGTATTTTGACGACCGCAAAGACAATACACTTACACAAGTCAGCGAAGGTGAAAAGTACTACCGCGACACTGTCAAAGAGGAACATATTTCTCTTATAGCGGAACCTGGTCGTCATTACTTTGGCCAGGTCACCTCTCCTTCCGGGTCAGGAATGAGACGCAAGCTATATGGCAACATTTACAAGGCAATTCAGTTGATGTGGAACATCTAGAAGTTGTCGGTGCTGATGGCACCAACACGAACACAGGTTGGAAAGGTGGAATCATTCGGAAACTAGAAGAAAGAATAGGTAGGCCATTACAGTGGGTTGTTTGTCTTGTACATTTCAACGAACTCATTTCGTGCTCTTTTCGAACACATAGATGGTGTCTCAAAGAGTCCAAATAGGTAAACTGCTCCCTGATAGTGAGAAGTTACCTGTTGTCAAATGTGAAAGTTTTCCACCCTGCCAATTACCTTCTGAGGTTATCAATCCGACCCAACTTAGCACAGACCAAGCTTATCAATGTTCTTCAGATTTAGCGTCGATGCATCCAGGTAACATGTGCAAATCTCGCTGGCTCACCTGTGCAAATAGAATTCTGAGATTATACATTTCTACTGACAAACCAACAAAGGAAATAAAGATTTTGGTCAAGTACATACTTACAGTTTACTCACCTTTGTGGTTCTCAATAAGATTCAACAGTTCAATCAAAGATGGCTCGCGCCATCTCTATGCTGCAATTCAAAGGTCGAGATACTTACCTGCTAAACTGCGCAAGGTTGTCGATTCATTGGGGTTGAAGATGCAATTCGATCTCAAAACAAAAAGTTGCATTGGAATCAGGAAATACTAAGGCAACTTTTCCGCACTATTAGAAATCCCTAATCGAAAAAAATCCGGAATCGACCCACCCTAATGCGCATACGTGTATATAGATGATGTCCTAATATATTTAGCTAACCCTGAACAACATATGAAAGATATCACCAATATAATACACACTTTACACGCAGCCAACATGAAAATCTCGGATGAAAGTCAAAATTTTTTCAAAGACAGACAGAATTTTTGGGACATACATATAACTAAAAACGGTAGAATTACAGTAGATCCAGGAAAAATAGAAGCTATAGATAGGTACAAAACCCCTACAAATTTGAAAGGCTTAAGATCTTTTTTGGGAATGACCTCATGTTGTAGAAAATTTATAAAAGGATTTGCATCCATAACGAAACCATTAACACTCTACCTACGAGGAGAGAATGGTAATATTTCAAAGAATAAAAGTAGCTCAGTACATGTAAAATTAGATGACGAAGCACTTAAAGCAGTCGAAACACTAAAAAATAAACTAAAAGGACAAATAGAATTATTCCAACCAGATTTTGGAAAAGGATTTGTTGATGATTTGACCACACACGCAAGCAATCTTGCGATTGGAGCTGTATTGTCACAAGGCAAGAAACCTATAACAATCATTTCACGTACAGTAACGCGAACTGAACAAAATTACTCAACAAACGAAAAAGAAATGTTAGCAATCGTTTCGGTATTCAAGAAATTTAGGAATTATCTGTATGGTCTCACTAGTAATATGTACTACTATTTACACCGATTATCAATCCCTAATTTTTTCAATATCAGAGGACAACCCAAATTCAAAATTAAAACGATGGAAAAATTTTATAGAAGAATACGGAGCAAAAATTAAATATATTATAGGAGATTTAAATGTAGTAGCCGACGCACTCAGCCGTCAAGTAAACGTAACTACGAACGACTCAATACACTCGCAGGAATCATCCTCGTCAATCAGAATTAAAGATGTCAGCGCTCCACTGAACCAATTTAAAACACAAATTGTGATAAAAAAATGTGAACAAAATGCATTAGAAAGAGCAACAATTTTTGCAAACCACAAGAGAATCGTGAGGACACAATTTTAACAACGGAGGGGAAGATCGTACACAAGGACAACCTCAGAAATAATGATTAAAACATTTAATATTGGGACGATTAAACAAAAAGTTATACTGCAAGAATTATACAAGGAGTTATTTGACTAAATTACCGCAATTAATTTCGCGAAGAACGGAAATTTTTATTCAGCAGCAAAAAATACGAACGAGATTGAAAGGATATTAGAAAAGGAACAAACTAGTATACCGGTTATTGACATACTCGAATATGCAGACACGAGTTACATCTCAGGTTACGTCTGACGGCATGCAGTTGTGCACAACATCGCATGATCAGCCAGTACGTGACCAAAACAGCAGATTCAGCATATTTTGAGTCTGTTGGAATGTGCGGTACACCCACACATTGTGGCAGACTCGAGTTGCTGATCTGATGGCAGAGGCAGACTGATTATTGCTACAGAACAGTAAACAACGTTTTAATCAATACTTAATTGGCGCAGTCGGTAATTCGGTGTTCCCCATTTTTCTACTATACATCGTAACAATTTTAGTGCGTTGAAAGCAAAAGTATTCTCAAACTTTTACTAAATAAATTAAATATTATGAAGTAAATTAAACTATATAAAATACGCTAAATAAATAAATTGAAAATAAATTCTTAATAAACTTTGCTAAATAAATGAAAGTTGCAAAAAAAAAATAAAAAGCAACATCAGCAGCAACAACAACAACATTAACGAAAGCAACAGCAACAACATTAACAAAAGCAACATCAGCAGCAACAACAACAACATTAACAAAAGCAACAACAATAACAGTAACAACGGCAGCAAAAAAAACAGCAACAACATTAACAACAACAACGACGACAGTAACAGTAACAACAAAACAACAGCAACAGCAGCACCAACAGCAAGGTAAACTAATATTCAACTAATAATTTAGTAATTTAAGTAGTAGTTTTATTTGAAGCCATTACTTTCTTTGTAAAAAAAAAAAAGCAGAAAGTATACTCACTAAATGTTTCAATCAATTCAAAAACAATACCATTAGAAAAAGAAACGACCAAACGAGAAAAGAAAAACAAGCAGTAGATACAGAAGTTAATTTGTTAAAATTCCTTTAAAATATAAAATTGCGTACTTAGATTATGTGTGTAAAGTTATAGCAATATATATGAAATAAATTATGGATTTTTTGTTTGCACCTCTACCTGAAACAAATTTTCAAATGAATACGGAAGAATTACGTTTATGACAAGGAAATGCCACATTCGAGTGTGAATGTGATAATTTAGACGGATAGAAGCTAGTCGAACACACCTATTGCTTTTCGAACGAGAGGGTTAAGTGCAATCCGAAATCCTTAATGCTACTGGAAATAATCGCTATTTAAGTGAGCGATGGTGGCAAAAGTGCTGACTTCAATAAAAATTAATAAAATATTGTATGTTTCTTAAATATTTATGAAATTTTAAATAAGACACCTCAATTGAAAAAAAAAAATCCTTGGAATTGTATCTATGTAGCTCGTAATTTGTAGAACTTTACGGTAATTTTTAATAAACCATATGATTTGTTAATAGGAAATGATTCCTTTTTTAAAAAACGTTAAAATCATTGATATCGAAAAAATTACAATAATTTTGAAAAATGGTGTGAATCTTCCATTCTATATGAAAACTATGCAAGAGCAAGTTTATTCATTTGATATAAGTGAAGTAAAGAACATCAACCTTGATCATTTAAAATCAAATGAGAAAAAGGAAATCGAAAAATTATTAAAGCATTTCAATATCGAAAAAGTGACAATAATTTTGAAAAATGTGTGAATCTTCCATTCTGTATGAAAACTATGCAAGAGCAAGTTTATTCATTAGATATAAGTGAAGTAAAGAACATCAACCTTGATCATTTAAACTCAAATGAGAAAAAGGAAATCGAAAAATTATTAAAGCATTTCAATATCGAAAAAGTGACAATAATTTTGAAAAATGGTGTGAATCTTCCATTCTATATGAAAACTATGCAAGAGCAAGTTTATTCATTAGATATAAGTGAAGTAAAGAACATCAACCTTGATCATTTAGCATTTCAATAAACTTATCTAATTAGAAAAAGTCACAGTAGATATAGCTCACCTATTCTAATAATACCGAAAAAGATAGATAATTCAGGAATACAAAAATTCAGGCTAGTGGTTGATTATAGGAGGTTAAACCAATTGACTGTAGACGATAAGTATCCTCTACCGAATATCGAAGGAATCTTAGATAAATTGGGCAAAGCACAGTACTTTAGCACCATAGATATAGCAAATGGTTACCATCAGATTTTAATGGCAGAAAGGGACATCCAGAAAACAGCTTTTGTCACTCCGGCAGGACTATATGAATACGTCCGAATGCCTTTCGGGTTGAAAAATGCCCCAGCTACTTTTCAGAGATTTATGAATGATAGAGCAGAACAATTAATAAAATATTTAAATGCCGAAAATGTAGAAGTCCATCATAAAAAACCAAATAGCCATACAGGAAATGCAGACATTGAGAGACTGCACTCAACCTTGTTGGAAAAACTAACAGGAATTGAAGACTCTAGCCTCTCAACAGAAATGAGGATACAAATTGTTATATGCAACTATAACGATAGGTACCACTCAACTATCAAATGTTCTCCAAGGGACGCCAAAGAAAACATTTGTCCATCCATATTACAAGATAGAATAAATACAGTAAAACAGAAAACAATAGCCAAATTAAATCAAAACAGAGAAGAATATATAGAAAACAGACAAACAGGACCAATTAAAAACTACAAAAGAGTACGGCATAAGGATCAACCCTATTTCAGAATATTTCCCTTACAAAACGTCCATCCGGCAAATATAAAAAGACCAATGAAATTGGCAAACATAGAAAATCCAAATGAGAATGATGACGATTCATTCAGTCTAAGGGCATTTAATGGAGATAATAACATTTCATTTTTTTTCTACATATACATATATACATGATTTTTTTCACCCCAGTGGGTAAGGGGTCTTTCTAGAATATACCCATGATAAGAGATGCCTGTCGTATGAGGCGACTTAAATCCAATTTAAGTTTTTTTAAATCAAAACCTAAAACGGTTATACATTTTTACTTTTACAGATGACGATAATAATTATTTTTTTAACAATAATCATATCATTGGTGACAGCACTTTTGCAAATTACACCAATAATAGAAGATGCGGGGTATACAATTATGCAAACAGCGGACATAGAAATAGTTAACGAAATAAGTACAGTTATACATACTATAAATCCGAACAAGAAAGCAGACATAGTTGATCAGGTTAAAGAAAATATTGAAAAACTAAATATTGAAAATAAAGAAATTTTGTTTGATGAAATAAAAAATATAAAAGCAAAAATCACATCTATCACACCGAATATCAAAAAGAGAAATAAAAGAGGTTTGATAAATATAGGAGGAATAGCATATAAATGGATGTTTGGAGTCATGGATGATGATGACAGACAAGACATTTTGAACCATTTAAAAATTATTGAAGAAAATAGCCATAATGCCATTGTAAATTTAAATAAACAAATAGTAATTAATGAACATTTAAATAGATCACTAAACTTATTAAAAGGAACTATAGAATCAGATACGAAACAAATAATAGAAACTTTAAATATAATAAACAAAGAGGAAATAGAATTGAAAGTAAAATTTTGTATAATGATGAAATGAATAAACTAAAATTCATAGAAAGTAAAGTTCAAGAAATACAAAATAATATAGCGGCGGCTAAATACAATATGGTACATCCAAGTATGTTAACTAGGGAAGAAATTGAAAAATACGAGATTGATTTTTACAAACTAAAATTATCAAAAGTAGGGGTAGTAGTATACAGAAACGATACAGTAATATTTGCAATTCAGATACCAAGAACATTTTTTCAAACTAAGATTCAATTAATAACCCCAATGCCAAATAGAAATAAATTACAAATTATTGAAAAAGAAAAATTCGTTATAAAAATTGGCGCAAACTATTTTGATTATGCAGAAAATAAAGCATTTAAAAATCTAAAATTGAGTAAAAGCTGCATATTTTCAAATACTTGCGAATTTAAATATAATAACAAAACATCAATACAAGAAATAAGCGATGACACAATACTAATAAGAAATGCAAAAAATGATGTAATGAAACAAAACTGCGATGTCAGAAAAATTGTATTAAAAAATAACTATATAATCAAATTTTGTAAATTGTAAAATGGAAATTTTAAAACAAGAATTTAAAAATAATAAATCAGAATATATTCATACAATTATATACCCTGCCGAAAAATTAAACCAAAGCTACACACCAAAATTAACATTCAATGATATTGCAATAAAAAATATAGAAAACATAAAAGAAATTGCAGAGCTAAAATGTCATTAAAACGTTTCCTATGGAATAAGTGCCTCACTAATTATAACAATATTAATAAGTATAACTATTGTTACTATTTAGTTATGTAAAAGAAAAAATGAAAAGATAAGTTTGAAAATCATAAATAAAAGAAGTCAGGAGACTTCTCAGAGTGGCTCTGGGGGAGTTACATCTCAGGTTACGTCTGATGGCATGCAGTTATGCACAACATCGCATGATCAGCCAGTACGTGACCAAAACAGCAGATTCAGCATATTTTGAGTCTGTTGGAATGTGCGGTACACCCACACATTGTGGCAGACTCGAGTTGCTGATCTGATGGCAGAGGCAGACTGATTATTGCTACAGAACAGTAAACAACGTTTTAATCAATACGTAATTCACGCATGTAGGTAGATTAGACGACACTTTCATTGTAATTTATAAATATCCAGTCATTGAAAAGAAATGCACAACATACAAAGTTACCCCATTATCCTATCGTCAAGGCATTTTGGATATGAATAAAATCGTAAGTAAATGTAAAGATACATTAATATTAACATCTAAATGTAAAAATAATTTAAGTAAATATATTTGTAAACAAGAACCTAATGACAATTGTACAATACCAATGATCGAAGGTTACGAAGCCCATTGTAATGTTATCCAAGAAAATAACGCACCAATTATAGATTTAGGACATGGTAATGTTGTATTACAAGGAAAACATATTTTAAACGAAAAATCAACTGAGGGATTGAATTTAATCCAATTTAATGAAACAATTATTATTGACTCAGAAGTATTCCACAACCAGGAACAAGAAATTAAAGAATACATATATTATAGCTAATGGAAACGAAACATTCTTGAAATATTGGAATCAGAAAACGAATATCAATTTGACAACATTGAAAAATTAAATACATTTGTAATACGATTTGAAGAACACCCAATCAAGAGTATGTTCATAACTATGGGAGTACTTGTAGTCCTAGGATTAAGTATATTTGTAATATTCCAAATATGTATAATTTATCAAAAACTGTATATCTGAGAAACTGCAATGCTACCATAGAACGTGTAAGAATGACTCATCTACTCAAGACTCAAGTATAGATCAGGAGATCTATTTTTCACAAGAGAGGGGAGAGTTAATACTTTAACCCTTAATCACAACCTTATGTTTCAGTAAACTGAAACAAAGAAAAATCAACAAAACAGCTTTATCTTAGAACAATAGAAGCGCACTATCAGTACAACAAACAATAACAACCCAAATAGTTATTTACTAGTAAACAACCAGCATCTCAATAGTATGAGCAGCGATAAGCATAGCCTATATAAGCAACTGGAACAATAGCCTCGAGGTCACTTTATCATTATCGACTGCCGAGTAACAAGTTACCACATGTAACACTTGTACAGTTTAAGTGTAATATATTCAATATTGAAGTACATGTGTATACGGTGAAATATTATACAAATAAAGGATCAGTCAGAACCAATCTCATTGGCTGACTTAAAATTATATATTTATTTTATTCCTAACGAGTAACTAAATTAACTCGGGCGCATATATGTTGAAAAATATATCCGTTGAAAAAAACCACATCGACATCGGATACAACTTAACCCTATCATGCCCGATGTTGCGTATATGCAACATTGGGTTTATGAGCGTTTAAGTACCGCTATTTTAGATATTTTTCTTAAAACCTTTCGCAAAAATATAGCCTCATGTGTTGTTAAAGCTTACAGTTAATTGGTTCGTAGTCAGCTGCGCACGTGTTCAGTTGGTAGCTATTCTCCCGAGAGCAAAGTTGACAAATTAATTTTTCAAAAAAACGTTGTTTTAAAAAATTGTCAAAGAACATTAATATAATTAATTAATCCAAAAATCAAGTTCAACAACTAAATAAAGTAAGGTAAGAGAGTAATTTAAAAAAAAAAAACCGGCATTAAAATGTTATTTAGTTTGCTTATAATAATTTTCTAAATGCAGTGTTGCGTATACGCAACATTGGTCTATTGTGGTAATTTTCGAAAAATAAAAACTTATTTTTGTATACACATTTAAGATGCGCACAAAAAGGATGACTCAGGCTGAAATTGAAAAATTTGCCAACTTTGATTGGGATGATTAGGCTCATGAGGAAAATGAAGAAGAAGATGCATATATGGACAGAATTATAGAAGAACTTTGAAAAATTTGATAACACTGCTGAAAATACTTATACATGTTGGTTTAATTGACCAATTTATTAGAACCGAAAATGATGAAGATTCGAGTGAAAATGAGAACGTTGCACAGGAGGTGATGGAAAAAATTTATTTACAGAGTTTGAAGTGGAGGAGTGCAGGGCTTATGGCAAGCGAGACCAGCTGTAAAAGTAAATTATGCAGCAATGCGGTGAAAAAACCCATCAAATATTTTAGTATTTTCTTTGCGGATGAACTGTGGCAGAAAATATGTGAGGAAACGAACTTATTTGCCATGCAAATAAAGGGCATAGAATTGAAATGTACTGTGCCTGAAATGAAAAGATTTGTTGGCATCCTACTATACCTTGCAGTTGTGAAAATACCAACATATAGAATGGCGTGGGCGGCCAATTTCAAACTAGCGGCCGTTGCAAATGCACTACCAAGGAACAGATTCGAGAAAATCAAACAGTTCTTCCACTTGAACAATAATATTAAACAACCTCAGAAGGGAACACCTGAGTACGACAAGTTATACAAAGTTCGACCATTGTTGGACGCCATAAAAAGAAATTTAATGAAATTTCGCAGGAAGAATTCCAAAGCATTGATGAACAAATGCTTGCATATCGTCACCTAAAATGCAAAAGGCCGTAAATAACAAAAAATTCAAAATTGACTTTTTGATTGATTATGAAGTACTTAACCGAAACACGTGTACACAGCAAATTTTACATGCATACATCCAAAAATAACGACTTTATAGGCGAGAATCAGAAGGCCGCAACTACAACTTCAACAATTTCATAAACCAAAAAGCCGTAACTACCCTTTTTTCATTCTCTTTGATTCAATTTCAATGTGACACATTGTGTTATCCGTAATTACAGTTGTTTTCATTATCTTTCATTCTTTATCAAATTGTGTTATTGTGTTACCGCCTTTATTCCCGGAATAAAACAAAATTAATAAAATGAGTACTAATTGTGAAAATGGTTGTAATGAAATTGAATTGAAAAAAAATAATAAAAGGTCTGGAAATATAATAAACCGATTGAAAGGAAAAAAATACATGGGGCTATCGAAAGGCATTATTAGTGAAAAAGCTCCAAGAGAACTTAAAGCTGGATGTACTTCAAAATTCTGTGAGAAAAGTGCTGTACGGAATTGTTTTACATTTTCCGAAGGAAATCGTAAGGAAATATTTAATGGGTTCTGGAAAATGTCATGGGATCAAAAAAAAAAATGTATGTCGTTAATCTTGTTGAACGCGCAAACATAAAGCGAATTGGTGTTGAGAACTCTAGAAGATCAATTACAAAACGTTACTATTTAAAACATCATTCTAAACGTGTTCAAGTGCGCTTTCATATATTTTTATCTACGCTTGGATTAAATGAGAAAATGGTGAGGAATTGGGTAAATTTCAATGACTCCCATGGCACCAATATTTCGCCAGAAGAACAAAAGAAAATAACATCAGAACGTAAAGCATTTACTAATGAAGGAATCTTATTTCAAAAACGTTTAAATTTTCTCGAAAAATGGTTGCATGACATTCCTAAGCTTGAATCACACTACCGAAGACAGTATACGAAGAAACTGTACTTGCAGTCCGATTTTAAAAGCTACAAATATGTCTATGAAGTTTATTCTAAAGACTGCGAGACTAAGGAAGTAGTTCATGTATCTTTTCCAACATTTATGGCAGTATTAAAAAAACAAAGCTGTTGTATATTTAAGCCAAAAAATGATATGTGCGACACCTGCACATCATACGAATCGAAGAACTTAACCCAAGATCAGTACGACATTCATAGAAAGGATATACAAGACATGAGAAATGAAAAGTTAATTGACATAGAAAACGCCAAATCGGGATTACACTTGTTGTTATGCATTGACATGCAGGCAGTGAAATGTCACGTACTATAAAATGAAATTACAAGTGCACAATTTCACAATTCATAACGTTATTTCACATGAATCTGACAATTTTGTCTAGGACGAAACAGATGGTACCCTTGTTGCTTCTACCTTTGCTACATGTATAATAAAATACATAAAAAATTCCATTAAAAAGTCACCAAATTTTCATCACATAATTATATATTCCGATGGTTGTTTCTACCAGAACCGAAATGTAATTCTCTCTAATGCAATATTATCTTTATGTGTTCAAGAAAACATAACGGTAGAACATAAATATTTAATAGTGGGACATACACAAATGGAGTGTGATTCGACCCACTCCCTCATTCAAAGAAAAATCAACAAGAGACAAATAAATTTACCATCTGAGCTGTCTGGCTTGATTAGAGAGTCTCGAAAGACCCCATTTTCTCTAAAAGTGCACCATGTTGATTACAAGTATTTCCTTGACTACGAAAGTATTCCTAAGCGCTACGTATCTATTCGACCAGGTAAAATTTAACACACATGTATAAATTATGTATAAAAAACTCAGTATCTTCAATACAGGCAAAAAATCCGGAGAGCCAACTGTTAATATGATCCGTGCCTTGGCATATGATCCATCTGGAATAATTTATTTTAAAACAAATATCAACGCCGATTATAACGTTTTGCCACAACGTACACAACAAAAATTTAGGGACATCGAACCTTCACAGTTACATACCGAAAGAATATCAATATCCAAAAAGAAATGGGAACACCTGCAGGAACTTAAATTTTTACTTCCGGCTGACTGCCACAGCTTTTATGATAATATACCCTTTACATCTTAAACCTATTCTAATTTGCTATTTGTATTGCAGGTTTTGTTGTTTTCAAATGAATTATTTTGTTTTTCTTAACCAGTTTAATTTAATTTTATTTTCTCGAATTAAATGTATTAATTAAATAATTTCTTTTGTGTTAAAATACTTACAATAAATAGATACAAAAAGACATTTTTTAGTTACAGCCTAAAAGCACATTTTCTTATTTTAACCATTGCTTTCATTTTATACACAATTTTTCCAAGTAGTTACGGCTTTTTGGTTTCAGAAAAATAGAGTGCAAAAGGCCGTAACTTCTTCTTCTTCTTAATTGGCGTAGACACCGCTTACGCGATTATAGCCGAGTTAACAACAGCGCGCCAGTCGTTTCTCCTTTTTGCTACGTGGCGCCAATTGGATATTCCAAGCGTAGCCAGGTCCTTCTCCACTTGGTCCTTCCAACGGAGTGGAGGTCCTCCTCTTCCTCTGCTTCCCCCGGCGGGTACAGCGTCGAATACTTTCAGAGCTGGAGTGTTTTCGTCCATTCGGACAACATGACCTAGCCAGCGTAGCCGTTGTCTTTTAATTCGCTGAACTATGTCAATGTCGTCATATATCTCGTACAGCTCATCGTTCCATCGAATGCGATATTCGCCGTGGCCAACGCGCAAAGGACCATAAATCTTTCGCAGAACTTTTCTCTCGAAAACTCGCAACGTCGACTCATCAGTTGTTGACATCGTCCAAGCCTCTGCACCATATAGCAGGACGGGAATTATGAGCGACTTATAGAGTTTGGTTTTTGTTTGTCGAGAGAGGACTTTACTTTTCAATTGCCTACTCAGTCCGAAGTAGCACCTGTTGGCAAGAGTTATCCTGCGTTGGATTTCCAGGCTGACATTGTTGGTGGTGTTAATACTGGTTCCTAAATAGACGAAATTATCTACAAATTCAAAGTTATGACTGTCAACAGTGACGTGAGTGCCAAGTCGCGAGTGCGACGACTGTTTGTTTGATGACAGGAGATATTTCGTCTTGCCCTCGTTCACTGCAAGACCCATTTGTTTTGCTTCCTTGTCTAGTCTGGAGAAAGCAGAACTAACGGCGCGGGTGTTAAGGCGGATGATATCAATATCGTAGGCATACGCCAGCAGCTGTACACTCTTATAAAAGATGGTACCTTCTCTATTAAGTTCTGCAGCTCGAACTATTTTCTCCAGAAGCAGGTTGAAAAAGTCACACGATAGGGAATCGCCTTGTCTGAAACCTCGTTTGGTATCGAACGGCTCGGAGAGGTCCTTCCCGATTCTGACGGAGCTTTTCGTGTTGCTCAGCGTCAGTTTACACAGCCGTATTAGTTTTGCGGGGATACCAAATTCGGACAGCGCGGCATAGAGGCAGTTCCTTTTCGTGCTGTCGAAAGCAGCTTTGAAATCGACGAAGAGGTGGTATGTGTCGATTCTCCTTTCACGGGTCTTTTCCAAGATTTGGCGCATGGTGAATATCTGGTCGGTTGTTGATTTTCCAGGTACCACAAGCCACACTGATAAGGTCCAATCAGTTTGTTGACGCTTTAATCTTTCACACAATACGCTCGATAGAACCTTATATGCGATGTTGAGGAGGCTAATCCCACGGTAGTTGGCGCAGATTGTGGGATCTCCTTTTTTATGGATTGGGCATAGCACACTTAAATTCCAATCGCACGCATTTCGGCCTCTTTCTTTTTCTGTCTGCAAATGCGTCTCGCTTCCCTCTTCAACTCTCGGTATCTATCCCATCCCGCACGTGTTGTGGTCGATCGTAACGTTGCGAGGTAGGCAGCCTGTTTTCTCTCCGCTGCGACGCGGCACTCCTCGTCGTACCAGTTGTTCTTTTGCACTTTCCGAAAACCAATGGTTTCGGATGCAGCTGTACGTAAAGAGTTTGAAATGCCGTCCCACAGTTCCCTTATACCGAGTTGTTGATGAGTGCTCTCAGAGAGCAGGAGTGCAAGCCGAGTAAAAAATCGTTCGGCAGTCTGTTGTGATTGCAGCTTTTCGACGTCGAACCTTCCTTGTGTTTGTTGACGTGCGTTTTTTGCTGCACAGAGGCGGGTGCGAATCTTGGCTGCAACAAGATAGTGGTCTGAGTCGATGTTAGGACGTCGGAGCGCACGCACATCTAAAACACTGGAGACGTGTCTTCCGTCTATCACAACATGATCGATCTGGTTGGTAGTTTTTCGATCCGGAGACAGCCAGGTAGCTTGATGAAACTAACATTTCTTAAAAGCTGCTTTTTTCCCATTAATTTGGTTTTCAGAAACAAATCCGTCTTTGTTTTCTAAGCTTAAATCTACAATTTGGATATTTAGCTTTAAGTAGTCTTTAATCTATAACGTTTTTTGCTTCTCCTGTAAAATACTAAATATGTTTGTTACGGCCTTTTGCATTTTAGGTGACGATATAAAGGTATCTTATTATTTGTGAACATATGTTATATATATTTCTGAATAATACAATAATACATTCTTTTCTTAGGTCAACATAGTTTGAAACAATATCTTCCAATGAAGCCCTACAAGTGGGGGTTCAAAATGTTCACTAGAGCTGGTGTATCTGGGATTATTTATGATTTTACTCTCTACATTGGAGAAGGTACGTGCAAGTCTTATGGCTTGGGAATATCATCAGACATTATGCTATTTTTATCATCCAATATGCCAGTAAACCAAAATTTCAAACTGTTTTTTGACAATTGGTTTTCTTCAATAAGCTTGATGATTGCTCTGAAAGAAAACGGCATATTAGCCGTTGGTACAATTAGAAGCAACCGATTGAAAAATTGTACTCTAAGTAGTGAGAAGGAACTGCAAAAACGAGGACGAGGATCAAACGATTTCAAATATGAAGCAACGCACAACTTGATTGCTTGTCGTTGGTACGATAATAAAAGTGTACAACTGGTTTCAAGATATGCAGGTAAGAACCCCATGAGTGAATGCAAGAGATGGTGCCGCAAAGAGAAGAAGTTTATAATTATACCTCGTCCAGGTATAGTAGAATACTACAACAAGCACATGGGAGGGGTTGATCTCGCGGACATGCTGCTTGAATTGTACAAAATAAACCACCGCTCAAATAAATGGTACATACGTATAGTCTACTGGTGCATAAATTCGAGTTTAGTAAACAGTTGGTTGTTGTACCGCAGAGACATGACATATGTATACAGACGGCGAATTGAAGCATATGCCGCTCATAAATTTCCAATTGGATGTTGCCACCGAGCTTTTGGACGCAAGTGAACCTACAGTTGTCGCAAAAAAGAGAGGTCGTCCATCATCACTCCTTTTGACAATGAATTCAGTAACTTCATCACCTTCTCCATAGACTCCGTCATCACCAGCTCCTTCTACAGGTTCTGAATCTGAATCAAACCCCAATAAAAGAGCATATGTTGCAGAGCCTGCAAAATCCCTACGATTTGATGGTTATAATCATTGGCCGTAATGGGGAACAAGAGGCAGATGTAGGCTGTGCAGCACTGGGTTTCCACGCTCTAAAAGCAGCAAATGCAATGTGCACTTGTGCTCCAATCCTCAAAAGAATTGTTTTGTATCCTACCATACATAAATTGAAATAAACGGCATTTGAAAACAAATCAACTTGTGTTTAAATTTAGTATGTACATACCACCATTGCCCAATGTTGCATATACGCAACATCCTGTAGAAGCCACGTAAATTCTGAAGTTCCAAAAGTCTCACAATACGGTTTTTGAGGAAATTGATAGTAAATTTAAAAGACATCTTATTAAAAGCCATAGAAAAAACTCATTTTTGTCCTATATCTTGTACACTTTTGACACAATTTGCAGGAATTTTTGCCCGAATTGGAGTTTTTAAATACCATTTTGCCGCCCCCAAGGTGTTGCGTCCGGGGCGACGGCCCCCTTCGCCCCCCCTAGCTACGCAACTGCACCTAGGACATTGAAGCTTTTGTCAGTTGATATTGAGGTCAACTCTATCTTTTATGTATACTCAAAAAAATTTTAGTCAAGCCCATTTTAATTCGGGCATGAAAGGGTTAAATACAATAATAAATATACAATTAGGCTGTTCACGGTAAGGTGGTTATCGGGTTATGTGATTATTAGATTAAAAATAACCTCTATGCTCCGTGGGCACCCTATGTTGTATGGTTATTTGCTTATTTCTACACAAACAGCTGTTCATTGTTTACAATTTTAGTTCAATGAAATTCCTACTTATAAAATGCCTAAACAAAGTTTAAAAAGCAAAATAATCGAATTTAAAATAAGTAAAATCACTACAACTTTTGGTATGAGAGATGGAGGTACATTGACCAATATCACCAAAAGAGTTTTTTCGGCAATTTTGAATAAACTACCCCAATTCATTCATTGGCCTGGACCGGCAGAGCGCCGGGAACTTGTTTTCCAAACATTCTGCAAATTACCATATTGCATTGGTTACATTGACGGTAACGAGATTAAACTGGCCGAAAAGCCGAATAAAAATCATGAGATGTATTTTTCTCGGCAACGAATATACTCTATCAAATTGCAAGTCGTATGCGACCATAAGTTACGCATATTACATGCAGAAGTGGGCAATCCCGGAAGCTACCACGATTCTAAAGTGTTTAGGAAATCTCATATTGGAAGAAACACAACTAGCTTATTTAGTGGAGAAGAGAGGATTGCAGGTGATTCTGCGTATAAGTTGACAAAACATTTAATAACACCATACCGAAGCAATTCTTTTTTACCAGACTCTGAAAGACAAGCTAAATTCAACAAAGTACACAGCCAGTATCGTGTTAGAGTCGAAGATTTTTTCGGGATTCTTAAAGAAAAGTTTTGTAGTTTGAAACAAATGCGGATAAAAATAAAAGACCGAGAGAGTCAAAAATTTTTTAATAAATGGGTACTTATCTGCTGTGTGCTGCACAACATACTCTTGGAAGGACGAAATTCTTCACACTTTGAAAGCCAAAGTGTCGAAGCCCATGGATGCCAATATGATGGAGATGCTATTGTTGCACCTACCCCCGAACTAAAAAGACAAGCACTATAAAATTTAATTTTTCAATAATTCATATTTTTGTTTTAATAACAAGTAAGAAAATTATTTATTTGTTTATTGGTTATTTATATTATTATTTTTATACTTCATTTCAATTTCTAATTTCCTTATTCTTTCATTCTGCTCCAACTCCATTTTTTTGAGTTGGAAATCGTTTTCGATCTTCTTCTTTTCATTTTCATGTTTGTTTGCTTCAACTTGTTTCATCCAATTGAATTTTTCTATTTCAAATTGAAGCTGTTTTTCTCGAAAGCTCATTCTTTCAGCTTCTAATGTTGCCAGTTTGTCAATGGCAGTGTTTTGGTGTTTGGCCTCAATTTTTTTTACAAACGGGCTGGCCGGAGATGAGCCAGATGCTAATACAGATATGTCATTTTCTTCCTGCGCTTCGGGTTCGGGGTCTTCCAAATCATCCACAACATTTTCTATAGAGTCGACAGCTCATTACGACCACCTCAGCTTCCCTCTCGGTAGCAAAAATGTCCGCTAATTGCTTGTAATGTGGACAACTTTTAAGCACTTTATCTGTAATAAAGCAAATCAATTTAATTCCAAAGTTGATATTAAAATATATATAAAATCTACCCATCACAGTCAGCTCCACATCGCCATCCTCTACTCCAGCGCCCGTGGAATTTAGCCACTGTTCTGCCGATTTCATTTGGCTTTTTAAATAGCGAATCTTACATTTTAAGATGTTCCACGTTGCTTCAATTTTTGTCACTGCAAGCAACTTACTGTAATAAATTTTCGCTGTTGGTTTCTGAAATTAAAGGAGATGTAATTAAATCAAAATAAATAACTAATGTGTCGAAAACTAACCTTGACGTTTCGGTGATCCTGCATATAGGACAGCACGGCTTTGATTTCGGCTTCCGTCCATTTTTTAACCTCCTTTTCTCGCCGGCGCTTTCGTATTTCTGTAGACACTAAAATTATAGTATAAATAAATGACAAAAAATGTATATTTGTTTTGTATTTTATCTTTTTACTTACTTTAATGATTTTTGTCGATTTTTGCAGACTTTTGATTCTTTTTGTTGCTTTTGGATGCTTTTTATTTTGGTTTTAATTTGCTTGTTGTAAACAAAAAACAGCTGTTAATAGCAGATTTTCCAATAAGAAAATCTAAATGGAAATGCCATTCACTTAGTTTTATTTATTTTTTGTGTAGCCATTTAGTAAAATTGCAACGACTTTCTAAAACTGGAAATAGGCAAACAACCACATAATCTGTAAACAAGGGTCTGGGTTGGTCAACTTTGGTTATTTTGTCATACCGCATTTTGTTGTTGTTTACTTAATCACATAACCCGATAACCACCTTATCGTGAACAGCCTAAATAAAACGTTTTGTATAATATACTTCAATAATTGTACAAAAGTGTATTGTCACATTTGTATGTATGTAGATACTTGGGTTGTGGATAACAAAAAAAAAGCAGGATTGCGTATAAAATATAATCAAAGTCCACATTGGCATATATCCCGCAACATTCCTTGGTTTTTGATCGACAAAAACGAGCACGATTTTGTAAAGAACCAAAGCGTAATACATACATATGTACATACCTGCATATGTACAAAGTACAGTGATCTCTAAAACGAGCGCTTATTAGCACATACATATGTAATAAATAAATTATCCACTAATAGGTATACCCTATAGGACATATGGTCATAAAATATATATATAAATTAATATATACATAAAAACAAGAAAAAACGTTAACTTCGGCTGAACTGAAGCTGATATACCCTTCACAGGTGCATTTCTTTTAGTAACCATGTGTTCAGTTTATATGGAAGCTATATGCTATAGTAATCCGATCTGAACAACTTTTTCGGAGATTATATTATTACCTTAAGCAGTAATAGAGCCCATACACGAGCACACAAGTGCGTTCGATCGGTGTGAATTCGTTTGCCCATACACGACACACAAATCCATTTTGCGTTCGTTCTTCACAGAGTTATATTTCTTTGAATTTCGATAATAAGTTATTCCAACTTTTATTTTTCTTACACTATATGTATGAGGGCTTAGGCAAGAAGCGAAAACTTTGAAGTGTGATGTCTCGGTTTTTCATTTTTACGATTATTCTTAATTGGCGGGCAGGATAGAAAAGGAAACTAAACGTCGTATGGAATTAGGGCAAAGTTTATTATCATTGGCATAAAATTATCTTCTATTTAAACTAAAAAAAATATTCAGAAAAGTCAAGTTTTAACATATTTTTAAACAGCATAAATTAAAATTTTTTTGATCAAAAGCCACTATTTATTCAATATTAATAAAATTTTAAATTTTACACTTTTTTTTGGAATTTTCTTAGTTTAACTAGAAGATAAATTAATAAAAAATATGAATCTCTTTGAATTTTTTGTTTCCAATAGAAATTGCGACCTGCATCCTGCCCGCCGTCCGAAAAATGCACATGCGAGATGCATCGGGTAATTGCTTCCCAAAGGCAGAATATCAAAGATTTCGTATCCAAAAAATTTGGGAAAGATGTTCAAATATATTACTATACTATTTTGAAGCCTCGAAAGCAGGCTCTCCCCTTAACACTTGCCATTGTCCGCGATCTTCACTGTTCGGCGACACGAGAGAAATGAGATTTTGTGCGCCGACAACGCCATACACGATAAACATGTTCGCGCACCGATCGTAAAAAATCAAACATTTTCGCGAACATGGATCGGTACGCGAACAAGCCAATGCACGATAAACCGCAAGCGCACACATACCGATCGAAATTTCGTGAAGATACCACGTCAAAAGGCAAACGTTTTCCATTCAAGCCTTTGATTTCGATTGATCGGTTTGTATGGCAGCTATATGCTATAGTAAGCCGATCTGAACAATTTCTTCGGAGATTACATTGTTGCTTTAGAAAATAATCTATACCAAACTTCGCAAATATATCTTGTCAAATGCAAAAGTTTTCCATACAAAAACTGTTTTCCAAACGTTCAGTTTGTATGGCAGCTTTATGCTATAGTAAGCCGATCTGAACAATTTCTTCGGAAATTACATTATTGCCTTAGAAAATAATCTATACCAAACTTCGTGAATTTATCTTGTCAAATGCAAAAGTTTTATATACGAGAACTTTTTTCCGATCGTTCAGTTTGTATGGCAGCTATATGCTATAGTTATCCGATCTGAACAATTTCTTCGGAAATTACATTATTGCCTTAGAAAATAACATATACCAAATTTCGTGAATATATGTATCTTGTCAAATGTGAAAGTGGTCCATACAAGCATTTGATTCCGATCGTTCAGTTTTTATGGCAGCTATTAGCTATAGTTAACCGATCTGAACAATTTCTTCGGAGATTACATTGTTGCCTTAAGCAGTAATCGATGTCAAATTTCGAGAAGATACCACGTCAAATGCGAAAGTTTTACATACAAGCCCTTGATTCCGATCGTTCGGTTTGTATGTCAGCTATATGCTATAGTAAGCCCATCTGAACAATTTCTTCAGATATTACATTATTTTTACAAACAATAACTCATACCAAATTTCGTGAAGATACGTTGTCAAATGTGAAAGTTTTCCATACAAGAACTTGATTCCGATCGTTCGGTTTGTTTGGTAGCTATATGCTATAGTTAACCGATCTGAACAATTTCTATGGAGATTACATTGTTGCCGTAGAAAATAATCTGTACCAAATTTGGTGAAGATACATTGTCAAATGTGAAAGTTTTCCATACTAGAATTTGATTCCGATCGTTCAGTTTATATGACAGCTATATGTTATAGTGGTCCGATATCGGCCGTTCCGACAAATGAGCAGCTTCTTGAAGAGAAAATGACGTTTGCAAAATTTCAAAAGGAAATCTTAAAAACTGAGGGACTAGTTCGTATATATACAGACAGACGGACAGACAAACAGACAGACAGACGGACATACAGACAGACGGACATGGCTAAATCGACTCAGCTCAACATACTGATCATTTATATATATACTTTATAGGGTCTCCGACGCTTCCTTCTGGGTGTTACAAACTTCGTGACAAACTTAATATACCCTGTTCAGGGTATAACAAGCAACTGATCTAGAAAACCATAACAAGGACCGCGAAGAAATTAAAACTTAAGAAATATTCGTTAAGAACAAAATAAACTTTTACTATGTGTTTGAGTCGGTACCCACTTCACTTTATCCTTATGAGACTTACCACTTTCTTTCACTTTTTTGAAATAAAAACGCTCGGCTTCGGTTCTAGACATTTTAGTTTAGGTTTTCATATTTTAAAGATGGTTCGAATTCAAACAATTTTAGTTTACGTTTTTATATTTTAAAGATGATTGAAATTGAGAATATTTTATTAAATATGCTCAACGATAAGCAAACTGCAGACGAAAAAGGAACTGCTGTGTAGAGGTGACGACCCTTTTTGTTGGGTGCTACACACTGTGGTGTCTGTTTGCGTGTCTGGATGTGTTGATGTGTGGGTTCTGTTGGTATGTGGGTTTTGTATGTGTGGTGTATTGGAGTGTGGCAGTGATGTGACTTCGTATGCAGCTGTATGGATGTGGCCCCCCGGTCCCGATCTCCCTAGGGGAATGTTCAGCCTAGCAGTCGCTGGAGTTGTCGTAGCGTTGCCACCACGTTGCTAAGCCCAGTGAAGTGGCGATGTTGTGGCCCTTATGGACGACCGAGTAGTTCGTAGTGGTACAATACAAATAGAATGGGTGATTGTGCCACGTTATGTGGCATGACCAGGTCGTCGTATTGACCGACTATTTTTATAATTTTATTGTTATTTTTAATGGTTTGTTGCGGTTTGTGGATTTATTGCTTTATTTGAATTGCTTTTCATTTGGGTTTCGGTATTATGGTCGGATTGTTTAATATCGCATTTTCGATTTCGTTGGTAGAAAGCATAATTTAACAAGCGGTCTGGTTAGTGCTCCGCTTTGAGTACGGAGATCAACTACCGGGGTGTGACCGTCTGAAAGATAATGGAGCTTTCCTATGCGGCCAAGCCGTTATTCGGTATGTGGGAGACAATCATCATTAATAAGTACAGAGTCTCCAAGACTAAGCGCTTTTTCTGATATTTTCAATCGGTACCTCTTGTGGAGGTCCTTTAGATAGTCTTCCTTCCATCTGCGGCTGAAATTATGATGGAGAATCGACACCTGTGATAGTGAAGGGCAGAGTAAAGTTGCAGCGTTCCGGTGAGAATGCTGCCATAATCTGCATCCCCATCTTCTGTTTATACATAGTGCAGAACTTTCACAATGAAAGTGCACTTTTTTATTTGAGGCTTAAGGCGGGAAATATAGAACTCTTTGCGGATTATATGTTGCATTAGGCGATGTTCAGCGTGCAGCATTAGTATGGGTATATACTTCAGGAGTAATGTGGCAAGTCGAGACTTCTCTGGTATTATTAGAAGATGTCGTTCGTTCAATGTCAGACTTGAGTTGGCAAGCCGACCATTAGCACGAAGCATACCTTTCGTATCAAGAAATGGCTTTAGTACTAAGAGTGAGCTATTTTTGTCAATCGGCTTCGACTTTCTTAGTAGTGACATTTCGCAGCTGAAGTGGCGCGATTGAGTATAAGTGATGAGAGCGACATTTGCCTTTTCTAGGTCTAGGTGCGTCAATGTATCGCCTTGGGAGTACCCGCTTCACTTTAATTTTGAGTCGCTTTATGAAATTGAACATGTGAGCAATTACCCTAAGTGCTCGGGCGATCGTGGCCAAGAATCGGGAGGTTTTGTTAACCATCGGGGGCCATTCCACCAAAGAGTGGTGGCAAGGTGCAGAGGATCGCACACTCTTGTACCTACAAGGTCTGTCGCAAAAGAAACAGAACTTTTTAAATATAACTGTTTCTGGTAGCGCCACCTATCGGTGGGTATAAGAATTAAAAAGTTATATGCCTTGTTGACATTTCGTAAAAATTTTAAGACAATTTGATTACTACAATCGATGTTATCGATCAAAAAGTGACAGCAGCTTTTGGTCATCGGGTCATCGGTTCATCGTAAAATGCAAAGAGCAAATATTAAATTTTGTTTTAAACTTGGGAAAACGTTTACTGAAACATTTCAAATGATGAAAAGGGCTTATGGTGATCAGTGCCTATCCCGTAGTAATGTGCATGAGTAGTTTAAGCGATTCCAAGAAGGTCGTGAGGACCTCTGTGACGATCAGAAGTCGATCGTCTTCAGAAGTCAAAAATAGGTTAGGTTAGGTTAGGTAAGACGGCTGATCGGAGATCGTACATGGACTAGAAGTAGTCCTTTGTGAAGCCGTTGAAACTCGAACTCCCGTGTTCGAACTTAGAGATCGGCAAACCGTTTAGTATCCAATACAAATTTACAGAGGCGCTTAATTTCAATGCCCGCCAGATCGGTGGGATGTCTGAAGGTATGTGCCCCCAAGTGCCTCATTCTTGATCTCCCAAAAGCAGGGCAGTCAAGAAGGAAGTGCTGGCTTGTTTCTACTGCATCTTCTTCCAAGCAGCTTCTGCATGCGGCGTCCGGTAAGATTCCCAGTCTTACAGCGTGTATGCCAATGGGGCAGTGGCCCGTCAAGAGACCCATCATTAATGAGAGGCTAGCCTTGTTGAGGGCAAAGAGATCACTAGATCTCCTTCGATCCATCTTTGGCCAAAAGGCTTTTGCGACCGCGCAGGTACTAATGCTGGCCCATCGCTGACCGAGCAGCCGCGAGGCCCAGCTACCTAGTAGTAGAACACAAGAGGCTGCCGGAGCACCTACCCGTTCCCATTCTACCGTTAGTGATTCAAGGGTGCCTTCCCTTGCTAGCTCATCAGCTTTGCAGGTGCCCGCGATTCCGCTGTGGCCCGGCACCCATATAAGTCTTATAATGAAAGCTCTCGCCGCCAGAGACAGTGACGTCAGACACTCTTCGACCAGCCCTGAACGCACTGTAAATGAGTTCAAGGCTAGAATCGCCGCTCTGCTATCCGAGTGAATGGTCACCTCCCTGAAGTTAGACTCTCTACTGAGCAGCATATCTGCTGCTACCTTGATGGCTGCAACCTCAGCCTGGAAAACACTGCAATAGTCGGGAAGTCTGAAGCAGGATTTTATGGAGAGCTCCCGACAGTAGACTCCTCCAACAACCTTCCCCCCAAGCTTTGACCCATCCGTAAAGAAGCTTACTGCCCCTCTCCTCCAACGGCTTCTTCCCTGCCAAACCTCCCTCGTCGGTATATGTGCAGAGAAGGAGCCACCGGAGTTCAATATGGCGACTCCATGATCCAGATGATCCGGTATGCAGTCGAAGCTTGTGAGGACATCCGAGTGTTCAAATACCCGCTCCTTTAGGAATCCATACTCCCTGAGCCTAATGGCCACCTTTGCGGCCATACACCTTCCGGCAATATCCACCGGCGTTATGTTCAGAATTACATTAAGTGCAATGGTTGGGGTGGACCTTAATGAACCACACATGCTGATAAGCGCAGCTCGTTGAACGCTCTCAAGTTTCTTTGCAAGTGTGGTCTTCTGTAAAGCCCTCCACCACATGAAGACTCCATAGAACATTATGGACTTGACTATGGTGTCATAGAGCCAGAGTACCACCTTCGGTGAGAGGCCCCACCTCTTGCCAATAGCTCGTCTACAGCAGTATAGGACTAAATAAAACCATTTCTGTTTTATTTGGATTTATGGCGAGTCCACTTTCGACCGCCCATTTTATAACCACGCCGAGATATCCCTGCGTCAACTCATACACGGTGCTTAGAAACTTTCCTTTCACCATAAGTGCTACATCGTCTGCATAGGCAATAATCTTGCAGCCAAGATCCTCTAGCCTTCTGAGAAGGTCGTTAACGACTAGAATCCATAGAAGAGGGGAAAGAACCCCTCCTTGAGGGGTTCCCCTGCTCACACTCCGCCGCGCGCTCGCGCTGTCTTATTCTGTTTCGACCACTCTGTCGCACAGAAGACTGAAAATGAGGTGCTTGAGGTTCGATTCAACCCCAAGACCGTCTAGAGCAGTTACGACTGCCTCTGGCAGGACATTGTTGAAAGCTCCCTCAATATCAAGGAAGGTCCCAACTGCGAAGTCCTTAGCCTCAATTGCTTCCTCAAGCCACGACACGATAGTGTGCAAGGCAGTGTCCACTGACCTTCCTTTACGATACGCATGTTGCGCTCCTGATAGATAGTCCCTCGGAATGCGCCTTCTCAAATACCAGTCCAGCAGTCTCTCCAAAGTTTTTAATACAAACGAGGAGAACCTGAACCTGAGATGGGCCTGAAATGCTTGGCCGTAACGTGGGAGCCCGTGCCAGCCTTCGGGATGAACGTCACTCTGACTCGTCTCCAGGCCCCCGGAATGTAACCTAATCTGATGCAGTTCGCAAAGATCGGTACCAACCAGCCGCATGATACCTTAACAGCCTGCTGCAGCTGCGCTGGTATGATGCCGTCCGGTCCCGGGGACTTGAACGGTTTGAACGAATTGATCGCCCAAGACAAGTGACACTCATCTAGAAGGTCGACAAAGGCTGTGTAGTCAGCATGCAACGCTCCGAGAGATACCTCCATAGAGGACGTGTTACTAGGGAAGTGAGCATCAAGGAGCATCTGTAGAGTTTCTTCACTACTCAGCGCCCACTTCCCATTTACATCCCTGAGATACCCCAGGGACACAGGGTTTTTCGCGAGGATTCGCCTGAATCTAGAGGACTCGTGATAGCCTTCCACTTTTTCGCAGAAGCTCTTCCACGAGATCCTCTTAGCCCTTCTTAGCTCGGACTCGTATATTGAAAGTCCTGTTTTATACAGGACCCAATCATCAGGTAGCCCATTCCTACGGGCCTTGTTAAATAAGCGCCTACAGGACGCCCTAATTTCCGAGAGCACAGTCCACCATTGAGGTTTCCCTCTGCCCTTCGGTGTTTTCAATGGACAGGAGCTCTCCAGTGCAGTGTTGAACGCCGAGCTGAAAGCTTCGACCCACCCATCCACCACATCGGCGGTGGCCAGCGCGCCCACCCCCGGTGCGCGTGGGAGAGTTTGCCGAAGCCTTCTGCGGTAGCCTTCCCAGTCCGTGTTTCTGGGATTGATAACACCGGCACCATTCCGGGACGCTTCAGCCAAGGTCCTCCTCAGTAATGCAGAAGGCGGCTCTACCTCATCGTCGTGAGGCATGTACGCAGAGACTAGCCAGATATTCCCGGTGTCGCACTCTAGCTTTGCTGTAACTACGTCAGCGTTGCTGAAATTAGGTAAAATAAATACCGTTAGTTCGTTTCTGATCAGCATACAGGCTCTATTTCTACCTGCATCCTTGGCCACCACCAGCTTATGGCTCTTCGACCTCAGTCCAGATATTCCGTTGCCAGTTAGCCACGGTTCCTGGATCAGGACCACATCGGCTTCGTCTTGCTCCAGACGAAGCAGTAGATTGGCGGAGGCCGCCTTTGCGTGATGGAGGTTAATCTAGAGAAATTTTACACTTCAGACTCTCCTCTAGGAGCGCTAGTTCAGCGCTTAAGTCCTGATCGACCCTCACCTCCTCGAACAATTGTTCGAGGCTGAAGACGGAGTCGCCGATCGACGAACCGCCTCCAGAACTCGCCACGTCCGAGAGGTTTGGGTCGTTTTCCATGATCATTTGACCATCATTGACGCCTTCCCCTTGGTTTTGCTGAGAGGACTGATAGACTCCGCGTTAAGCATTATCAGCGCCTGCCGATATGGTTTATCGGTTCTCTCCAGCCTTATGACCCTCCAGTCATGCGCGGGAAGTGAGGGGTTGCCGTACCTGAGGATTTCCTCGATCTCTTTCGCAGTGGATGGTTCAGCTGGCAGCCAGACGCGAGCACTAGAGCGAAGGGGAAGATCCTCTTTGTCCACGGCCTCCAGTCTGGCCCCCTTCCAAACCTCCCCCACCAGAGAGACCGCCTTCTTATATAAGATGGCCGATCTTTCATCGGCACACCTAGTCAGCTTGTGCAGCCCATGGTGCCAATCGGCACTAACACATTTTGGGGGTGGCCCCGGGTTTTCCTTGACCACCTTGAGGAAGACCGAAGAGATAGCCGCCGCTACTCTCTTCCACTGCTCATGGGAGGACAGCCCCGTCCTCCCTGCTGCGATAAAGCACGCCAAGTACCCTTGCAGCAGCACCTTTAGCGATCTCGCTGAAGGTTGGCGCCGCGCCCGTTCTCGGTTTTTTTCCAAGGGAGATTTCTCCCTCGTGCGACCTTTGTCGCTTAACCGCTGGTTCCTGCCTCTTTGCTTCGAGTCGTGACCCATCGGTCTCGCTCTCACTAAGCACCTTCTTGGCCCACTCAAGCGTGTTAGCATGCTGCTCAGATACCTGACCAGCATGCTCACCACCGTAGCGTTCCACTATCTTTGCCGCTAATCGACGGTCCAACTTCAGCTTCCTAGCTAAAGCCCCCTTGCTAATGCCCCCTGTCAAAAATAGAAACAATGCTGATTTGTTTTTACGATTCCGAGGGTATTGTACACCGAGAATTCGTCCCACCTGGCCAAACGATTAATGCTGTGTTTTACCTTGGTGTTATGAAGCGTCTTTTGGCACGCATTCGTCGTGCTCGACCACAATACCGTGAGGCAGGGTCCTGGCGCCTGTTGCACGATAATGCGCCGTGTCATCGGTCGCCGCTTGTCACTGATTTTTTGACAAAAAACTCCATATTAACCATTAATCACTCGCCCTACTCACCTGATCTGGCGTCCTGTGATTTTTACCTATTTGGAAAACTTCATTTGCCCATGAAAGAACACTGGTTTCAGGACATTTCAGCTATCCAAAAGGCGACGACCGATGTTCTCAAGAGCATTCCGAAAAATGACCTTAAACACTCATTTGGAATGCTAATTGACCGGGCTAAAAGCTGTATCGAAGCAAAAGGAAACTACTTTGAATAAAAAATATAACTTTTGAAAAGGTTAATTTTTTGTTGTTTTTTTAAGTCCTGTTTCTTTTGAGACAGACCTTGTAGATCGGCAGGATTGGCAGCATTGGCTATATGTTGCCAAGTGGCTGATACCACTAGGTCAATGACTTGAGACGGTCAATTGGAAATATACATCTTCCATACATGTGGCGGTTGTTCCAACCAGGCTAATACAATCTCGGAAACAGACCAGAGATATAATTTATATTTTGCCATATTCAGATGTGTTTGCACTACGGATGCCAGTTTGGCAAGTAGTAGTACACCACATACTTAGTTCCAGTCGAGGTAGATTTATTGTTTTTAGAGATGACATTTTTGCTTTGGCAACTAGTAAGTGGCTTGTGGTCGCATAGTCGTTTTGTGTGTGAACATTAATAGTGGCGCAATTTGCCCTTTTAGAGGCGTCACAGAAGCCATGTAGTTCGACTTTATGCTCTGGGGCATAATTTACGCATTATATTTGTGAGATATCGCTTAGATTACTAGCGAACTGGGACTACTTTTCCAAACGTAGTGGTTTTGCAGAGGATAGAGTCATGTGTAGAAGTTAACGCAAGTGAGAAAAGTTCTCTGATCGCCATTCACTTTTCTTCTTTTACTTATGGCTCAAGCAGCATACGACTTCCGGTCTTTGGCCAAGTGAGAAGGCGAAACATCCCCTCCGCAGGGTTGTGCGCTGGGTTTGGGACCCACCACGTAAAAAACGCACCCAGCGAAAAAGAACTACAAGCCCCGAATGAGTAAATAGTTTAGTGTTGAGTGAAGTGGACTTTGCCCTTTTAGAGGCGTGTGGACGTGTTATTTACGCTCTTGGATTATTCGTTGAATAATCCTAGCTTTTCATAGTGAAAACACTAGATTTTTGTGTTAGGACTTACCGGGATTCCGGACGATCCAAGTGGATACTAAACCTAAAGAAATAGATAAGTACAATTTAATTTAAACCAAATTTATTTGCAAATACCTGCCCCTTTTCGCGGTCAATTTCCAAATTATTTAGTTATAACTTTTTATTTCCCCTAATAACAGCGAATCAAACGTGCGCTTATTTTAAATTTGCCGTTTTGCTTTGATCAATCGGCTGTTCTCCGCTTTCGTTTTCCGCTTTTTTCTCCTTTTCGTCTTGCTTTTGGTTTAGGCATTGCCAACCATTTATAATATAAGTTAGGTTTTAGCGGCAGGGACTGAACGTACTCACTAATAGGTGTACCCAAACTATTTTCTCACTGAGGTTATGGCCTCCGAGAATAGTATGGGGCGTACACCAGAGAATCCTTTTCGGAGGAATTCTAAAATTTTAAGAACGCCGCCAAACGGCAGAAATGAGGAATCCACCGCTGCTGGATCAACATTTGGTGAAAGTGCTGACCGGGCAAGCAAAAGTAAAGAGAAATCACTAAATAATGAATCCTCCAAATATTTCAACAAGCTGGGCTGCAAAATAAAAGACTTAGAAAATATGATGGCTGGTCAAAGGCACGTACACCAGGCAATGCGCGATTTACTTAGTAGCATAATGTGCTTATATAGTAAAGCAACACAGCTTTCTCATATTTTCAAAGAGATTAATACCCCAAAGCGGCTGCGAGAAACATCGGGAGAGCTACCCCCCACAAAAAAGCCAAAAAGGCTATTGAAAAGGTACAAAAAATGACCAGTGAGGCCAAGAAAATAATAGAAACTACGGGTCAACATAACGCATGTGAAAAATGGGTGGATGTTGTCAAAAAGAGAAAGCCGATTCAGAAGAAAATAAGAACGAAACCTGACGCCATCATTATAACCAAACAGGAAGGGTCGTCGTATGCTGATATTTTACGAAAGATAAAAAGTGACAGCGGGCTTGAAGAGTTGGGAGCAAACGTGACCTACATAAGAAAAACGATGAAAGGAGACCTACTGATTGAGCTAAAAAATCAGGCGGACAAGAGAGCCGAATCATTCCAAAGCGTCTTAGAGGGTGCGGTGGGAGAAATGGCGCTGATACAGCCAAAAACCCATAGCGTCACAATAGTGTGTAAGGATTTAGATGAAATTACTACACCTGAAGAAATCTGTTAGGGGCTAAAAAGAGTGTGGGATCCAAAACCTGGAGAAATCAAGCGTCAAAAGTATGAGAAAAACGCGTAGTGGCACACAGATAGCTCTGGTATGCCTACGTGCTCAGGATGCCAAAGCTGCACTAAAGTCGGGCAAAGTTAAGATAGGATGGTCGATCTGTCGCCTTCGTGAATACTCCTCTATTTCTAGATGTTATAAATGTTTCCACCTGGGTCACATGGCGCGTAACTGCTGCAGTTTGACAGACAGATTTTCTCAATGCACACGTTGCGGAACCGCGGGACATTTAGCAAAGGCATGCACCAACGTTCCGAGCTGCATGCTCTGCCCAATATTGAGCATGACTTGCCCCAAGTATCTGGAGATGATGAAGACTCTAAGAAAATGAGGATAATACAGTTAAACTTAAATCATTGCGCAGCAGCACAGGATTTACTAGACCAGACAATCTCAGGAGAGAACATTGATGTCGCCATACTAAGTGAACAATACTCCCAGCGTCCGGAAAGCACATGGATTGCAGACAAAACCACCAAGGCAGCAATATGGTCCTGCAAAGGACAGCCTTTCAAGACCAGCTCCAGAGAGGCTCATAACTTTTTCACATGGGCGAATATACAAGGGATATATTTTGTTAGATGCTATGCTCGTTCCAGCATAGCAATTACAGAATTAGAAGATTTCCTTTAATTTTAATGCATGGTCGACTGCATGGGCAGCAGATATACAAACCATCGCGGGCGCCTAATTCAAGAATTCCTATGTATGTCAGACGAACCTAACAATAATAAACAGTGGAACGCAAAACACGAACCAAAAAGGAAACAAATAATCCTCAGCAGGCACATAAAGTGGACAGTAACAAATATATACACATACAGTGATCATATGGCGATTATTGCTCAAATTTCGTACACCCCAGTGCCGGAACCCCTCAGCAAAAGCACTTCCAGAAAGCGAAGCTGGAAGCAACAGAAGTTCGATCCAGACCTTTTTGAACTAGTCTGGAGTGCATCAAGAGCACCAGATGACGATGCCGCCCATCTGGTATCTACGGTGCGAAAGGAACTGGTTGCAGCATGCGATGTAACAATGCGCAGAACAACACATCATAATAAATGGAGGCCTGTATATTGGTGAAATGTGGAAATTTCAACGCTGAGAAAGCTTTGTCACTCAGCTAGACGGCGTCTACAGCGCATCCAGGTTGAAACGAACGAAAATCGCCTAAAAGAAGAATTTAAAAGCCACAAGAAGCTCCTGAAGTCGGCAATTACCCGGAGCAAAAAGTCATGTTTTGAGAAGCTCTGTAAAGAAGCAAACATTGACCCTTGGGGAACTCCTTACAAAATCTGTATGTCAAGATTTAAAAATAAGCAACCGAAAGATGCATCTTTTATGGGAAAAGTCGTCGAAACATTATTCCCGAAACACGACCAGATTTCATATGCCAAGCGACAAAACGAAGCTGCAGAATCACCCCCTTTAGTCACAGAAGAAGAGCTCCTGGCCATAGCAAAGAAAATAAGAAAGAACAAAGCACCTGGATTAGATGGCATACCTAATAGAGGCTGGAAGGAAGCTGTAAGCTCAAAACCTCAACTGTTTGCTAAAATGTACAACGCTTGTATAAAGGAAGAGGTATTCCCCGAATCGTGGAAAGTACAATGTTTGGTTCTGCTCCCAAAACCAAAGAAACCACCTGAAGAACCTTCATCGTATCGACCTTTGTGTATGCTCGACACAATGGATAAGGTGTACGAAAGTATAATACGAAACCGCTTGGAGTTAGTAATCCAGAAAGCCGGCGGATTATCAGAGAGACAATACAGCTTTATAAAAAAGAGATCCACTATTGTCGCACTACGAGAAGTCGTCGATACTGCGAAATGTGCAGTAAGTGGGAAAAGATGGCACGAAAAAGTACTGCGCGCTGATCACCCTGGATGTCAAGAATGCGTTCAATACGGCAAAATGGGCACACATAATCGAAGCCCTGGAAAAAATTCGCACCCCAGAATACCTCATAAACATTATAATGAGTTATTTTAAAAATAGAAGGCTGATTTATGATACGAACGAAGGAGCCAAGAGCTACTCTATCTCGAGTGGAGTACCCCAAGGGTCAGTGTGGGCCCGCTGTTATGGAACCTCATGAATGACGGGTTGCTAAGAAGGCAGCAACCAAAAGATGTGAAACTAATAGCATATGCGGACGATCTCATGGTGATAGCAGTGGCAAAACAATTAGTCGACCTAAGAAGCAAATGCAATGAGTGCGTAAATGATCTACGGCACTGGTTCTCTTCTGTGATTCTGGAACTGGCGGAGCAAAGAACTGAAGTTTTACTTATAAGCACCAGAAAGGTAAAGGAACAAATAGAGCTCACCATAGGGGAGTGCGAGATTACTTCGCAGAAGTATCTGGGGGTAATATTAGATTCTAAATTAAAATTCAAAGAACACCTGGAGTATTCCTCCAGTAAAGCAAACAAAATTTACAATGCACTGTCGAGAATGATGACCAATACGGGCTGTGTGCGTTCCAGCCGGCGATTCTTAATAGCGAAAGCAATGGGTTCCGTAATACTGTACGCAGCACCAGTATGAATACAGGCAATGAATATAAAAGCATATGCTAAACAAATAATTGCAGTGCATAGGCTTTCTGCAATTCGAGTAATAAGTGCTTTCCGGACTACATCAACTGACGCTGCTGAAGTATTAGCCAGCCTGCTACCCATTGACATCCAGAGAGATGAACTCGAGCGTTTATATCATCTATCAGTGCCTAAAACAGTATCGGCAAAGACACAGGAGAGGAACAAGAGCATTAAAATGTGGCAGGAGCGGTGGAATTCCTCATTCAAAGGGTGTTGGACCCACCGACTTATACCGGACATCCACTTGTGGATTGATAGACGACATGGGGACCTAGACTTTTATCTGACCCAAATACTTAGTGGACATGGGTGCTTTAGAAGCTACCTTTTCAGATTCCACAATGACATTAGTCCGAACTGTCCGACGTGTACAGAGCATATAGAAGACTCTGAACATGTATTATTTTATTGCCCTAGATTTTCGAATACAAGGGAAAAACTAAAAACCACACTCGGTGGTAGTTTTACAGTCGATAATTTAACGACACTCATGTGTCAGTCGACTGATAAATGGAAAGCTCTCAGCGAAGCGTCAGCATCCATAATGACAAAACTGAGGCTTTTTGAACAAATTAGACGTTCGTCTGTCCGCGCGATCCCTCACACGAAGTAATACTTAATCGGTGGTCCCGTGGGAGAGTCCTGAGTTAGGAGTAGGCTAGGTTTAGCGGATTAAAGTTCCGCACTACGGCTTTCGATGCTTACCCCAACCGGTCGATATTGAAAACAGCATTGCAGCATTCGAATCAACCATTACAACAGCAGCCAAAATTGCAACTCCTCAAAAAGGTTATATAGAAAACAAAAAGCATAGTTTAACTAATAGGGAAATTGAAATACTAGTATTACAAAAACGACGATTACGAAGGGAGTGGCAGGTTCATAGATCACCAGCCAAAAAAGAACAGTTGATAGCGGCCATACATGCACTGACGAGAGCCCTCAGAAGTGAGGAACAGCGTGCGCAGTACCAGTATATTCAAAAGCTGTCACCGACTAGTACAAAGCACCCGTTGTGGAAAGCACATCAAACTCTAAGTGCGCAAATAGAGTGTGAAATGCCAATAAGTGACAATAGTGGTAAATGGGCTCGGAGGGATGCAGAAAAGTCAGCAACATTCGCTGCTCATCTAAAAAATGTCTTCCAGCCAAACCCAGAAACTAATGATTTTACACTTCCAACCGTACTGTTGCGTCATGCGACTTTATAAATCAAAAAATATATTTTAAGAACTTAATTTGTTTAAATAATTGTATGCATTATAAAATTTTTTACATTATGTAAAATACTTACGAATTTTGTAATATACAAGTATAACCATAATCTACTACTTATGTACTAGAATAATCTATTACAATGAATTTAAGATGCTGAATTGAATTAGAACTATATACTTACCCCTTTTTTTGTATACATACTTACCTCTAGTCTAAGCCGTTAGGTTAAGATTTAGGCTAACTAATGAACTGTTGGAATAAAGATTATCATTGTATAAAAGACTATAATCGCGAACGGACGTTCTTTTTTAACCGGGATTTTTTTAAACCGAAATAGCACAGGCAATTAGCTTTTAGTTGCGCATACTAGTGAGTCCAACGTGTAGCACTTCAACCTTAAAAAAGCTTAAGGTTTTTTCATGGCGCCCGAGCAGGGACTCAGTGCGTGGCTGTAAATAATTTTCGAAAAAAGTAATACGTATTAATTTAATTTCTAACGCGTGAGCAATTGCCTGTGAATTTTTAATTTCTTTCGGTTTCGGTCGAGTGCAAGTGACTAAAGTGACAAATACTAAAAATAAATGTCTGGACAAAGACATTAAAAATAAAAATAAAATATATCTACATAGATATACATACATATATGTATATAAAAAAAATTCAAAAACAAATTTTTACATTAAAAAATATACATATCGCTCATTTGCTGCAAGACCGGCACAAATCAAAAAAAAAAAAAAACGTGATTTTCGAGTTAATACTGCAGAATTGTTCGTTATATCATACTTCATGTTGAGTGAAAAATTCATATGAATACCTCTTATATGCTCCGCTTGAGAAGAGAATATGTTTCCTATTTTCCGTCAGTGGCTTGTAAAAAATAGATAATAGTATAACACTTGGTGGATACATACATATATGTAAAATAATTGCGAAGTGCACACATATGGACACACACTGAAGTCAATAAAAACGAAGTGGTAAATCTAAACATAAAGAAAATAAAATACAAATTAACCAAATTAAAAGTTAAAATAAAAAAAAAGCAGCTGAGAGAAACGTTTTGTGAAGTGGGTGGTGAAAACACAATATAATACATACATACTATATGACTTACGTGCGGTAAAATTCACCAGTCCAATAGTGCGCAAACACAAGGAAGAAAAGGAGAGAAACCAAAGGAGGATAAATCGGTTAAACGGCATACAGTGGAGTGTGAAAATAAAAGCAGTATTGAAATAAGCGTTTACATTTTTTCTGCTAAAGGTGGTTACACAGTTAGTGCATAATATTAAAAACTACCGCCAAAAACATAAAGTGCCGTTGCTAAACATAAGCAAAATAAAAAGAGTGTCGCGAGTGCCGCTAAAAAGTGCCGGAAAAGAGGTACAACCCGTTAAAAGAAAAGTGCCGTAAAACTAAAAACCGATAACTTTGGCCGTTAAAACGTTAGACTATTTGTGGTAACATCACGTCGGTACCGAACGGGCTTGCGTCAACACCATCGTCCCACTGCTGCTGCGTCAACGGATTCTCGCCGCTGCTGCGTCAACGTCAACACCATCGTACCACCGCTGCTGCGTCAACGCGGATTCTCGCCGCTGCCAAGTCAACGTCAACAACACCGTCGCTGCTAACGTCGACGCCAGATCCGTCTCTTCGTGGGAATGAGCTGCAATTGCATTCTCTGCAAAAGGGAAGTGAACGCAGGCAAACCGCCTATGCATTCACAACAGGTAACGAGTGCGAATCACTGAAAGTGGTGCGAAAAAAAAAAAAAAAAAAAAATAAAAAAAAAAAAGAGCAAGTGCACACTTTCAGTTTTTGGCTCTCCCTCTTTTCACATTTTTTCACATACGTATATTTTCTTATTGCATAGATTTATATTTTAATATTCGCATACGTATATATACATACACATGTACATAAGCATTTATGCATCTATGCATCTACATAAGTGAAAGAGGGATCGTGGGATTTGCGGTAGCGTTCTTAATTGAACGTGCGGTGCAACATTTTATATCTTGCAGACAAAAAAAAAAATTTTTTAAATTTTAAACGAAATAAAGTTTTACGGTTCTTTGGAAAATTTTCTCGCTTAAAAAAAAAAACATTTTCAAGAACGTTCAATTGTGCTATTGCTTATTTTGCATACTTCATAGGTTCGGCTTTCGTATACTTGGGAATCGATATCATTTTTTTTTCTCGTTCTCGTAACCGATTCCAAATATATTTGTTGCCAACCTTTATTGCTATTGGTCTGGCTTTCGAATATTTCGGAATCGCTATACATATATTTTTCGTTTTCGTTATCGATCCCTAATATATCTGTTGCCAACCTGTATAGTTTTTTTTTTTTTTTTTTTTCGGAAATTTAATTTAACAAGCAAAAATGAGCAAGCCAAAGCCAACTATCGCCAACCTCTCTCCGAGTAAGGAGTTGATCGACTTAAAATCATTAAAGCGTCAAAGGACGGTGGCGAAAAGTAGCATTTTGCGAATAAAAACGGGTCTTCTAGAAAAAACGATGTCATTAGATCCAATCGAATTGGAATGTCGTCTTGGCATACTAAACTCACATAGTGAGAAATTGATGAAATGCCAATCTAAAATTGAAGAGATTGATGAAGACGACATGGCCCGAGGGGAGTTAGAGGACATAATTGTAGAAACAAAATCTATAATTAAAACAATTTTGGCCAAAAATAGAACATCTATTGCTGAAACATCGTTCGTAACGTCTCACAGCTCAAGGCTCCCAAAAATGAATTTGCCGAAATTCAAGGGAGAATATTCGGAATTTAAAAATTTCATGAGTTTGTTTGAGAGTTTGGTCCACAATGATCCAAACATCCCAGATATTGAAAAATTTAACCATCTGGTTAATTGTCTATCTGGGGAGGCTCTAGGCACGGTAAAAGCGTTTCAAATGTCGGATGAAAACTATCCGAAGGCGTTGGCAAGTCTCAAAAAGGTTTATGACAATAAATGTTTGATTTTTTTTAATACGATTTCAAAACTTTTTGAGCTGCCAACTATCCCTAAGCCATCAGCCCCTTCATTGCGCGCGATGATTGATGAAGTGTCGGCTGTATATGACTCATTGCTATCGCTGGGCGATGAGAAACAAATCACAAATGCGATAATTATTCACACAGTCATGACAAAAGTTGACTCTGCCACCCGATCAAAGTGGGAAGAACAGCTGGATTACGACAAGTTACCGTTGTGGAAGGATTGTGAAGCCACCTTAAATAGACGGTATCAGCTGAAGGCGCATCATCTTCGAGGACGAGACCCATAGCAGCAGCCAGCGCGAACCACGTGAAGCAGCCTCACATGAATGGAACTAAATCCGCTTTAGTTGCAGCGAATGCAAAGCAGCCAACATGCCAGCAGTGTAAATCGAAGGACCACTACTTAACAGCTTGCCCCACTTTTAAAACTCTCTCTGTTCAACAGAGATTTGAGTTTGTCAAATCAGTGCCCTTATGCATAAATTGTTTGCGTAAGGGACATACGGTATCCAAACGCAGAGCGGATCGATGTCGCGTGTGTAATCGGTCCCACCACACCTTACTGCACCAGTATCCTGTATCCTTCGCTGCTGAGCCTCATCCGCAACCAACAACAACTACACACGCAATGCATACAATAAGTGTGCCTGATCGGGTAATGTTGGCAACAGCAGTTATTCTGGTGAGATCAAGCTGTGGAGAGTACCTGCCCGCATAAGCCTTGCTGGACTCAGGAAGTCAAGTCAACTTTATAACGGAGGATTTGGCCCAAAAACTGCGGATTCGACGCCAAAACAGGACTTTAAATATTATCGGGATTGGTAATTCAAGTACAAAAGTTGGGGCCAAATTAAGCGCATTTGTGAAATCGCGCGTAAATAATTATGAATTTTCGGCGGAATTCTGGATTATGCGATGTATTTCGGCTAATCATCCAGACCATACCATTAATATTAATGGTTGGAAAATTCCGCACAATATTAAATTGGCGGATCCAGAATTCCAAAAATCTCAAAAGATCGATATGTTATTAGGGGCGGAAACCTTTTTCGATTTATTAGCGGTTGGTCAAATTAAAAGTGGCCCTAATCAACCAACGCTACAGAAAACTCTTTTGGGATGGATTGTTTCTGGTAAATATGTCAGCAGTCTTAGTCCTCCTCCCGAAGTAAATAGCACATTATGCCAAACTGAAGAAGACTTAACGTCAATAGATTCAGTAGTCCAAAAATTCTGGGCTCTGGAGGAACTTCCTTCAGAAACAATTGGCAACAAATTCACACCTGAACAAAATGAATGTGAACAATTTTTCGTCGAAACAACTGAAGTATTACCTTCAGGAAGGCTTCAAGTCAGAATTCCCTTTAAAGCTGACCGTAAGTTACTCGGTCACTCCTATGAAATCGCAGTTCGGCGGTTTCAGGCCCTGGAGAAGAAAACATTGAAAGATCCAGAACTTCGTAAAATGTATCTGGACTTCATGAATGAGTATAAAGCGCTGGGTCACATGAGCCCAACAAATAATAAGATCCCGAGTGAACCACACTATTTCATTCCGCATCAGTGTGTTTTGAGGCCTGAAAGCACAACAACAAAATTACGAGTTGTCTTTGATGCGTCGAGTCGTACTTCTTCTCAAATTTCATTAAATGAACTTTTGATGGTAGGTCCAACCATCCAAGAAGAATTATATTCAACTCTTCTTCGTTTTCGCTTACATAAGTATGCACTAACAGCGGACATTACTAAAATGTACCGTCAAATAATTATGCATGAAGAAGACAGAAATTGTCAGCTTATTGTGTGGAGAGAGCATCCTTCTGAGCAAATTCAAATTTTTCGTCTTAACACCGTAACATACGGCACTGCGCCTGCTCCATTTCTCGCAACACGGTGTTTACAAATGCTCAGTGATGCTAATACAACTAAATACCCACTCGGTTCATTGGCCATTAAAAGAGACTTTTATGTTGATGACTTATTAACAGGATCTGAAAATTTTGAGTCTCTAGATCTTATAAGAAGTGAAGTAATTAAAATATTAAACTCGGCCGGATTCACCTTAACAAAGTGGTTTTCGAACCACCCTAAATTTTTCGACAGTAATTATACTGAAAAGTCATTAAGCTTCAATGACAAAAACTCAACTAAAACACTAGGAATCCATTGGTTGCCGAAAGAGGATTTGTTTCGGTTTGTTTTGGATGCCAATTTTCATGATCTGCGAGCTACTAAACGAAACATACTATCAGTCTCTGCTCGCTTTTTCGATCCTCTTGGATTATTAGCCCCACTAGTTACCTAAGCTAAAATCTTATTGCAAGAGCTTTGGATCCAAAAACTAGATTGGGATGAGTCGATTCCATTGCGTCTTGATACTAGCTGGCAGAATTTCAAAGCCAACCTACTGCAGCTGTCATCAATTAGCATTCCTCGATACGTAAATCTAGAGTCGAGTGCTATCTGCCAAATACATGGCTTCTCCGACGCTTCAATAAGAGCGTACGGATGCTGCATATACATACGAAGCCAATCTGCTAGTTGTGTCAAATGTACGCTGCTTACTGCAAAGTCTAGAGTGGCTCCGCTGAAGACCAAGTCTCTTCCGCGTCTCGAGCTCTCGGCAGCACATATTCTTGCCAAATTATGGTCACGAATTGCGCCAATGTTGAATCGACAATTTGAAAAAATTATATTTTGGACAGACTCTGAAATCGTATTGCATTGGGTAAAAACGCATCCATCGTCATTACAAACCTTTGTTGCAAATAGAGTGTCTGAAATCCAAGAATTGACTGACAATATAAATTGGCGACATGTGCCAACAAAACAAAATCCTGCGGATCAAGTGTCTCGGGGTTGCAACGTGGATGAATTGAATAATTCAATATGGTTTGGCGGTCCACAGTTCCTCCTAGAAGACCCCGCTTTATGGCCAATTAACACTCACTTCCAGCTTTCCCCAAACGATGAAGCATTAGAGAAGAAGAAAAATACTTTCACACTAGCCATAAATGTGAAAGAGAATTCACTATTGAACCTTATCGAAAAATTCTCTTCTCATCAAAAATTGCTTCTTGTGGTTGCCTATCTATTACGGTGGATTAGACGACCAAAAATACCTACGGAGGGAAGGCACCTGACATCTGACGAATTACACTTGAGTTTTTTAAAAATTGTTCAGGTGATTAAACATTCGGAATTTGCGAATGAAATCCAAAAACTCACGAAAGGCACCACGCTACCCGCAAACTTGCAAAAACTGAATCCGTTTTTGCATGAGTACTCGGATATGTCGCTTTCATTCAAATTAATCCGAGTAGGAGGTCGCCTTTTAAATGCACCTCTTCCATACGATGCCAAATTCCCGTTATTACTAAATAAGAATTCGCACTTCGTTATAAATTATTTACGGTTCCTGCACTTTCGAAATCACCACGCAGGGGCAAAAGCGTTGGTTGGGCTTCTTCGAGAACGCATATGGCTGATTAATGCAAGAGAAGCATGCAGTAGAACCGTAAGAAACTGTACACACTGCTTTCATTATAAGCCGAAGTTGCAAACCCAAATAATGGGAAATTTGCCAGTCGAAAGGCTTCGAGCGCTACGACCCTTTCTTATATGTGGCGTAGATTTTTGTGGTCCAATTTATACCACATTAAAAATACGCGGTCGACCACCCGTAAAAACCTATATCGCAGTTTTCGTTTGTTTCACGTCTAAAGCAGTACACTTAGAATTAGTCTCTGACTTATCAACTAATTCCTTTATTCTCGCCCTAAAAAGGTTCATTGGTCGCCGAGGGATGCCACAGACGATATACAGCGACAACGCAACGAACTTCGTCGGCGCCGATCGCAAGTTGCGCGAACTCAAAGAGGCGTTTCTGTCCCAGTCTCCGGAAGTACTGGAATTCGCCGCCGTAGAAGGGTTCAAATTCGCCTTTATACCACCGAGGGCGCCGCACTTCGGCGGGTTATGGGAGGCGGCAGTGAAGTCCGCCAAACATCTCGCCGTGCGCGCAATGGGCAACGTGCTGCTCACCGCCGAAGAGCTAGGAACACTGATAGCCGAAGTGGAGGCCATCCTCAACTCGCGGCCCCTCGCACCGTTGAGCCAGGATCCCAACGATGGCGAAGCATTGACTCCAGCACACCTATTAATAGGGTGCTCCCTCCGAGCCTTACCACCGGCAGAAGTGTCAACGGACCGAGTTCGCTATTGCGAGAGATGGCAACTTGTTTGCTGTCTCAAGCAACAGTTTTGGCGACAGTGGTCCAAAACGTACATTACCAGTCTTCAGCAGCGCAACAAATGGCTGCACCCGAAACGCAACCTGCAGCCCGGCGATCTCGTCCTCGTCCACGAAGACAACACGCCACCGCAGCAGTGGGCACTAGGACGAATCGCCGCAACCGTAGAAGGACGAGACGGAAAGGTGCGAGTGGCAGACGTGGCAACCAAGGCAGGCACTATTAAGCGCCCTATTCACAAGCTCGCCCTGCTGCCTGTCGAAGTTGAAGGATCATGATCCTGTCAAGGTGGCCGATGTTGCGTCATGCGACTTTATAAATCAAAAAATATATTTTAAGAACTTAATTTGTTAAAATAATTGTATGCATTATAAAATTTTTTACATTATGTAAAATACTTACGAATTTTGTAATATACAAGTATAACCATAATGAACTGTTGGAATAAAGATTATCATTGTATAAAAGACTATAATCGCGAACGGAGGTTCTTTTTTAACCGGGATTTTTTTAAACCGAAATAGCACAGGCAATTAGCTTTTAGTTGCGCATACTAGTGAGTCCAACGTGTAGCACTTCAACCTTAAAAAAGCTTAAGGTTTTTTCACGTACCCTATTTGATGAAATCTGAGCCAGTGGAATTCGTACTTGAAGAGATATTAAAAATAATTATGGAGAAATTAAAACCAAGAAAAGCTCCTGGGCACGACTTAATTACTCCAAAAATGATTAGTGAGCTACCAAATTGTGCTATAATCTGTATCTGTATGTTTTTCAATGCAATGACAAAGCAAGCCCACTTTCCTCAACAATGGAAAAAGTCAACTATAGTGATGATACCTGGAAAGCACAAAACGCAGCCATCCTCCTATAGGCCCATCAGCTTGTTATCGCGCATGTCGAAATTATTTGAAAGACTTCTTATGCTCCGCTTTAAGCCACATCTTCAAACCCACAACATAATACCATCTCGCCAATTTGGTTTCAGGGAAAAGCATGGAACGATCGAGCAAGTACATAGGATAACATCTGAAATTCGAACAGCTTTTGAAAGACGGGAATATTTCTTGATGTCGCGCAGGCTTTTGATCGAGTATGGTTGGATGGTCTTATGTACAAAATAAAAACACGGGAGACACCCACGAACTGTTTAAGTATTACCTTTATAATCGAAATTTTTTAGTTCGATGTAACACCACTACATCTGAAGCCCAAACGATTGAAGCTGGTGTACCACAAGGCAGTGTTCTTGGCCCAATGTTATATGTTTTATGCACTTCAGATATCCCAGTAAGCGACCGCTTGACTATGTCCACTTTTGCCGATGACACTGCGATAATTAGCCGCTTCAAGTGCCCAATTCATGCAAATGCGCTTCTAAGAAACAACGTACAAATACCACAAAGCAATCATGTTACTTACCTAGAGGTCCATCTGGATAGGCGACTTTTTTGGCGAAACTACATAGAGGCTAAAAGGTCTTATCTTAAGTTAAAGGCAAGCTCTTTGCACTGGCTTATTAACTCTCGCTCAGCCCTGAGTCTGGAGTATAAAGTCAGAGGGGCAACGCAGAACATCGAAATTCTTCGTCGTGCGCAATCAAAAATTCTTTGCACAATCACCGGAGTACCGTGGTATATCCGAAATGAGAACATCCAACGCGTCTTAAGAATTCCAGACGTACGAACTGAAATAGAGCAACGAAGCGCGAAATATGCATTGATCAGATCGCTATTGCGATAATAATAATTAATATATTTTAGGCCCAGTTTAAAAAAATAATTACCCATGTAGATTTTAATTAAGATTCGCAAACTTATTGTTAGGCTCTTAAGTAGGGTAGATTCAATAAATAATAGTAAAGTTATTAAAAAAAAAAATCTAATATGTACTAGCAACCATACTATTATCGAAAAATAGAAAATCAAACAAAATCCGCATTAACCAGCAGAATTGAAAAAGAAAGCAAAATACTTTTGTGAGCACAGAATTTCGCCGAAGCGGACATTTTTTGTCTGACCTACATAACGGGACGATATTTATTTTCATTGTTTACTGTTTTTTCTAAAGAAAATTTAGATAAATAAACATACGCATTTAAATAATTGAGCAAAATACTTTTGTGAGCCACTGTACCTAAATAGTCAGCGGTACGAGTTGAGTCGTTTTAGCCATGTCCGTCTCTCTGTCAGAGTGTACGCAAACTGGTCTTTCAGTTTCGAGATATCCGAAATTTTTCACGCGCTGTTTTTTTCCCAAGAAACTGTCCATTTGTCGGAATCGCCGATATCGGATCAGTATACCATTTAGTTGACACACAAACTGAAATATCGGAATCAAGTGCTTGCATTTAAAACTGTTTCGTTTGGCGAGGTGTCGTCACGAAATTTGGTATGGGTTATAGTTTAAGGAAATGATGTACAGAGTTTGTCCGGAAAGTAATAGGACTGATTTTCTTCCGCCGCGACTGTACTTCGGAGCGTGCGCGCACCGACTGGATTCAGTAGAGGACGTTCCTAGCTAACGAACGAGCGGCTGGTCAGTTGTCTCCAAGCACCTGGACAGTCAGGACAAACATTTTCGCGCGACGTGTTTCTGTTAGTGGTGCAATCCGAAAATGCAGCGTTCATTAGAGCAGATGTACGCGATTTAATTCTGTGTGAAACTCGGTAAATCTTCGACAGAGACGTTTGATATGATCAAGCAGGCTTACCCCGCTGTTGTTATAGCAAAAAATGGTGTATTTTGGTGGCACCAAGCCTTTTTGGAGGACCGGGAAGAAGTCGCTGCTGAAAACCGTGCTGGGAGACCTTTGACTTCGACAAAAACCGACAATGTGACTCATGTGTGCAAAGTTTTGCATACAGACCGTCGACTAAGTATTCGTTTAAAGTGCTCACTGACGAACAGAAATTGCGGCGAGTGGAAGTGTGCCAAGAAAATTTGAATGTGTGCTTATTAGTTTCTGACAGGCTTCTATTGTGATTTTGTTCCAGTGCGCTGTCACTTGTTGCCAAAGCTCTTCAAGGTTTTGGGGAACTGAAAACGCAAAGGTGTTCTATTGGGTTGAGGTCTAGACCTAATTTTTTATGGCGCTTTGCTAAAAGAGGTTTCTTAATCTTGGAGCGACCCTTCAAGCCATTTTCGCTTAAGACGTTGCGAATTGTTCCATCACAAACGTTACGCTGATAATTTTTCCGAAGCTGCTTATTGATTTCTACCGCATTATCACATGCACCTATCCTGATGTGCCTAATTATTTTGCGTTTTACTGACTGAGACAGAATACATTTTCGTCCTGGGGACCGCTTTTTTGGCAAATTTTCTATTTTGTTACGTATTATGCTAATGGTGGATGTACTTGTAGAGCAATGAATCCTGCGTGCTATCTCACGGTGGCAATGTCCTTCTTGTAAGGGATTCTCTATCAGACTCGTTGCTTCCTTTGATATCGGTTTCATCTACGAATATTAAATTTTATGAAAAAAAGGAACTTTGTGAAAAAAATTAACAATAATAACCTTTTAATGAAAAAAAATGAATGCTGGTATTGTCAACAGCGAAGCAAATGAAATTTCGCTATTTCGAATTGTGAGCAGCGGCGCATAGTAAATTCTAATTAAAAATGGAGAAAACGTTAGTAAAATTTAAAAAATTTATTTATTGTGTTTAATTCATTACAAATTTAATTATTTTTAGAATAAAACGAACTACTCAAAAGCAAGTTGAGGTAATGGTGAAGTTGCTGGAAGGAAATCCTGAGCTAGCCAGAGGAATGGCGCCGTTTGGCTCCACAAAAAAAAATAGGATGGAGTTGTGGGAAGGTATTGCTTCTGAGTTAAACAATATCGGCCCTCCAATACGTAGTGGCAGCGAATGGAATAAGGTAAGAATAAACAATTTTGATTGCATATATGTACATATCTATATTAATTTGTGTATTTCTTAGGTTTGGTTGGACTACAAGTTAAAATTAAAAAGGAAAATTGCAAAAAATCGAAAAGAGATTGCAGCCACAAATGGAGGACCTTACACCCAACGCAGTTTAACGCCTTTGAAGCAGGCTGTGGACGAGTTGCTCAGTTTGCAGCAGTCAGTGAATCCAAGCGGAGCCGCATTTGGAAGCACTGCACCTGCACCTGGATATTTAGAGGAAAAACACACACACATCTGGAAGATGTCGCGGTTCAGCCTGAACAGGCTGGAAATGTTAGCATTGCGTATAGGCAGGCACCTACAAACAGCAAATCTGAGGACGCAGCACAATTTTAACATCGGCGATATTGACGACGATAGGTTAATCGGACGGCTTTCCTTTACGCTATCTATCACATACATAAATGCATCCTTGCTTAACCGAGAGTTTTCTTTAAATCTGTTTATAAAAACTTATGTGACATGATATTTGTTTATTCACTTTTATAGCAATAGATACTTACAATACTGAAGAAAGTTCCATGGGATTGGAGTGATCCCCGATGAACCGTCGCTGCCTAAGTAACTTGTTTGTTGTCCTTTCAACATAATTATCTTCAAAATATAAATCCACGTTGTTAAACATTTTTATTCAGCTTTTTAAAAACACCGTAAAATTACAAAACACACAATATTCAGTTTTTATACGTCAACAATGTCAATTTCGGATGAACTCGTGTGACATTTCTCAATTATTCTAGTATGGCAACAAAAAAGTTAAGCGAATGTTTTCATTCGCCAGACAAAATATGAACATGGCGAATTTTCGCCAAAAACATTCGACTCGCCAATGCATTCGCTTCGCCAGTGACAATACCAGCATAAGTATAACCATCCAGGGTCAGAAGAACATACATACATATATTACCTGAAAGAAGGGACAAACCAAAATTACAACACAGCAACAAGGCGCGAGTAGATCTAAGCAAATATTGTATATGCAAGTTATCATTTCCCATGGCTCAATAGCATAACGGGTAATTAAAACAAACCTGTAATAAGTAAGATAAAGCTAAGTCAGATTTATGGGTGGTCAATGCAATATTGGATTAATAAGAAATCCATAAAGTTTTAATTGAGTTACCATAAAGCTGAGTCAGCTTGAATTTATAAACATTAGTGGAGTTAAGAAATTCCAGTTCATTTTAGTAAGGTCTAAACTCCGCAGTTAGTATTAAGTGTACCATGAAATAAAAAAGGCTCTTTTGATTGTAGTCAAGAGGAAGCTAGTTCTTTTTAAAAACGCTTTCTGCGCTACTGCGAAGTTAATTGGTGCCCAACGTGGGGCACACGTATTATTAAATTAGCAATAGAAGAATAGTGAATGTATCCCAAGAGGCGAGTGAAATATACATATATACCTTATAAAATTATCAAGCAATTATAGAGATGTTTATATTTAGAAACAGTAAGTAAATTTATAAAAGAATAAATTGAACTGTATGTGGAAATTTAAGAGACTGATTATTATATGGACAGTGTTAGGAATATCCTTAATAAAAAGAAAGGATACCAGACTCTTGCAAAAATTGTTGAGGTAATCACCAAACAAAAAAATTGTAAAAAACTTTCAAAATAGACGGACTAATCAGTAACTTTTCTAATATGAACGAAGCAATAATCACGAGATTAATTGCAGCAACAAATGCTTCCTTAAATTATAAGTAGAGGAGTTGCGAAGACAAATAGAGGGGATAACAAAATCGGAAACTGTCGCCGATTACAAAGCACAGGTGATTGATCCACGAGGATGGATGACGAAGTCATGTGTAGAAGTTCACGCAAATGAGGTAAGTTCTCTGATTGCCATTCATTTGGGAGTGGCCAGAAACGATTCTTTTACATATGGCTCAAACAGCTCAGGACTTCCGGTCTTTGGCCAAGTATCCTCTAGGTAGCCAGAAAACATCCGTTTGAAGGCGAGATAAAGTGAGAAGGCGAAATATCGCCTCCAAAGGGTTGTGCCCTGAGTTTGGGACCCCCCACTTAAAAAACTCTACCAATGAAAACTATAAACAGCCTCGGATGAGAGCCTCGCTTTTGATGACGACCATTGCGAAAGCACTAAGGATAACGTTTGAAGGCGAGCTAAAGGGAGAAGGCGAAGCATTCCCTTCACAGGGTTATGCGTTGGGTTTGGGACCTCCCACGTAAAAACACTACCAATGAAAAACCATAAGCAGCCTTGATGACGACCATTGCGAACGCACTAAGGATAACAAAATAAATTTGGCGTTCAAGGTGTACGGACGTGTTTTTTAACTCGCTCCGTGTATTCACATTGTGCAAAAAGTAACCAATTAATAATAATAAAATAAAAACAAACAATCAACAAAAAATCAGTGCTCACAAATTATTATTTATAAACATAAGCAAATAGTGCACGAAATAAATAGATAAAAACAAAACAAACAAAAAATAATAAAAACAATAATGAGTGCTTCGCAGCCTCACCAGCAAGGTCGTAGGCATTCCTTAAATGCCTACTTGAGCTTTGTCGACCCAACAACAAAAGGCTAACGGCAATGATGAGTCATCACGGTGATCAGCAGCAAAGGAAACGCAGCAAAGAACGCAGTCAGCAGAAGCAGCAGAAAACAACAATCAGGCAATAACAAATGCATTGACAGCAACCAGTCTGCAGGTATCAGCAAGCGCACAGGCATCGAACAAAATCACAACGCAAGGTGAGAACGCAAAAAAAAAAAGGCCCGTCTATACAAACAAGGATTGGCCGCTCCATCAATATAAAACGGAAATTAAGTCCGCGGTCAATCCGAAGAAATTTCAAGGCCGCACACCAAATAAAAATTGTTTAAATGAGTTAAGCATCCACCCCCTCTACTCGGTAAAACTAGCGCATCCTAATGCGACAGCTTAATTCACCACAGCTGATGACATTACAACACACCACACTCGTACGCAATCCAACTCACAAAAGGAATGGACAACCGGAAAGCTTTTCAATTCGTCAGCTGCAGTTCGCTCATCAATACATCATCAATTCGTTCTACACAATTCGCACGATAACACATACACTGCGCCGCGTCGACACTTACGTTACTCTTCTTCGATCAACCCAGATCCTGTGCGTATCGGAGATACAACTAAATTCTCAGCGATCCTGCGCGATATGGTCGTTGTTATCTCGTGCAATCATTTCCTACAACTTTACAACTTCTTTTCACTAAAACACAATAAAGTTAATCCTTAAAGTGTTTAATACTTAATAATAAAATAGTGTGTTTTCTTTTGCGTAATTACTGGGTACTTATTCAACTAAAAATTAAGTGGTGTATGTTTCCCACTAAATTGGGCATCCCTTTTAATCAAAAATAAAACGGAAGTTTTAAATGGCAACAGATTTGCCATACTATGCAATGGTTCAGACGACGATGCAAAGGGTATCACCACAGTCGTTAATACCAAACCACCTCCAATATATTTGCGCGAGCGTAGCAGTAATACGCTTGTTGCGAAATTAATTGAAATTGTAGATACACAATTTTCATATAGTAGTGCCTTTGAAAAAAGGCAATATAGATGAAACAAAAATTCAGTCCTACACTGAAAAATTTTTTATGGAAATCGTTACATTTTTGTCAAATAAAAACAAGAATTATTATTCGTATCAATTGAAGAGCACTAAGGGCCTAGTTGTTGTAATTAAGGGTATAGAGTCCGCCGTAGACTCTAGTGAAGTCAAAGAAGCATTGGAAGAATGCGGTTTTGGTATTAAAACTGTAGTAAATATATTTAATAGAAATAAAGTACCATAGCCAATGTTTAAAATTGAATTGTTGCCGAACTCAAATCAACTTAAAAAAAATGAAACACATCCAATATATAATTTGAAATATTTGTTGCATCGTAGAGTAACTGTTGAAGAACCACATGAAAGAAACAGTCCGGTACAATGTACTAACTGCCAAGAATATGGGCATACTAAATCATATTGCACTCTACGCAGTGTGTGAGTGGTATGTGGTGGAAGAAGAATTATGCCCCTATTGCTGTTTTCAACCCAACTGCATTTTAATCGAAGTTTAAAAATTCGGTATTGCCGACATCAACTCAATCTGTCAGAAAAAATTGCAGTTGAAGTATGATGGAACTTCAATTTTTTTTTGGTATTGCGGTTTTCAACTCTGTACAAGTGGGGTTGACTAGTATATAAATAAACTTCAACTGCTTAATAGCAGTTGAAGTTCAACATTCGTGCAGTGAAATACAAAAAAATATTAAAGAAAAGTGGAGAACGGGTAAAATAACTATTTTAATTAATGTTAAATTAATTTTAATTAATATTTTTTATAAATTTTTTGAAAAAATAAAGTTACAACAAAAAAGCAATTCGAAAAATTGGTGGAGTTAATGGAGAAGTTTCCAGAAGTAGGAAGAGGAAAGCCACAATTTGGAAGCAATAAATTCAAAATAACAAAGAATTGTGGGAGAGTGTGGCACTGCAGTTAAATTGTTTAGGGCCACCAAGAAGAACTGCCTAGGAATGGGGACGAGTAAGTTATGGTTATGACATTAAAAATATTAACTAAAAATAAAATTTTTTTATTAGGTGTGGATTCACTATAAGGCAAATCTAAGAAAAAACTTGCCAACAACAGGAATAACTGCCTTGCGACTGGTGGTGGACCGTCGCAAGAGCAGTCGCTGAGCCCAGTGGAAGAGAGTGTGGCCCAGCTTATTCAATTAAGGGAAGCAGTTGCACCAAGTGGGCCAGCATTTGGTGTGGAGAATATATCTCCTACTGTCGCCGATGTGTCCCTTGAACGTTCGCCATTGTCCACTCCAGTTGTGCAGGAACGCCCGACTCCTTCCAGGAGAGTTCAGTTAAGGAGGGCGAACAATTGCATGGAGTCGGAAAGGCTGCAACTCCTTTCAACCCAGGCTGAAACGCAACAGCAAATTTAAAAAAAAATTGGATAGTTGGAGAAAACTGAACATAAATACTCTCCAAAAAGAAGCTTTAAAAGAAAAGAAGATTTTAATTTTTTTGGTTATTTAACACGCGAAGTAATATTTTTTTGTATTTTATTTTTAATTATTCTGGAATGAAGTGATATTTTATATTTTTGTACCATAGTTTAAGTTTACTTTAAAAAAAGGTGCGTGGAGTTCCTTCGCGCGGATGAAGTTATACTTCTTAGGGATATTCCAAGAAATGCATATCATTTTGTATGAAAGAAAACTAGAAAACTTAAATTCACATTTTATAAATTAAATAAGTATTGAGCTTTCTCCTACTGAAATTTGGGCAAATTGACAAGTGTCGATAATTGTGCCAAAATCAAATATATTATATATTCATATGTAAATATGTTTTAAACTTTACATAAAATTGAAGTGTCAATAATTGCGCCAATTTTCATAAAGTTGGAAATTTTGCACGAATAAGACGTGTGCGGGTTAAGTCGTGAATTTTACTTATATTAATTAAATTGAAAGTGCCGAAAAATGCGAAACGAAATTTCAATAAATTTAAATAAATTTAAGTAAATTTACATGTATTTTCATTTATATTTAATTGTCAATAAATTTTTTAAAAATTATTTGCCCTAGTTGTCCATTTTATTTTCTCACACATTTCAGCCGATTTTTGTAAAGAAATTTGACCGGCGTAGAAGCAAAATGCGAAACAATCACACATATGTACATATATTATGACGTTTGCACATTTGTCTGTATGTTTGCGAAAGCAAATGTTCTACAAAAGCATATTTCTATACTTAAACAAAATTATTAGAACCATCGTATGTTTCTTACATGCATAACCAAACCATACTTAAGTCAGCGCAACCTAAGTGTCAATGGTGGAGTTGGTGGTAAGCGATTGGAAAGTCAAGATGCTACCACAGGTTCGAATCTCGACAGAATAAATTTTTAATTTTTTGCTTTTAACATCATATACATACTATACAAATAAATATTTTTCTTACTAATCTTTTTCTTAATTGGCGTAGACACCGCTTACGCGATTATAGCCGAGTTAACAACAGCGCGCCAGTCGTTTCTTCTTTTCGCTACGTGGCGCCAATTGGATATTCCAAGCGAAGCCAGGTCCTTCTCCACTTGGTCCTTCCAACGGAGTGGAGGTCTTTCTCTTCCTCTGCTTCCCCCGGCGGGTACTGCGTCGAATAATTTCAGAGCTGGAGTGTTTTCATCCATCCGGACAACACGACCTAGCCAGCGTAGCCGCTGTCTTTTAATTCGCTGAACTATGTCAATGTCGTCATATATCTCGTACAGCTCATCGTTATATCGAATGCGATATTCGCCGTGGCCAATGTGCAAAGGACCATAAATCTTTCGCAGAATTTTTCTCTCGAAAACTCGTAACGTCGACTCATCGGTTGCCGTCATCGCCCAAGCCTCTGCACCATATAGCAGGACGGGAATTATGAGCGACTTATAGAGTTTAGCTTTTGTTCGTCGAGAGAGGACTTTACTTTTCAATTGCCTACTCAGTCCGAAGTAGCACCTGTTGGCAATAGCAATCCTGCGTTGGATTTCCAGGCTGAAATTATTGGTGGTGTTAATGCTGGTTCCTAAATAGATGAAATTATCTACAACTTCAAAGTTATGACTGTCAACAGTGACGTGAGAGCCAAGTCGCGAGTGCGACGACTTTTTGTTTGATGTATTAATATCATCGGCATACGCCAGCAGCTGTACACTCTTATAGAAGATGGTACCTTCTCTGTTTAGTTCTGCAGCTCGAACTATTTTCTCCAGAAGCAGGTTGAAAAAGTCGCACGATAGGGAGTCGCCTTGTCTGAAACCTCGTTTGATATCGAATGGCTCGGAGAGGTCCTTCCCGAACCTGACGGAGCTTTTCGTGTTGCTCAACGTCAGTTTACACAGCCGTATTAGTTTTGCGGGGATACCAAATTCAGACATCGCGGCATAAAGGCAGCTCCTTTTCATGCTGTCGAAAGCAGCTTTGAAATCGACGAAGAGGTGGTGTGTGTCGATTCTCCTTTCACGGGTCTTTTCCAAGATTTGGCGCATGGTGAATATCTGGTCGGTTGTTGATTTTCCACGTTTGAAGCCACACTGATAAGGTCCAATCAGTTTGTTGACGGTGGACTTTAATCTTTCACACAAAACGCTCGATTGAACCTTATATGCGATGTTGAGGAGGCTAATCCCACGGTAGTTGGCGCAGATTGTGGGGTCTCCTTTTTTATGGATTGGGCATGGCACACTTAAATTCCAATCGTTGGGCATGCTTTCGTCCGACCATATTTTACAAAGAAGCTGATGCATGCTCCCTATTAGTTCTTCGCCGCCGTGTTTGAATAGCTCGGCCGGTAGTCCGTCGGCCCCTGCCGCTTTGTTGTTCTTGAGGCGGGCAATTGCTATTCGAACTTCTTCATGGTCGGGTAATGGAACGTCTGCTCCATCGTCATCGATTGGGGAATCGGGTTCTCCTTCTCCTGGTGTTGTGCGTTCACTGCCATTCAGCAGGCTGGAGAAGTGTTCCCTCCATAATTTAAGTATGCTCTGGGCATCGGTCACAAGATCACCTTTGGGGGTTCTACAAGAGTATGCTCCGGTCTTGAAACCTTCTGTAAGCCGCCGCATTTTTTCGTAGAATTTTCGAGCATTACCCCTGTCGGCCAGCTTATCAAGCTCTTCGTACTCACGCATTTCGGCCTCTTTCTTCTTCTGTCTGCAAATGCGTCTCGCTTCCCTCTTCAACTCTCGGTATCTATCCCATCCCGCACGTGTAGTGGTCGATCGTAACGTTGTGAGGTAGGCAGCCTGTTTTCTCTCTGCTGCGACACGGCACTCCTCGTCGTACCAGCTGTTCTTTTGCACTTTCCGAAAACCAATGGTTTCGGTTGCAGCTGTACGTAAGGAGTAATGCCGTCCCACAGTTCCCTTATACCGGGTTGTTGACGAGTGCTCTCATAGAGCAGGAGTGCAAGCGGAGTAGAAAATCGTTCGGCTGTCTGTTGTGATTGCAGCTTCTCGACGTCGAAACTTCCTTTTGTTTGTTGGTGTGCGTTTTTTGCTGCACAGAGGCGGGTGCGAATCTTAGCTGCAACAAGATAGTGGTCCGAGTCGATGTTAGGACCTCGGAGCGCACGCACATCTAAAACACTGGAGACGTGTCTTCCGTCTATCTCAACATGATCGATCTGGTTGGTAGTTTTTCGATCCGGAGGCAGCCAGGTAGCTTGATGAATCCTTTTATGCTGGAATCTAGTACTACAGATAACCATATTTCGGGCCCCGGCGAAGTCAATCAGCCTCAACCCATTTGGGGATGTTTCGTCGTGGAGGCTGAATTTACCGACCGTAGTGTCAAAGATACCTTCTTTGCCCACCGTGGCGTAAAAGTCGCCAAGCACGATTTTGACATCGTGGCGGGGGCAGCGCTCATAGGTGTTCTCTTCCGTCGGGGCGTGGGCGCAAATCAGCGATATGTTGAAAAACCTCGCTTTGATGCGGATTGTGGCTAGGGGTTCATTCACCGCAGTGAATGATAGTACTCGGCGACGGAGTCTCTCTCCCACCACGAATCCTACACCAAGCTTGCACTCCTTTATATGGCCACTGCAGTAAATGTCACAAGAACCTACTCGTCTCTGTCCTTGTCCCGTCCATCGCATTTCTTGGACGGCGGTGAAGTCAGCCTTTATTGTTGCGAAGACATCAACCAGCTGGGCAGCGGCACCTTCCCAATTAAGGGTCCGGACATTCCAGGTGCATGCCCTCAAATCGTAGTCCTTATTTCGTTTGCTATGGTCGTCATCAAAAGGAGGGTCTCTCATCCGAGGCTGTCGCTTACTTTTCATTCGTATTGTTTTTTACGTGGCGGGTCCCAAACCCAGCGCACAACCCTATGTAGGGGATGTTTCGCCTTCTCACATTAGCTCGCCTTCGAACGGATGTTCTTAGGCTACCCAGAGTATACTTGGTCAAAGACCGGAAGTAGTGAGCTGCTTAAGCCATGTGTAAAAGAATCGTTTCTGGCCACTCCGAAGTGAATGGCGATCAGAGAACTTTCCTCACTTGCGTGAACTTGTACACATGACTCCATCTTCCATCCAAGAAATTACATTACTCCACTTATTTAGCAGTAAATATGATAAAGTCTTACCCAAGATCCAAATATTATTCTGTATGTTGTTCTGTAAATGCACTTGCAAATCGCTAACATTTGCGCCTGCATGCCTAGCATCCACATACCGAATAAACATTTTATAATCGCAAAGCTAAAAATTTTAAGAAATTATTAAACTGTAGTAGCCCTTTCTGTTAAGATAAAGATGCTGCACTTCTTTTCTTGGTGAAATTATGCGGACATAAGTCCCGTCGATGCAACCAACTACTCCCGGGAAAGCACTTTTTGAATAAAATGAAACTTTTGAAGCGTTTTGCTCCTCCTCAGTCATTTGAATTTTAATCCATTGGGCACAAATACGTTTTTCAATTATATTTAGAACTTCTTTAATTACTAAAGATATCGTAGGTTGCGCCAACCCAATGTTAAAATCATTTCCACTGCATTTTTGATAACCACCGTCAGCAAGGAAACGCAGAGTTGCGCATAATTTTAATATAGGAGGCCGTTCCTCGCACACGTTATTTAATCGAAAATAACTTATGAATCTGCTACAAATATTATTAAAAAGCCACTCAATTGTGAAAAAACTATGGCTTACTTTGCATTTGGAAGCTCCAATGGATTTGAGTGATCACGAAGGCTTTTTCGTATACGTAGCACATCAATTTTGCCCCCAATATTTTCGTCATTGTAATATAAATCAAAACTTATATCCATTTTTTATTTATTTTAATGTTTATTCACTTTTTCGCGAGCGACAACTGAATTCAATTGTTTAAATATGTCGTTTACAAAATTTTAACTGTTTCACTATCTGTCAAAATTCCCTTTCTTAGGTTGGCAACGCCAATCATACTTCGACTGAACTTAGTTGAAGTTCGCAATACCGAGAAAGAGTTTGGTTGATCTGAAGTTGAATTGCCTTAACTTCAATTCGACCAAGTCGGGTTGAAAACCGCAATAGGGGCATTAAATAAAAAATGCAGCAATTGCGGAGGAAATCACACTGCTAACTACAGAGTAGGGTGTCCGTTATTTACTTGGGTATCGTCAAAATCGTTTCTTTTTGACCTAAAAGCAATTTTGGAAACAAAGAAAAAATTTTTCGATGCCGTTTAACCCTGCCTAAAAAAGGATACTTTTCCCATTTAATTAACATGGGATTTTTGCACTATTTAGCAAATAATTCTTATTTCGTACATTATACTTTTTAACTTACCAACAATGCTCAATTCTGCTTCTATTATGATCCCTTTAGACGGAGAAATTTTCATATTGGCGCAAAAAAATTATTGCATAACCTTGGAAGGGTCAAATTTTATTTGTATTTATTATTCTAATTATTTTGCTTAAACTACTTACAAATTAATTTTTATTCTGAATTTCATTTAAAGTTTCTTATTTTTTTGCCTTTAAAAGTCACACAGTGATTCTATGAAGGAATAATAGTTCAAATTGAAGTACGGTAATATGGTTATTACCAACACAAAATAAATAAAAGAACCAGATATATTGGATACGTGGCGCTCTAGCGGACGGTCATTGAAGTGAATAAAAAACAACAAACTAATTTTTTACTTATTGTCTATTCTGGTTGTTGTGGTTTTTTTGACAGCAATATTCCATTTTTGGATAGTAAACGGTACAGTTCTTAATTCACGTTATAATATTGAATTTTTAATTGTTAAGTTGATGTGACTAGTGCAATGAATAGAAAGTGTAAAAATTGATTTGGTATCCAGCTAAAAAATATCTTTCTAACCTCGAGAGCTCCAATCTATTGAAAATTAAGAACTTCCATCATGAGTTTGACCCTGGACACAAAACTTAGATGGAGTGCACATGTCAAAAAGAAAAAAGAAGAATTAGAAATAAAATTCAGAAACTTGTATTGGCTATTGGGTAGAAACTCTGCATTATCCACAAATAACAAAATTCTAGTCTACAAGCAGGTGTTCAAACCAGTTTGGACTTATGGGATACAACTTTGGGGCTGCTCAAGCCCTAGCATTGTTGCACAAATCCAGCGATTTCAAAACAAAGTTTTAAGATGCGCCGTCAATGCGCCTTGGTATGTTCGCAGTCACGATCTTGAACGCGATCTCGGAATTGACTCAGTTGCTGCATCAATTAAAAAATGTGCAAAGTCTCATATGGAAAGACTTTCTGACCATATGAACACTGAAGCCAGGGCTCTTGTCACTCGAAGTGAATGGAAAGAAAGGCTTAAGCGCAAAAAACCGTATCACCTTATACAGTAACCAGATTCTCTGCAATTTATACGCAGAGCACCATTAATTATTTTGTATTATACATTAAGCAAAACAAATTGTTCGTTAGTTTATTTTATGTTAACTAGTTACAATGGCATTGAAATAAAAAAAAAAAAAAAAAAAAAAAATCATGAGTTTAGAAAAAATAAAATAAAATTCATAAAAAATTGATTAATCAAGTTGACGAAATAGATCGAAACATCCAAAATTTATTAGAAACGGTTTTACCCCGCGACGATTACAAAGAGCTGCTTGAATTGTCCCGAATATTTCTTGGTACTGTCGACCATCAAAGCATTCATTTTTATAAACCTGGCGCTTTCCATCACGCTCGCTGGATGTCGAAAGCCATTTACTCATTTAAAATTTACGTATTTCGAGATGCTTTTGAACTATCACCAGAAGAAGAAAAAAAGTTTATTGAACGTTTGTTTATTCGTGGTATTTATATATGTGAGATTTTGATATACTGCACCTCTTGCTGCAGCAGCTCCGAACTAAGATTTGCAATTTTTGAAAGCAGTTTATGCTTATAGAACTATTGATAAGTGTTTATCTGAAGCTGTCTTGAAAAAAATTAAAAACCATTTATGGTACTTGAGCCCAGAGGTGGTGGCACTCTCATTTTTTGATAAAAATATATCAGTCCCTATCAAACGCAAAATGGTCAAAGCCTTGACCTTGGATCCTGCTTATGAATTTGGTTGTAAAGTATTTTATAAACGATGATAGTGATATAAAATTTTACGAACTAATGAAATTGATTACTTTGTAAATTGTAATACTTTGAACTTGTTTAAGAGATTTGATATTAATACGAGCTTTTTGGAACTTGACGTGCAGACTTGGCATGAAAATGATGATAATTAAAAAGGATTAAAGATTGCTAAGAATATTAAAGTTGTTAATGATGTAGCAGAGAGAGCTGTACAATTGACTCAAGAATACATAAATGTGTTAGCTAAAGATGAGAATCAAAAACAGTATCTTCTCCAAGTGATAAAAGAGTATAAAAATGAATTTCCAAATGCTACTAAGGAATGCCTGACGAAGAAGATAAAAGTTCAATAATTAACATACAATCAATAATAATTTGTGTGTTAAAATTTACATTTATAACATGTATGATTATTGAAAGTTTAAAATAAAAGATCTTACACGAAATTCAGAATAAAAATTAATTAGCAAGTAGTTTAAGCAAAATAATTGGAATAATCAATACAAATAAATTTTGACCCTTCCAAAGGTTATGTAATAATTTTTTTGGGCCAATATGAAAATTTCACCGTCTAAAGGGATCATAATAAAAGCAGAATTGAGCATTGTTGGTAAGTTAAAAAGTATAATGTACGAAATAAGAATTATTTGCTAAATAGTGCAAAAATCCCATGTTAATTAAATGGGAAAAGTATCCTTATTTAGGCAGGGTTAAACGGCATCGAAAAAATTTCTTTGTTTCCGCAATTGTTTTTAGGTAAACGATTTTGACGATACCCAAGTGGAAATAGCCAACTTGGTAAATAACGGACACCCTACTACAAAGGTTGCCCTGTATATAAAGATTTGAAATCGTCACAGGGCATTCAAGCACGTCGTAACCAAATGTTACAAACACCCCATAATGAAATTATAGCAACCTCAGAAAATAGTTCAAATCTTATTACTTCTGACAATAATGATATGCAAGGAAGCTATGCAAATGTGGTGAAAGGCAACACTGTGCAAATGCAACTGCCGCAAAATCCTCCAAATGGAGGTATTGAAACTATGATTATAAATCTTACACAGGATTTAGACTATATGTTACAAATCATCCGGATGGGAAAGCGCATGATGACACGGCAGTGTTGATTAGAAATTGTTTAAACCACTATGCTCTAGAATCTCATGCTACACCGCAGTTACAAGCTACAATAATATCACTAAATAATCGGGGTTGTGACTTAAACCTCACGGCTATATACTGTCCACCTCGTTTTAAAATTACAGAAATCGAATTTAAAGACTTTTTTGGAACACTAGGTCAAAGATTTGTAGCAGGTGGAGATTACAACGCAAAACCCAGGTACTGGGGCTCACGTCTTATTAATCCGATAGGACGACAGCTGCAAGATGTGAATGGCAGATAAATCGTTCCCCTTTCACTCAACTTCAATTAAAATATGCTGTACTTAAATTAAAAAAACGCTTAAACGTGAGGAAGAGTTCAACACCGAAATGTATATAAAGAAGCTGTGTCCAAATTTAAACAAGCAAAATTCCTTTTGGAAAGCCCAAAAGTCTATGAAGCCACCAACTGACTCCAACATGCCTATACGAGACTTGGGTGAAAATTGGGCTCGAAGTGACGCGGAAAAGGCTAATTGCTTTGCAAATAACCTATAAAAGGTATTTCAACCCAATTTGCCAAAGAACAACTTTAAGCTGTCAATCTTGCCCAACACAGCTAAGGAGTCGCCCGAGTCTCTTAAGACTTCACCTTCTGAAATTATTGGTATCATCAAGGAACTTAATCTAAAAAAGTGGCCGGGACATGATAAAATTTCCCCAAAAATGCTAATTGAGTTACCAATTATTGCTGTAGAGGTGCTCTCTTTGCTCTTCAATGCAATTATTAGTTTCGAATACTATCCAATTTCATGGAAAAAGTCGCAGATTATCTTGATAGATAAACCTGGGAAAGACTTAACACAGCCGTCTTCATACAGACCCATCAGTTTTCTACCCTGTCTTTCAAAAGTATTTGAAAAAGTAATACTATCAAAGATGTCTCCTTTTTTCCACGAAAATAATATAATACCAACGCATCAATTCGGATTTCGTGCGAAACATGGCACAATAGATCAAGTAAATACAATTACTAACGAGATAAGGAAAGCATTTGAGCACAGGGAGTACTGTTCAGCAATAAGATTAAAAAAATTCTACCTTTAGAATTGTATAAAACATTGGAGCCTTATTTACAAAATATAAAATTTATGCTAAAAATGGGAGATTTCATATCTGATGAACGACAGATAAGGGCTGGTGTACCCCAGGGCAGTGTTTTAGACCAAACACTATACATCATATATACAGTAGATTTTCCAACAGCTAATAATGTATTAACTTCAACTTTTGCGGACGACACAGCTATAGTGAGCCGTAACAAATGCCACATTTTAGCATCAAGAATATTAGCGAAGCATTTAAGTTCTGTCGAATAATGGCTAGCGAACTGGCGTATAAATGTGAATGAACAGAAGTGTAAGCATATTACATTTTCGCTTAGACCAAAGATATGCCCGGCAGTAAAAATAAAAAGTATTTCAGTACCCCAAGCGAACGAAGAAACATATCTTGGTATTCACCTAGATAGAAGGCTCACGTGGAGAAAACACATCTCTAGTAAAATAACATGTATGAAGATTAGAGCTGCAAATTTAAATTGGCTTTTAAATAAAAACTCCTAACTTAGCCTAGACAACAAAGTGCTTTTATATAGTGGAGTCATAAAGCCGATTTGGATGTGTGGCATTCAACTGCGGGGTACGTTCTGTTCCAATTAAAAATGCTTAGAACAACCACGTGTTCACCATGGTACATGCCTAACGAAAATATCCATAAAGACCTTGGTATTCCTATGGTAAAGAAAGAAGTAGAAGATAGCAGAATTAAATACATATCTAAGCTCCGAGATCACCCAAACCGTCTGGCTAATGCTTTGGAACATACTAATGCTTCCTGCGATCAAACGCGACTTAAAAGAAGAAATATGCCTGCGTATTAAAGAGCGACGTATCACCAAAACAGCTCAATCATTTGCTGTAGCCTGTCTAATTTTTAAATAGATTTAAGATTTTATAACTTATTGTTAGGCTTTAAGAAAAGGCAGATCCAATAAATAAAATAATTTTGAAAAAAAACTAAGAATAACGATTTATGGGCATGCACCTGGAATGTCCGGTGCCGTAATTGGGAAGGCGCGCAAATTCGTTTTGGCAGAGAGACTCCGTCACCGAGTACTGTCATTCACCCGATGGATAAACGTCTAGCCATAATCCGCGTAAAAACGAAGTTCTTCAACATATCGCTGATTTGCGCCCACGCCCGGATGGAAGAGGAGGACGATGTGACCAAAGACGTCTTCTATGAGCGAGTTAGCGACGCCGAAGATAGCCTAAGTAAATTGCACACTTAACCTAAACAAACAATAAAATTCTCGCATTATAAACACAACAGACAGAATTCTATAACGAAAAACTGATAAGCGTAACACAACTATCTTTGTTCTAGCAAGTAAGCAAACGTTCGCATTAGTATAAATAGCACTAAGATTATAAAATGTAGTCAGTAAGAAATTATAAATAAAAAAGGCAACACGAAAATAAGTGTACTGCCCAAATAAATATAATTTCTTTTACTCGCGACAAATGACAGTTTGTTAACTGAGGGCTCTGAAGAAGGAAAAAAATAAGTTCCCGAAAAATTGGAAGCAGCACCGATAAACATCGGAATAACGCTGAAGTCTCATAGAAAGAGACAAAAACTGTTCAATTTCCATCGTCCCTTATTGAACACCAACTTCGAGATGTCTGCACAGGAGATTGCAAATCTCAGGGCTCAAATTGCTGATTTAACTACATTTCTAACTGAGAACCAACAAAGAGTGGCTACCCTGGAGAACAGTCTGCCATCAAATGTGACAATTACGGATCAGCACGAGGACTGCAAACCAAATATAATCAACGAAATGCAGATTAACCTGGATATTTTTAAAGCATTGCCAGACTTCACGGGCAATATAAATCAATACAGATCCTGGAGAAAACGTGCGTGGACGCACATGGAAAACATAAAAGAATATGCCACAACTCCGACATATTATACCGCACTTTCGATATTGTATTCGAAAATTCAAGGAGAAGCAGCCGATATTTTAATCAACCACAACACGAAGTTCAACTTCTACTCAATCATAAATCGCTTCGACTACACGTATGCGGACCAGAGACCTTTTTACGTCTTACTAGACGAAATGAAAAGGATTACGCAAAACAAACTTACGCTGGCGGAATTTCAACCCATCAGAAATGCAAAAGTATGCGAATCAAGAAGCCGTCAGAACGTTTATTCATGGCTTGAACAGCAAGTATACAAGCGGCACCCTCTACAGCCACAATCCAAAGGATTTAGAAA
>NW_026089623.1:11560167-11579787 GCF_024586455.1 Bactrocera neohumeralis | reverse complement strand
GATATATGGCAAACTATGTAGTATTCTATATCTAGTAAGCAATGAGCAATGTGGAGTCTGCACAGGCAGAGATGCCCCGTTATTATAATAAAAGTATTTTTGAGAGCTGGTAACACTGTAAGGTTGGCACTATCAAACATGTCAACACTTTAATTATATTTATATTTTGAAATTAAAATAATAAATTTAAAATGAGAAATGATATTTTGTTTTATGCTTGTATAAGTTTATTAAGTTTAAGACTTTCCAACCCAATTTCCATAATATTTCTATAAATTAACAATATTAAACTAAATATTAAATGTTATTTTGAAAATGTACTTTATTTTTATAATATAACACAACCGTCTTAACTCGCTCTTCTAATTTTCATATTACCGAAATTAAAATGCCGTCGGCATATGTGGAAATGGAATATGTTGCCTCTTCGAAATTTTCATATAAATGAAAACTGCGCTGTTAAACTGCTGAAGAGACAGCTTCTAGCTTACCATATATGGCAAACTATGTAGTATTCTATATCTAGTAAGCAATGAGCAATGTGGAGTCTGCACTGGCAGAGATGCCCCGTTATTATAATAAATGTAGTTTTGAGAGTTGGTAACACTGTAAGGTTGGCACCATCAAACATGTCAACACATTAATTATATTTATATATTTTGAAATTTGAAATTGAAATTTAAATACACGATGTTATGAGCTAAGTTGATATTATGTTATCGATTCAAAAGTCTTGTTTAAATGCGTTCTTCAATTCGAGTGGAACTGAGAGTACAAATACCGTCAAATGTTTGACAGCAAGTAAGTGGTCAACTTTTATATGGGAAAATGGAATTGTCGTTTTACTCTATCTTACTCGTAATTTTTCCTTATTTGCTCACCGTTTAGACCTACCCTCGACTACGACAAACATTTTAAAACCAAAGTCAGCTTAATCGGCCCAGCCGTTCTCGAGTTTTAATCAGACTAACGAACAACAATTCATTTTTATTTATATAGAAAAGATAGATATTATATAGATATGTTGCCGAAAGTTCAAAACTTATAGAACCAATCACGGACAAACTACAAATTAGTAGTGCGTTTTTTCTTAGTGAAGCGTGAATTTCGAAAAAAATTAATAAATTTAGTAAACTATTTTCTCCACGTATTTTTTCCAAATTTAATTAGAATGTCCTTGCTGGGTAATCGGCCCAATGCACTTGCACGCCTAGTCTTCGATTATGTACACAAACAAAATTGAAGTGTGCTTTATTTAAATGCAAATACAAATACAAATAAAAATTCACAAGCACTTATTTGATTTATAACTAATCACTTTCACTTTGTTCACTGGGTTATTTTCGAAACACTAGTCTATTCTGTTTGTTGCTGTCCTTCTGGCTGCTGCGCTGCTTTGCCTTTGCTGCTCTTCCTTTGCTGCTCTTCCTTTGCTACTTTGCCTGTGCTGCTCTCACTTTGCTGCCTTGCCTTAGCTGTTTAGCTTTCGTGCCGTCGCTCACTTCACTTTTTCTAATTTTTCGTGTCACTCACTTCACTTGTAATTTTGTATTTTTTGTTTTGTTTGCACTCTCGAAACTGCAGCTACGTTATTGCTGCTTGCCTTTATTGCTATTCGAGCAATATATGGAAAGCCAGAGTTGAGCGACTAGACTCAAATTAACCACAAGGAAAAAAAAAAAACAAAACCCGAGAGAGATTGTTGACGCTCCAGACGATGTTTGTGCGTCCAAGAAATGTATAATTTGTTTTCGAATAACAGTGTGTGTTTTTTTTTTTTTTTTGTTTATATGCAAAGTGAAATAATCCGTGCATTTGCCAGGTGTATTTATTGTTGTACTTAAAAGAAGTACAATACTACCTGCAATCTTGTGCGTTGATTTGTGGGTAGAGTGCCAAAAATAAGTTTTGGTCTCCACTTCACACAGCACAATGGGTTTTGTATGTACATAAATTATGCACAAATTAACCAATCTATGTATTGCCTTATAGCTTGCAGAGCACAGATCCAAAATATGTTTGGCTGTAACTTGCGTGTTGCTAAATTGGGCAAATTATGCACTTTCACTTTAAATAAAATCAACTTGTTACCTGTTATCCGGCTAGAAGGACCAATGATAATTCGGGTGGTGGAGCACGGTGCTCGCTCGTTCCGTAGATGTGGTTGGCCGTGGGGAAACGATCGGCGCAAATGATTCCACAAAATGTTATATAAAAAACAAAAGGTTTTTTTTATAATATATGTATTTAAATATAATATTTTGGAAACACACTTACCACGTCTGTATCGCTAGGCTGTCGTAGAAGAGAGCGCGCGCAACTTTTTTTAGATAGTGTTTAGTTGCGTTCGAATTAAAACTTCGAAAAAACTTCGAAAAGGAAGAAAAGAAAAGATGGCTCTGCCGATACAGACGTGGCAAAAGAAATTGGGCGAAGGAGGCGTCAACAGACAGCATAAATGATTTGCGCCGTAGGTTTACTATCATGAGTCTAGAGCTGGCTGAACAGAAAACAGAAGCCCTGCAGACCATACGAGAATGTGATATTACTTCACAGCCGCAGTTGAAGTATCTTACGGTAATAGTGGACTCAAAACTCAAGTTCAAGGAACACTTGGAAAATGCGACACGTAAAGCAAATAAAATATATAATGCGTTATCTAGAATGATGGCAAATAAAGGCTGTTTGCGTACCAGCCGACGATGTTTAATAGCAAAGGTAATAAGTTCAGTTATCCTGTATGCGTCTCCAATATGGATACAGGCGCTACAAATAAAAGCATTTGCTAGACCATTAACACAGTGCATAGGCTTTCAACAATACGAGTGGTAAGTGCTTTCCGAACCATTTGTATTGACACTGCTGAGGTACTAGCCAGTATGGCACCGATTGACATCCAGGGAGACGAATTCGGGAGAATATATAACTTATCAGAGACGTCTACCACAGCAAAAAGAGAAGAGAGAAGTAAAAGCATTGCAATGTAGCAGCAACGCTTGCAAACTTCATGCAAAGCACGGTGGACCTACTGATTTTGGACATACATTCGTGGATAGGTAGAACACATGGGGACCTGAATTTCCACCTTATCCAAATACTCAGTTGGTTGCTTCAGAAGCTACGTTTTCAAATATCGTCATGACTTTAGTCCATACTGTCCGACGTGTACAGAGTGTATAGAAGACTCTGAACACGTGTTCTTTTATTGCCCTCGGTTTTCAAGTATAAGGGAAAAGTTGAAAACCACCCTTGAAGGTAGTATCACTGTGGAAAATTTGACAGCACTTATGTGCGAGTCCTCTGTAAAGTGGAAAGCTGTCAGCAAAGCGGCAAATCAAATTATAACAAAATTGAGGCAATTAGAATAGATTAGGCGTCAGTCAGTCCGTGCAATAGAGGTGACTTAAACGTCTTCTTCTCTCCCATGAAGTAATATTTTGTCCAGTGGTCGAGTGGGAGAGACGTAAGGTGGGAGCAGGTTAAGTTTAGCGGATTAAAGTCCCGCACTCCGGCTTTCGATGCTTCCTACTACTAAAAACACAAGAAAGAGATGTTGAAAGATTACAATCAACTTTGAATGAACACTTAAGATTTCACTCAAACCAATTTCCGCTTATAATTATACCATACATTCAACGATAAAAAAGAAATCAATTGATTTCATAAATAACCTACTTTCAAGAACTAATCAAACTCGCGGAAAAATTTAAAAGCAGAAAGAAAATTTAATAAATAATATCAATAAAAAAATAGAATAAACATACAAGATTTTCCTGATGAATATATAAAGAATCATAGCTTCAGCAATTCCCTAGTATATTATCAACAGAAGAAATTGAAAGATTCAATATTGATATTTATAAATTGAAACACGTAGAGACAGGACTCCTTTCATATAACGATGACGCATTACTCTTAGCTATAAAAATACCAACTACAAGGTGTGGTCCAAAGTAAACAGAACTTTTTGAATCTAGCGAACCCCCAATGGCGCCATCTATATGTCGACTGGTGCGTCAGAAACTGCTATCTTCATCGATTGTCCAGTGAGAATTTCATGACATTTCATAGATTTGAAGTGAAGTTATTGAGTTTTAAGTGTCAGTATGATTGTGTTATCGGTGGGAAAATGAGCTTCAAAGAAAGAGCCAATATTAAATTTTGTTTTAAAATTGGTAAAACTTTTACCGAAACGTTTCAATTGATGAAAAAGTTTATGGCGATTATTGCCTATCCCGTAGCAGAGTGCACGAGTGGTTTCAACGTTTTCAAAGTGGTCGTGCGGACATAAATGACAATCAACATGTGGGCCAATCAAAATCCGTGGTCACCGGAAATTCCATTGAAACTGTGCCTGAATTCATCAAAAGTCAGCCGAAATCATCATTGAAATTCATGTAAATGGAATTGAACTTTTCCAAAACATCGATTTATCGCATTTTGACTGAACATTTGGGCTTACAAAAGGTGTGCGCACGGTTTGTTCCGCACAAACCAAAAATTGCCCAGAATCCAACATTCTATCGACGCTTGTGACCGATTATTTGACCAAAAATCACATTTTAACCATTAACCACTCCCCGTATTCACCTTATATGGCACCGTGCGACTTCTTCCTTTTCGAAAAATTGCATTTGCCCATGAAAGGAAAGCGTTATGCAGACCTAGAGGCCATTCAAAAGGCTTGCACCGGTATACTGGCGGCCATACCGGCCAACGAGCTAAAACACTCGTTCGACATGCTTTTGGACCATGCAAAAAGCTGTATTGAAGCAGAACATTTTTTCTGTTTTTTAAAGTCCTGTTTTTTTGGATCGCACCTTGTACACACATTAAAGCAGATCTAACACTAGTAACGCCATTACCTAATAGGCATTTCGAAATGATAGGAGAAAAGAAATATGCAATTACATTAGTAAATATATAAATATGCCGAAAGAGCACATTTCAAAAATTAAAAAGAAATTAGCATTTGTCCGTTCAACGAATGTAAATATGGATTCAATAATGAAACAATAATCGAAGATATCGAAGACGATACAATTCTAATTAAAAATGCATATAAAATAGAAATAAAACACAACTGTGACAATACAGAAATTGTAGTAGAAAGAAATGCATTAATAAATTTTTATAATTGTAAAATTGAGATAGAAAGTATATCATTCCAAAACAAAAAATTATAGTAGAAGAAAGATATATTTACCCTGAAGAAGAAACTGATGCATTCATTACAGTTTGGAAAAGTATTGCATTTCTCAGAAATAATAGTAATCCAAGAAAAGAAATATAAACAAATTGGAAGAACTAACAATACATACAAGTATAAATTATGGCATTAGCGCACTTATAATACTATTAACAGAAATAGGAATATTGGTAAAATGTATAATATAAGTATGAGACAAATAAAAATACACATGTAAATGTAGAACTGCAAATTCAATCTCCTTCAAATGAGAAAGACACACAGAAAACAAATACCATAATTGGTCGAATGTAAAATTCAAAAGAACAAAATAAAACAGAAACAACAATACAAAGAAAAAAATGATGCAACTTTATACTAGTATAGTATAATCGTAATAATAAGAAAACTTTGCAGTATTTCAGACTTTTGAAATGAAATTGAAAAACAACCGAACATTTTATACTCTCGCATGATAAAGTGATAAACGAGATTTCATTATATGTCATTTACATATTTTTCAAATACCGTATTTTTGTAAAGTTTTATTCCGCTATCATCATTGGCTCCTAATGTATATATTATACAGAAAAGGCATCAGATGGAATTCAAAATATTGTTATAATGGAAGAAGGCGTGGTTGTAAACCGATTTCACCTATATTTTGTACATGTCATCAGGGTGTTAAGAAAATATTATATACCGAATTTCATTGAAATCGGTGGAGTAGTTCCTGAGATATGGTTTTTGGTCCATAAGTGGGCGAGGCCACGCCCATTTTCAATTTTTAAAAAACGCCTGGGTGCAGCTTCCTTCTGCAATTTCTTCCGTAAAATTTTGTGTTTCTGACGTTTTTTGTTAGTCCATTAACGCACTTTTAGTGATTTTCAACATAACCTTTGTATGGGAGGTGGGCGTGGTTATTATCCGATTTCTTCTATTTTTGAACTGTATATGGAAATGCCTGAAGAAAACGACTCTGTAGAGTTTGGTTGACATAGCTATAGTAGTTTCCGAGATATGTACAAAAAACTTAGTAGGGGGCGGGGCCACGCCCACTTTTCCAAAAAAATTACGTCCAAATATGCCCCTCCTTAATGCGATCCTTTGTGCCAAATTTGACTTTAATATCTTTATTTATGGCTTAGTTATGACACTTTATAGGTTTTCGGTTTCCGCCATTTTGTGGGCGTGGCAGTAGGCCGATTTTGCCCATCTTCGAACTTAACCTTCTTATGGAGCCAAGAAATACGTGTACCAAGTTTCATCATGATATCTCAATTTTTACTCAAGTTACAGCTTGCACGGACGGACGGACGGACAGACGGACGGACAGACAGACATCCGGATTTCAACTCTACTCGTTACCCTGATCACTTTGGTATATATAACCCTATATCTGACTCTTTTAGTTTTAGGACTTACAAACAACCGTTATGTGAACAAAACTATAATACTCTCCTTAGCAACTTTGTTGCGAGAGTATAAAAAATTGTTATTCAATGGAAACCATTGGAGTTACATATTGACATAAATACATACACAAATGCATAAATAAACAAATAACTTCAAACAAGAATTCTTTCTTAAGGCGAATACAACTTGGTGACACATTTCTGCTGATCAAGCAAATAATTCCATTTTAATGCATTATGAAATTAGATACTTTAGTAAATATAGCGTTTACATACATACAAATAGAAGTGCCTGGACTTTTTATTTGGACTTGTTTTTTGGGTATGGTTCGAAGGAGCATGTTTAACTGGATGCTCAATTTGGTGAGAAACTCCCACCACTAAATTTAAATTGTTGTTAGTCCACTTACATCCGAGTTAGTATTATACAAACACACATATGTAAGCAAAAATTCCGTGGATTTGGAATACGAATTATATTTTAATTTATTTTATAACAAAATTATTAGATTAAAATAAAAAGGATTGTTGATAAACGGGTCCGATGGTAAGCAAAAAATGGGGTGTCATAACGAATCGTATCAGCTGTTCAACGGAAGGTTGATTGCAGCGAGCAATGGGTGTCGGAAAACAAATGTGTTCTATGCGATGTCGTCGTGTGGTGACCGCTTGCTGTGCATGGTGATGTTCTCTTGTGTGGTGTGATGTATTAGAGTGAGCCAGTTTTTTTCAGGTAGAGTGGGGGGAAGCTTAACTCATTGAAACACCAGCATTGGGAGAATGTAGTCTGATTCATTAACGTTTATACTGAGTTCGTTACGATATCGCTCTATCCATTGTTCTTACGATTTTGTGAATTTAGATGTGAATATAGATGTCTATGGGTAGTTGATGCAGGATCACATTAAGCGCGTCAGTCGGACATGGTTTGATTGCACCAGTAACACCTGTACATGCTGCTCTTTGTATTCCATTTAATTTTCTGATTGTTTCTTTAGCGCTGGCCACCATACCAGAGCAGGTATGGTCTAATGACAGCCGTATACATTCACATGATTATACTAGGTTTAAGGCCCTATATAGGTTTTTTCTTCTTCTTTTTTCTATATTTATTTTTCAGTTCAGTTTGGTGTCAATCTCCACCCCCTAAGTATTTAGCTGGGTGGGACAGAGAGAACTGGGGAATTTCAATTTTGTTTTTGAATAGCTTAGTTCTGTTTTATAAGAGCTAACACCTTGTCCATTGTTCGTAGTCCATAGGTTTAACCTGCGTAGTGCTCTTTCCATAATCTCACTGACTGTTGAAGGAAACATTCCTGATACCAGTAACACTATATCGTATGCATCCTATTGCTTTCACCTCTCCACCGTTTAGTTGGAGTAGTATTTTGTTCAGCGCTGCAACCCATAGAAGCGGGAAGACGACCCCTCTTTGAGGAGTCCCTCTACTCACATAACTTGTTTGTGTTGCAGCCATGGAGTGTTACTGTTAATGTAGTGATTTTTCAATTACGTCTTAGGTGCTGAATTACAGAGAATTTTAAACATTAGTTATATTCTTTTATTTTTGCTTCCTTATTTTGATCATTCTTTCCAGTTCGTTGGTGTCCAAGTCTGCTGGTAATGCCCTGGATTCATATTCAAAAAATGCAGCCATGGTGTGTTGTTTTTAATGTAGTGATTTTTCAATTACGTCTTGGGTGGTGAATTGTAGAGAATTTTAAACATTAGTTATATTCTTTTAATTTTGCTTCCTTATTTTGATCATTATTTCCAGTTCGTCGGGTGTATTTTGTTTTTTTCATTTTTGGACACTCCTTAGTGTAATGAGCGCCCTTACAGAAGTCGCAATAGACAGAGTTAATTTTTTAAATCTTCCCTTTTTTTAGACACAGTTACTTTTCTTTTAGTCATGGTTATTTTTTATGACCGTTTTAGACACTGTTAATTTTTTAAATCTTCCCCTTTTTTTTAGACACAGTTACTTTTCTTAAAACTCGTTTATTCTCTTAAAATTTTTTCAGACAACTGCTTTCTTAAACACTTTTTTAGGCACACACATATTTTATTAAACGGTTTCTTTTCTTTTTTACATAGCACTTAGTAGACGAAGCAGACTTTCTAAGCACTTTTTTAGACACAACTATTTTTTATTACACGTTTTTTTTACTTTTTTTTAACAAACAATTTCCTTTGCACTTTAGTAGACACGCGTTGGATTGTAAGATTCAAATCAAGTCTTTATTTTCAACATACTAGTATTTATACATTTTGTTCTTATTTACTTTAAGTTAAAGCTAAAAGCCGAATTTTAAGCATCAGCTAGTGATTGAATCCAGAAGAAAGAAAGTGTCAATTATAATATTTGCTGTTTCAGCATATTTACGTTAAGCGTTCTGTTTACAATTATTTTTATTAAGCCTTCTTGTGAGGGCCAGCGACCATGTTTTGATAAAATTATTTATTGGATTCAGAACGGAAAACCACATCAAATTCTTAAATAATCAAAAACGTTATTTAAGATTTTTAAATTATTAGACTGTGTAATTGCAAAATGCAAAGGTTCAATTTTATTTAAGTTAACTTGCATGCAATCAAATTTGAAATAACTATACGCATAATATCTGTATTTGTAAATTTGTCCACACAACTTCTTATGTAAATATTTACGCTCATCGTTTCATACGAAATTGCAGTTGTCACGGACAACCAATAACCGAAGCTCACGTTTTTTTGCTTTCATGTCAAAGGGTCAATGCAGAATATGTATGTTTATAGAGAAGGTTCAATTATGAACCAGCGTGTAAATTTTTAAAAGCTAATTGTTTTATTTATTCTGGATAAATTTTTTGTAGGTGTTCAGAGCCAAATTATTACCAAAAATTTTTATGTTTGACTACGACTTTTTTTTACCCCTTATTGGCTTTACTTGATTTTTAAACAAATTTAGCGGTTTTTCGGTTATACCGATTTAACTTTCTGCGTCTACTTGACCTGAGTGAATAGTTGCATAAGTCGAGGCAATTTCTTCTTCACCAGCATCGTATTCTTCTATTTTGATGCAACATAATACATCCGCAACGTGATTTTCCTTTCCCGAAATGTATTTCATTTTAAAATCATATTCCTTAAGGCGAATCTTCCACCTTTTCAGTTTTGCCTTTGATTCTTTTAAATTATGCAGACATTGACTGATCTGTGGTCTAAAATATTTTGTGGCCCTAACTATTGCTAATAACTCCTTTTCCGTCGTAAAGTAGTAAATTTCATGCTCATTTAAAATACGATTCGCGAATCAAATGGGATGGCTATGTTGGCTGAATACTACCCCTAAAGCGACGTCTGTAGTTACAATAAATAGCTTTTCATAATTTGGGTTTACTAATATAATAGGGATACTCTCTTGCTCTTGTAAAACCCTTGCACGGGGCAAAAATTGCAGAATTTTCCTCTTGATGCAACGGCACAAACATACGCAGAATATTATTTGCAATACTGTAAAATATGTCAAACCAATACCCATGTTTATTTTCGTGCAATGACACGTCAAACTATAAGGTAAGTTTTGAATAGATTTTATAATTTCTACTTAAATTTTAAAGATTTGTTACAGTTTTTTGTTAAGAATGAATACAGAATGTGCGCCAATTCACAAAAGTCATGCACAATAGTCATACTCAATAAATTGAGCGAATCAGCCGTTCATATATCACCAAACTCTGCAATAGGTACTATCTTGGCCTTGCATACTTCGGTATAGGATTTCGGCATTTTGTGTCATCATGCAATCTTGCAAGAACAAGAGTATCCACCTTATATTCTCGTTAACCCATATTTTATAGCCTCTATGACTTTTAGATATTCTTTATCCTACGCATTTATCCTATTTCCTTTTTTTCAAAAAACTTGTCAGCGGTTTGGTAATATTAGCAGAATTTTTTATAAAACCTGTCAAACCCAAAAACTGTTTCATCTCTTTTTCTGTTTGTATCGCTTTGATTTTATTCGGGTTGGATTTTATACGCTTACTACGTGCGCCAAAAACTCTGTTTTATGTTTCAGAAATTCCCACTTAGCTAGCTGTACTTTAGGTTAGCTTCGGACAATCTCCCAAAACTGTGTTCATCAGTCTTTAAAATTTTACTGGGGAATTTTTCGGCCCAAATGGCGTAAATCCTGTCCCAAGTCTGAAGCAGAAAAGTACATACATACATTTTCCCAACTTATCTAAAATTTTATTCATATTTGATATCGGATACCTATCATCCATGGTTATGATATTTAACTTAGGAAAATCGAAAACTATTCTCTATTATTCTTTCCTAGAGGGATCCGGTATCCAGGGTACGGAGAATCGCTATGGAAAATAATTTTTTACTTCAGCATTTCAATTGTTTTCTTATCTACTTCCGGTTTGCGCACTTCCGGATATCGGTAAGATTTAACATAGATAGGGCCTTCATGGATTGTTTTAATTTCTTTATAAAAAATGTGCTTTAATTTACTTAAAAACATTTGAAGCTTTTACATTCCTTTTTATTCATATGGCTTAATATGAGTTTAGTTTTATCGTCGTCGTCATTTATAATATTCAGAAGGCTATAAAATCTGTTAAAGTTTCCCTTTCAAATGAATACTATTGTCTTTATTTATTTTAGAATTTAGTTTTTTAAGTATGTCAAAACCTAAAAGTCCACCGTAATTGTTAGATAAATTCTGCTAATATAATTTTTAATTTTGGTTGTTTAAAGCAACTGTTTCCTGCACTTTTTTGAGCACAACTTTTCCAGACGCTGTTCGTAAAATTTTGGTTTTATTTTTATTGCTTCATTGCTAAATATACCTGGTTTAATTAAACTAACCAGGTTAATTTAGTCTCTATTAAAAAGTGTATTTTTTTTTTGTTTTTAAGTATCAATTCATTTGAGGGTAGTTCTCTGAGTCTTCTATTTGAACATTTGTAATCTCTTGATACATTGGTTCTGGTTAACCGTATCTATAAATTCTAGACTGATTTGAGTTATCGGGATTAATCTTTCTATTTTGTAATGAATTCGTTTGCGGGATTATTGAAATAATGAGGATATTGCTTTTGTGGGTCGGACTGACCTAAATTTATCTGCCTGGGATGATTATGGCTTAAAGTAGTATTACCAGATCGGACTGCCCCTGTATTAAAATTTTATAGTTCACAAATTCACATTTACAAAAATTTCTATTGTTAGAATAATGGTGAGTTCTTGCATTATTTTTTATGTCTCGTTTATATTCGTAATTATATGCGTCATTCTCTTTTAAAATTTTAATTGCAGATTTTGTACTACTTGCTAAGTATATATTAATTAATGCTGTTAAATAGTTAGCATGTAAAACCCAATTAAACAAAATGCTCGGTCTGCTAATTGCGTTGATATTATCTCAGGCATTATGTACTTAATGCTGTCGATGTACATATAGAGCTAAATAGTTGCGATCACCATCAAAAGGCTGAATTTTGCATAACAAGTTCTCTTTTTCGTTGTTCTTCAGACATTTTCGTTTTTGTTACAGCGTTAATATTTAATATACACAAAATCTTATTCAAGTTTATTTTATTAGTATTTATTTTGTTCTCTCTTAAGTCAGCAGTTTAAACGCAATGCGTTGATTTAAGTATAACACACACTCTCCCTTCTTCATTGAAACTGCTTCGTATTTAATCGCTTAATTCGACGATTTTATTGTTTTGTGTGTAGTTTTTCTAGCATTTCCAGAGTGCCTATTTGGAATAATTTCTTCCAATTTAATTCACGGTGAGTACTAATTTGAATGTTACTGTTGTTCTTTTTTATTTGTGCCGATAAACAGTTTTGTTCTCAGTCGTACTTTTTTTGTTTTTATACTCTCGCAACAAAGTTGCTAAAGAGAGTATTATAGTTTTGTTCACATAACGGTTGTTTGTAAGTCCTAAAACTAAAAGAGTCAGATATAGGGTTATATATACCAAAGTGATCAGGGTAACGAGTAGAGTTGAAATCCGGATGTCTGTCCGTCCGTCCGTCTGTCTGTCCGTCCGTCCGTGCAAGCTGTAACTTGAGTAAAAATTGAGATATCATGATGAAACTTGGTACACGTATTTCTTGGCTCCATAAGAAGGTTAAGTTCGAAGATGGGCAAAATCAGCCCACTGCCACGCCCACAAAATGGCGAAAACCGAAAACCTATAAAATGTCATAACTAAGCCATAAATAAAGATATTAAAGTTAAATTTGGCGCCAAGGATTGCATTAGGGAGGGGCATATTTGGACGTAATTTTTTTGGAAAAGTGGGCGTGGCCCCGCCCCTTTTTTGTACATATCTCGGAAACTACTATAGCTATGTCAACCAAACTCTATAGAGTCGTTTCCTTCAGGTATTTCAATATACAGTTCAAAAATGGAAGAAATCGGATAATAACCACGCCTACCTCCCATACAAAGGTTATGTTGAAAATCACTAAAAGTGCGTTAACCGACTAACAAAAACCGTCAGAAACACTAAATTTTACGGAAGAAATGGCAGAATGAAGCTGCACCCAGGCTTTTTTTTTTAATTGAAAATGGGCGTGGCGTCGCCCACTTGTGGACCAAAAACCATATCTCAGGAACTACTCCATCGATTTCAATGAAATTCGGTATATAATATTTTCTTAACACCCTGATGACATGTACGAAATATGGGTGAACTCGGTTCCCAACCACGCCTTCTTCCAATATAACGCTATTTTGAATTCCATCTGATGCCTTCTCTGTATAATACATATATTAGAAACCAATGATTATAGCGGAATAAAACTTTACACAAATACGGTATTTGAAAAATATGTAAATGACGGATAATGAAATCCGGATTATCACTTTATCATGCGAGAGTATAAAATGCTCGGTGACACCCGAACTTAGCCCTTCCTTACTTGTTTTTTTTTTTTTGTTGTAGTAAATCCTTTCCACTTTGCTACCAAGATCATTTGAAAGTCAATGAGACTCAAAGAAAAGTCAAATAAAGGTCAAGCAAAATATAGTTTCCGAAAGTTGGATAAGAGGGAATCCTATTTTGTATTGCTATGATTTTACTATTATTATACTCTTGCATCCAGTTGCTACAGTTTGTTCACCTAACGGTTGTACGTATCACCTAAAACTAAACGAGATAGATATATAGGGTTATATTGAGTAAATGATCAGGATGGCAAGAAAAGTTGGCATTCGGTAGACTGTCTGTCTGTCCGTCCGTCCGTCCGTCCAAGCTTAACTGTACTTAAGTAAAAATTGAGATTGACCGAAAACATATAAATTTCCATAACTTAGAACTAAATTAAGATATAAAGCTGTAATTTGGTACAGAGGATCGCAGTAGCACGGGCACCTGCGCCTACTTCCCATATAGCACAATTTTATGTTCCATTTGATTCGTTCAGTTTCTCGTACACAAATCAAGAAGCTATTAATATAACGAAATAAACCTTTGCACGAATAATGTCTTTAGTACGTGTCACCTTATGACCAAAAATTGTTTAAATCCAATAAAAACTGTTAAAGTCCCTAGGTACCGAATATTTACACCCCGGTATCTAATGTTGATTTTTTATCGAAAATGTCGGTCAATGTGTGATATATATAACTGAAATTATGGGATAATCCTTTTCTTATAATGGTGTGTCTGTATGTATATCACATACTTAACATAAATATTTTCGAACTTCTGGGTGATTTTGTACCGCATATATCAGTCAATATGTGAGTTATCCCAATGAATAAAATATATAAATTTCAGTGAAAACTTGGCCTGGCCCCTATATAACTAATATCAGGATTTTCAAACATCCGGCTGACTTCACTCTACATGAGTGGTCTTAAACCTTAAAGTAAATTTTCGGTTGCACCCGAGCGTAGGCCTTCCTTATTTATTAATTTTGTGTTTGTTTAGGTTCGCAATTTTTTTATTTAAATATTTAAGATTTTTGCTGAAAGCTACTTTTACTTAATAAGGTCACTTTTATTTCAAGATTTCAAATAAGAATTCTTAACTTGTATACACAATAATATTCAATGTTATTAGTATTATTTGTTTTTTTTGTAATATATTATAATATTTTGCAGTTTGTTTCGCGGTTAGTTCGCGATAGAATTGATTTAAAAAGACCTCTTGCGCTGGACGACTGCGTCAATAATAAAAAACACAGAGATTTTTCGGTTTAATTAAATTTATTTCACCTTTACTACTCAAGTACTTATCTCTCAATATAAAAGCCGAAATACGGTAGTGACCTTTGGGTTTGTACATACTTATGTCACTTGCGTACAGATAAAAATATGTCACCCGCAAAATTGAGCCTACAAGATGGGTAAAAGTTAGGTAACTGGCCACTGTTAGATTATCAGTGTTTAATGCATTCATTATAAGATAGATTACTTTTGTGCTAGCCTCCGCAAAAAAGTAAATATTTCTCCTCTTTCACTACACTTCGGTGTGATTAGCTTACTCGCTCTATCTCATTGATTTAGCGCAAGTGCCACATTAATTTTCTTGGTCTACTTTGCGAACTATTTTGGAGAACTATCTGATACTCTTCGGTTAACAGCGTCCGTTTCATTGGCTATTTGCTTAGTCATCTGTTATTGAAAATTGTTTGTTTCGTTACTCTTATGGTTACCTATGAGTTACAGCAACCTGGACGATAGAGTATTTGTTTCGTTATTCATTGGTCGGTCAATCTCTTAAGCAATTTTCGGTAGATCTATGTATATATCGTTTGGGTTCATCGGGTGAAAGTGCGGTGATTCGGAAAGTTTGGTGTAGGAGATCGTGAAACACTCTACAAGATCACAAAGCGAGTGTTTTCGTCTAATTTGGTGTTAAAATATAAATATATCACTTTGCCTGATACGAATGAAAGACGAGATATCGTTAAATAACACAAAAGAATCCGGAGTTTATAAATGAAACAAAATTTTTTCAATCATCATCCAAATTTTTTTTATCACCTTCAAAGTAACATCCATTTGAAGCGATGCACATGTGCCAACGCTTCTTCCAATCGTCAAAACATTTTTATAGGGACTTTTCGGGATGGTCTTCAGCTCTAGCGTCGAATTTGTTTTGATGTCTTCAATTAACTCAAATCGATTTCCCCGAAGCGGTTCTTTGAATGACAAAAATAGGCAGAAGCCACATGGAGCTAAATCAGGTGAATACGGTGCTTGCTCAAAGATATTTGTTGAGTTTTTGACCAAAATTTAACACAAATACGTTAAAAAAGTTTGTAAAATTCGACAAACACTACAGAAGTCGACTGTCATAAACAGCTGCTGTAAACACACTGGTTGACAGATCGTGCTAATTTTTGGCATCATAATTAAGGACAGTTATACCAACGTAGGACAAAAAATGTACCTGTATTCTATATAAGCGGAAGATGAGAGGGGGAATAAAGAATTCCCGATCCTTCCTTGACAGAATATACAATGGGATGCCGCATTGCATAGAGTATATTGATGGTACTGAATTGAAACTTGCAGAAGCACCAGTTGTTAACCATTCGGCTTATTTTTCAAAAACCGAATCTATTCCATAGAGGCACAAGTTGTAGGCGATTAACAGTTAAGGATTCGGCATGTAGTAGCGGTACACTTTGGTAGTGTACACGATGTTCGCATGTTTCGTACTAGTGCTCTCTTCACTCAGGAAGGTTCATTTTTTTCTTCTTCTCAATGGCTAGCAGGAGATTCTGCGTAAAGCTTTTAACTTGCGTCATAGCATATATGGCGTGAGGATTAAATATTGCTTTTGGGATTCTAAAAGAACGCTTTGGCAGACTCAAAGATTAAGAATAAGTATTCAGGCCGAAAAATCATATTCTATGTTCCAACAGGTTTATTGTTTGCTACATATTGCATAACATTTTACGACCTACTTCTAACAATATTGATTACGTAGACAATGTAGTTGTCGATAGCGACGAAAAATTAGATAAATTTTCTCCACATGAAAATGGCCGGCGAACAACTGAGGCAGAACCCAAGCGTAAATCTTTGTACAAAATAATGTTTCGTGATCAATAAAACGTTAATTAGCAATAAATAATATGTATTTAATACATAGTGGTGTAAGGTATAACAATTCTTTTTTTGATATAACTATTTACATAAGTTCATACTTATGAAACCTAAAGAAATAATCTAACTGCCATAAATAATCATAAATAAATAAAAATGTAATTTAATATATTTAATTGCATTTATTTTCATATTTATACCCTGAACAGGGTATATTAAGTTTGTCACGATGTTTGTAACACCCAGAAAGAAGCGTCGGAGACCCTATAAAGTATATATATAAATGATCAGTATGTTGAGCTGAGTCGATTTAACCATGTCCGTCTGTCTGTCTGCCCGTCCGTCCGTCTGTATATATACGAACTAGTCCCTCAGTTTTTAAGATATCCTTTTGAAATTTTGCAAACGTCATTTTCTCATCAAGAAGCTGCCCATTTGTCGGAACGGCCGATATCGGTTAACTATAGCATATAGCTACCATACAAACTGAACGATCGGAATCAAGTTCTTGTATGGAAAACTTTCACATTTGAAAATGTATCTTCACGAAATTTGGAATAGATTATTATCTAAGGCAACAATGTAATCTCCGAAAAAATTGTTCAGATCGGATTACTATAGCATATAGCTTCCATACAAACTGAACACATAGTTACTAAAAGAAATGCACCTGTGAAGGGTATATTGTCTTCGGTGCAGCCAAAATTAACGTTTTTTCTTGTTTCTTTCAATTTCGTACATAACCACTCTTTCTTTCATTTTTAATTCTAACATCTTGTATTTTTTATCAGTTTCGATTTTTTAATTCTATATTTAATTTTTTTAACTCTATATCCAATTTTCTTTCCTGAATTTTCTTTTCTACTTCAAATTTATATTTGTCATATTCCAGCTTCTTCGCTTCCATAGCAATTTTTTCAGCTCAGATAGCCGCCAAAGGGATGATTCACTCTTATGGAAAACGGTAAGATTTGTTTAGAATTTAAAAAGAAATTATAAAATCTATTTAAAACATACCTTCCTCAAAAATGGCGTAATATATCTTTATATAAAATGACAGCTAAAACAGGTTTGCAATTATATTTTTACGTGTCATTGCACGAAAATAAACATGGGTTTTGGTCTGACATATTTTACAGCCACTGCAAATAATTTTCTACGTGTGCTTGTTGTTGTGCGGTTGCACCAAGAGAAAAATTCTGCAATTTTTGCACCGTGCAAGTGTTTTGCAAGAGCAAGAGAATCCCCCTATTAATTTACTAATTCGTAACATTCACACAATTTGTACATATGTAAGCTATAGGCGTGTTTTATTTGACCACCAAATTAAGCTATTAGCTTATTTTGTATGGAAGACCTAGCCAACACAACTATATGTATTTGCTTGTCATAAGCTTTCATGGCTTGTATATTGAACTGGAGGTATTGCCAGTTCATCGCTTTTTTTGATTCACAATAGCTATGAAAGTATTTGGCAATAACGATAAAGTTCATTTTGACTGATGAAAATGTAAACAAACCAAATTTACAAGATTTTGTGTGTTTGTTTAAGTTAAAACTAATAGAAATATGAACATTTGTCGTAAACTCTTTTCGTATTTATGTCATCAAATGAAGAAAATAAATATATTTATATAGTAATTTAATATCCCCTTTAGAAATTGGAGAATTCAAACTATCATTTTCTTTACACCAGACATTTTGAAACTAATTGAATATCAGCTGACTGTTCCCGCCTGCATCGCCAACACACTTCGTTTTTAATATTTGCAAATATGAATTAAGTTAAGTGCGTTTTATTTGTCTATAATTTAGCTATTAGCTTGTGATAGTCAAATAAAACACGCCTAATATTAAGTTAATTACTTTAGAACTATTGGTATTGAGTAATTTAAATATATAGTATCATAGAATTTCGGATTTGGCTGGTTGGTAAAGTTTCACCCATGATTTTTGAGTTTGTGCTTGCCGTAATGGATCCATTCTTCATCACTAGTCACAAACACGCAAAACTGATTATTATTGCTTTCGAACAACTTTTAAACGTTTTGATATGGCTCCCTGATTAACGCCCAAAGATTTTATGAAGGTTACTTATGTTTGCAGTAATCTTTAAGGAGTAATAGCAAAACTAGCGAATTCCGCTCCGCCCTTCATTAGTTGCCGCCATTAATGAACGAAATTTGTCAAAAGTTGATCCCATAGTAGCAACGTAGAAATCAGTTGTTCTCTTTTGTTTTCATTTGTACAATGTTGCTATTGCTCAATATGCATCTATAGTTTTGTACACATCTAACTTTTCAATTATAATTTTTCATAATATAAAATATTAAAACTAAAACCTAACTATTAAAAATACTTTATATATTTATAAATAATAGCATTCGACAAGCATTGAAGACAATTTTTATAATTACTACAGTATATCGAGACTGACAACCCTGCGTTTTAAGAGGGCAATCAGCTGACTCGTTTCTACGGGGAAATTTCAATTCGTGGGAAATTTCACGGTAACGTACGGTTAAGCGGACTGTGGAAGCGGTGTTGACTAATCATTTAAATTGCGCTCTCATAAAATAAGTCGTATCAGCTGATTCACGCTGCGGTTTTGCGGTGTTCGCTTGGTGAGCTATTAGCCCGCCCAGGACGCTCTTATACTTACCATGTTCAGACCGACACTTAGTCACACGATTTAGGCTGTTGAGTAGTTTATCCCACTAATCTTATAAATTTATCAAGATTTCGCCATACAAATATGACAGTTCAAAACACCTTCATAGAAGTGATTTGAAACTGATCCACTCTAAATCTCTCGGTGCGACTCTGATTTTGCGCCATCTACTTGTCAGCATTGGAAATCTATTACATTATCACAGCTGATTTAGACACTGCAACAAGAAAAAATGTAAGCAAACAAATCAATTAAACGCAATGAATTTGAAT
>NW_026089623.1:11545563-11560067 GCF_024586455.1 Bactrocera neohumeralis | reverse complement strand
AAAAACCCAAAATATACTTAAGTTTTAAATTGTATTATGCCATATTGAAATGTAAAACTCTAAAACTTAAAGAAAATCAACAAAAAAGATATGAACAAATACTGAAGGCTCAAGGATTGGAACATCTCATAAAGAAAGATGCAATCACCAGCGTATAAAAAGATCAGGAGATCTTTTCAATAAAGGAGGGGAGTTAATACATGACTTACACTGAACCCAACTGATAATAGCTACCACACATATACATCTGCCTAGCAATAAGCTGACATCACTTACTATAAGATAACACTATCCAAATAACTAAACTATGTAATTGTCATCCACATCAGTAATTTTCCACTTCAGTACTTTTCCCCAAATAGAATAAAAACCCACAAAACTACAACTGATAAATATATTACTTTGAAGCTTTTTTTGTATAAATACAAGAACCCGTTTGTATACAACTTTTTTTCTGTTCATAAAATTCACACTGTTTAAGTGATTAAATAAAGATCGCTCTAAGGAGCTAAAAATATATTTTTTAGAAAATAATAAAGTGTAAACTTTAATTCCGCGATGATCTCTCATCTAGCCCTCAAAATGTGCACTCGTGCCCGAAATGTTAAAATACTTACTATTCACAGTTTCAAAAGCAAAATAATTGAAACTTGACCATCAGAATGATCAATTTACAAAACTTGATGACTGACAAAACCGGAAAGTTCATTATGGTTATGTAACGGCTTATCTAAGTAGAGAGGACTCTTTTCAATCACCGTTTTTTGACAGATCAAACTGTATGAAAATTTTTGTCTAGTACTGTTTTTGCATTTCATTATGGAAAGATTTATGCCTGAACAACGTTCTACAAATCGACAAACTTTATTACAGGAATAAAGAGATGTTTAACTGGAAGTGAGAGAGCAATTGCTAAACGTCAAAACCTACTGAACTTTGACAGCTAATCGAGTTCAGTAGGTTTTGACGTTTATCAATTGGAAACGAGCGATGGCCAGATTGAAATCTTACCAAAAAATATGTAAACGTAGGGATTTGTTGCATCGTTCAAGACCACTTATAAAAAATGTAAAACAATGAAAATTAAATAAATTTGTGAAATTTAAAGATATTTTATGCAACGTTTTATAATTTGAAGCATCATAGTTTTATTTTCAATGGAAAATGATTAAAACATTTAATGATTGAGAGCTAACCAGCTTAAATCCTATTATTGGGTATGAAAGGACAAAAGTCAGTTGTTATAATATTCTTTAAAAGATTTAAATAGTTTTACTCCATATAATAAATAAACACTATTTAGTAATTTTTTTATTCGTACTAAATGTTGGGTATTGGGTTGATAAATGCCCACAAATTTTTATTTTGTTCAATCTGGCCATAATGGAAAACGTTATAAAAAACGCTAATTTTGAGGCGCTCTCACACTGGAATAAGTTTAACATCCCTTTATTCCTGCTTTATTACGAAAATTCATGTTCTCTAAAGAATGTGTTTCGCGCGAGTTAACACCCGTATCAACAAGAAAGAGTACAGAGAGTAAAAGAGTACCCTGCAAGACGGAGGTAACAGATTGCACAAACACACTGAAACATTTTCAGCTGTTCACTAACACTGTTACATTTTCTGGAATTTTCAATTTAATGGGAAAATACGCAAGTAAGATAGAGCAAAACTATCGACATTCTAAACATATTGTAATACTAACTTGGTAGAATAGGAGAGACGAATGCCCGATTTTTCAAGAAGAAGAAAACGAAAAGCGCAGTTTATTTTGGATTTTAAAGAGATAAGTTCGTTACATGATAATTTAATATTTTATAATTAATTTCTATTATATATATATATATATTATTAATTTCTTTTTTATAGAGAAATCGAAAAAGCTTCACAAGGAGAAAAAGGTAAGCATTGTGAATTGAATGTTGTGTGTATAATTAAACATTTTAATATTACAGGAATCATTTGGAGAATTCAAATATATTGCGTACAACAAACAAATAAGGGGAATTTACACGAATTAGTGAAGTGCTAGTGGACATAAAAAGCGAAATATAAATGTAAAATTAATTTTAAATCGAAAAACACGTTCTTCAAATAGTGGTAATTTTCAGTTTTAAAACACATGTATATTTCAATACTCGTATTCCCGCGAGTATAACTATATATATTCTTGAACTGGGTAACCTCCTCTATAACAAACAAGTAGGGAAGGGTTAAGTTCGGGTGTCACCGAACATTTTATACTCTCACATGATAAAGTGATAATCGAGATTTCAATATCCGTCATTTACATATTTTTCAAATACCGTATTTGTGTAAAGTTTTATTCCGCTACCATCATTGGTTCCTAATGAATATACTCGTATTATACAGAAAAGGCATCAGATGGAATTCAAAATAGCGTTATATTGGAAGAAGGCGTGGTTGTGAACCGATTTCACCCATATTTCGTACATGTCATCAGCGTGTTAAGAAAATATTATATACTGAATTTCATTGAAATCGGTCTAGTAGTTCCTGAGATATGGTTTTTGGTCCATAAGTGGGCGAGGCCACGCCTATTTTCAATTTAAAAAAAAAACCTTGGGTGCAGCTTCCTTCTGCAATTTCTTCCGTATAATTTAGTGTTTCTGACGTTTTTTGTTAGTCGGTTAACGCACTTTTAGTGATTTTCAACATAACCTTTGTATGGGAGGTGGGCGTGGTTATTATCCGATTTCTTCCATTTTTGAACTGTATATGGAAATGCCTGAAGGAAACGACTCTGTAGAGTTTGGTTGACATAGCTATAGTAGTTTCCGAGATATGTACAAAAAACTTAGTAGGGGGCGGGGCCACGCCAACTTTTCCAAAAAAATTACGTCCAAATATGCCCCTCCCTAATGCGATCCTTTGTGCCAAATTTCACTTTAATATCTTTATTTCTGGCTTAGTTATGACACTTTATAGGTTTTCGGTTTCGCCATTTTGTGGGCGTGGCAGTAGGTCGATTTTGCCCATCTTCGAACTTAACCTTTTTATGGAGCCAAAATACGTTTACCACGTTTCATCATGACATCTCATTTTTTAAGCAAGTTACAGCTTGCACGGACGGACGGACGGACAGACAGACATCCGGATTTCAACTCTACTCGTCACCCTGATCACTTTGGTATATATAACCCTATATCTGACTCTTTTAGTTTTAGGACTTACAAACAACCGTTATGTGAACAAAACTATAATACTCTCCTAACAACTTTGTTGCGAGTATAAAAATGTTCATTGTTCGTCCAAGATATCTGTTCGTATGCAGAATATCTAAAATTGTTTAAAATAAAAACAACATTAGTGTTTCATCATATACATATACGCATTTCTGCTCCTAAGCAGGATTTTAAAAATTAAAATTAAACTTTTCAAGCTTACTTCAAGCAAATGAGGAGTGTCTTTTCAAAAAGGATATTTACATTTTAATTTTTTAAACTATTTTATATTGTTTTGTCCTCATTGCTGAAATACACAACTTCTTTACTTGGATGTTGATCTCAAGAAGATATTTCATACAGTAAAAAGTTAAATTGTGAGTCCTAAACAGAAATACTAGTTTTCAGTAAATCAGTAAAAATGTTTCCCTTATAATGTTTTCTCATTTTAGAAAAATTAATTAAGAAGTAGATATTCTCTTTTACAAAGACACTTCTCAACTATATTTTCCTCCTGAAATATACTATTTGTAGTATTTACAAATCAAAAATCTTTATCAAACTAATATTTGTTGCTATAAACTACTAAACAAAATATTATTAACATAAAGTACTAACATTTCATTTATAAATTAGTTCACATTAGTTCACGACTACTTAATATTTTATTTTTTTAGTTTGCGACGTGGATATTTGATTATTATTATCAATCAGTTAAGTTTTAGTTTTAAATCTTATTCATTATTTAAAACTAAAACTTTCAAACTCAAGGAAAAGTCAAATTTGAATCTACGGTGGCAAAATTTCGAAGACTGAATGATCTGTTCAAGAGGTTTCAAATGATAGTGTCGATAGGTTAGAGTTAGGGAAGATTTTCAATGTGTTGAGAAGGTTGAGGACCATTCCGATAAAGTGGTCGAATTGAAGGCGTAGGCAATTAGAAATAATATTTCTCAAAATGCTCTCGCTGACCTGCTTCAAACTTTAGATAAAGTTGGTGTTAATGGCTTTGCCATTATCAGCGAAACCCCTCCTCGGAACAATGCGAGAAAAAATTTGCTTTGAAGCCATACCAGGTGGAGAGTTTTTGTATTTTGGAATAGAAGAAAACTTAAATTCTCAAGAATTTGACTTCTTGAAAATTCGAAAAGGCGGATATTGACGTTGGAATAGACGGACTGCAATTAACAAAGTCGTCAAAAATTGTCTGTGCCTGTCATGGGTTCAATAGCCAATTATCCTCAGGTTTGTGCGTTTTTAATTGCCTGCTTCCAAGGAAGAAGCAAACCAAATAACCCCGAAGATTTCCTTAGATATTTTTGTAATGAGGTAGGTCTTCTTAGAGCAAATGGACTGAAAGTAGGTAGAAATCAGTTAATAAAACAGTTCGATATTAGGTCCTTTACCTGTGATTCACCAGCTCGCGCCTTTGTGACTGGAGTTATCTCTCACACAGGGAAAAATTGTTGTCCAAAATGTGTATGCTCAAGTCGTTATCTGAAAGGAGAGTTAGTTTTTCAACCAATTAGATTAGAGTATAGGAGAAAGAAAATTTAATATGGTTTCACAGTTTCCTTTGGAACCAATGCATTTAGTAGACTTAGGTGTAATGAAAAAAGTATTAAAATTGCTTATTTCTAAAGGAAATATTTCCGTAATGAATGAGAAGCTGCGTTATTTGGCAAAATATGTGCCGTCCGAATTTTGTCGAATAGTGCGTGACTTTAATGAAATAAGCAATTGGAAATCAACAGAGTTCCGACAATTTTTGCTATATACAGGTATATTTGTTTTAAAAGACTGCATTGATGAATGCCTGTACTATCATTTTCTTTTGCTTCATGTCGGAATTCGACTTCTTTCATATGAGCAGTCAGAAGAACACCAATTAAATGTAGCTGACAAAATTTTGCAAGAATTTGTTTTCAAGTATACACGGCGAACACTTAATCAGTTTTAATGTACACGCCTTATTACATTTAACTGACTGCGTAAGACGGTTTGGCGCGATTGATAATTTCTCCGCATAAAGTTTGAGAATTATATGCAAACATTGAAGAAAATGATAAAAAAGCCGGATAAGGTATTGCAGCAATTAAAAAATAGATATTATTAGAGAAAGAATATGTATGCAGCTTCTAGTAAAGCTTCAAAATTTGGGGTATTTTCGTTAGATTTTAAAAAACATAAGGATAGCTTTTGTTATTCAGAGAAAACAGGGCCAATAAAACTCATTGGCGAAAAAATAGAGGGCGATGTTTTTATATGCCTTCTTTTTTCTGAGACTTACGATTATTTTCAAGAGCTTCTGCAAATTTAGACTTACGATTATTTTCAAGTTGCTTCTGCAGATTTAGGCATACTTGTAGGTAAAGTTTCATAAAATGAGGTAGTTCTAAGTAGATTAGATATTAAATATAAGTATTTTTCCATACCTATAGATGATAAAATTCTTTTAGTTCCACTCATTCATCACCTGTTTTATGATTTTTCATATAATGAATTTCGATGACCTTGTGGAAGAAATCGATTCCGAAGTGGAATGCTCACAACCGTTGGGCCCCCAAAGAGGATGTACTGAACATAAATATTTTTAATTTCTTAATAATATGTTTTTACAGATAAAGTGTTTAAAAAAAAATGTCTTACAATCTCGTTTGCGCTCCTCCAGCAGAACCATCACAAATTGTGGTACCGTCACCATCGTCTGGCGGCCATGCAGGTATAATATATTAATATATAAATATATTAGTATTTGCTTTATAAAAATACATTTATGTTTTTCAGATATAATCCAGAAGCTGGATGCCATTGAGACCCGTCTCTCTGCCATTGAAAAGTGCCTAACAGGCAAAGTAAGTAACGCAGTATTACATTACCAAATTAAAACAGAAGCTAATTTTTATACATTAATTTTCTAGATGCCAGAGAAGGCCGAGGTGCAGGCGCAAAGTAAATTATTGCACGAATGCCGCGTCATAGCGGCAAAGGCGCACCATTCAATTAGCCGCATCACCGGTGATTTGGAGGACGAGCATTATGTGGAGCTCGCTTCGAAACTGCCCATGTCATCGGAAGAGCACGTGCGCTTCGTGGAAGACAAACTTTCACAAAAGGAAAGCACGGAAGCTATGGTAAATATTTCGTTTTTAAATATTATGCGATTGTTATATAATTTATTGTAATTTTTTGTTTTACAGATGCGGCTAATATTGAAGTCAAAAATGGGCGCAAAAGGCAGTATGGACGGCGTACTGCGTGGTATGTTTTCTGATGATCTAATGTACCACTACAATTTAGAGGGCGCAAGGAGAAGGAATCCCTACTAAAACTAAAGTGCCTTGGGTTAGTTTTTGGTAGGTTATTTTTACTGGTATATATTTGAATGCCTTAACTTATTACGTTTCATTTTAGATATATTTCCTGACGAGGATAAAAACACTACATATATGTGGAGAGCTCCGGAAATTTGTGGCCTTAAGCCACAATCGTTTTAAACAGAAAAATATAAACTAAAGGCTAAATTAATATAAGTTTTCTTATTATTACTTATATATATTAGTTTTAAGTTGTAAATTTAGTTTTAAGTTGTACATATTAGTTTTAAGTTGTAAATATTAGTTTTAAGTTGTAAATATTAGTTCTAAATTGTAAATATTAGTTCTAAGATGTACTATACATATTAGTTTTAAGTTGTATAAATTAATTTTAAGTTGCACATATTAGTTTTAAGTTGTATATATTAGTTCTAAGTTGAAGTTTCTTATTTTACTTTAACAAATATGAATTTTTAGAATTATAATTTTTATACTGAAATAACTTGTATTATTTTTCTGCTTAATGCAATAATAATAGGCATATTATTGATTTAACCAATCTGATTATGATTTTATTATTAAATAAAGCAAAATAATAAAAAAAAACTGAATTTTATTTAAAATTATTGAATTTGCTAGAAGTAACAAATGGGTAACAGATAATCTTGTTACTGCTTGTTCTTGCTAACATGTTTATATGTTATAGGTAACAAACTGATAACGAAAAAAATAACATTAACAGATATTCGGGTAACAAATACTATTTGTTATCCATAACACATAGGTAAGCTATGCGCTAACAAAAGAATTTGTTACCCGTAACATACTGTGAAGAGAGTTGCTAACAAATGTATGTATTCTGTTAGAACAAGGCAGCATGCGATATTTGCCATTGGTTAGAGCGAGATAACCATTGAACATTAAATAGCTATGTGTTACTTTTTTCCCACTCTCTGAACAAAAGTAACAAATATTTTAACGAATGCAAAAGTGAACAATAACAAGTCGCTTACACGTTTGCTAATAGCTACCCGTCTTGCAGGGTACCAGTTAAAACCAGTTTCAACAAAATCAATAACATAAAACACACACATTCGACTTTAGACCTAAGACATGCTACTACTATAATACATGATAAGCATATTTAATTATTAATATATATTTTTTCGATCAATTCGCGTAACATTGAATTAATTGGGGGCTCAACCGATCCTTTACATGGATATAAGTACACAACAGGACATCTGAATCCTTCAAAATGAAATCCTTAGTACTCAAATCGAGATCAACGAAGACAAACTCAAAAATCAGTTAACCGGTGAAACGTACAATGCCAAACGAGGATTCGACTTCTTCCGCATCTACTCTCTACACATCTAAAAACTACATGATTTCGTACGGATGCTTCAAACAACAAATCCTACTTGTTTAATTAGATGCCCAATTTAGCATTTCAATTTTGTGATAAATCAATTACACTCACCCTGAGTATCATATGTAAGTATGCAGGTGTGGTGAGTTGTGTTGGTGTTGTGTTATGATGGATTAGTACGGTGCCATCGGATGTGGTGTATTGTGCAGTGTTTCCTTATGGTGCGCCAGGTTTTCCCGGGTAGAGTAGGGGGTAGGCTTAACTCGTTTAAACATCCTTGGCCCTCAAGGCGAACATTTTGCCTAGTATTATAGTATACGTATGTATATGTGATTGCATGTACATATGTCGGCGTACTGTTAGTGGAAGTTCATGGCGACCGTCGGAAATTTAGTGATGGAGAATTGATCCATATTTGCAACTTTGTATAGAAAACGGTTTTTTGTTTGATATGAATTTTAATATGCATCTAGATGCTTGAGATTGTACCGTTAATTTGCTTGTGTATTTAATTTTGCTGACGACTTATTATATACGCGATTTTTTCTTTTATCAGTTTATTGTGCGGTTTATTTGTTATTTGCCTTTTCTGTATTATTAGCGATTGTTGCAATTTTATTTTTATTTTTGATCGGCTCATTAAGGACCGCAACTCCATGCCTGGCTCGTGTATGGCCTAAACAAGTGCGCCTTTGAAAGCATACCCTGGGGTTAGGGCTGTTATATGAGTGGGATCTTGCGAGCGTTCAGTGAATGGCCGTGAATTGAAATCGGCTTCGATTCTTGTTAATACTGTACACAATTGTTGCTTGGATAGATGCGATAAGAGTGACCTTAGCTTTTTTAAGAATAGGTGCGTCAATGTATCGCATTGGGAGTTTGGTGATCCCTTAACTTCCTTTTTGATTTTATTTATTTTTGAAAATTTAAGAAAAGTGTTGATTTTTCGACTTTTTGATACAACTGTGTTATATTTTATGTTTTAGTGCGTATGCGTATGCGGGCGTATTTGGCGTTTAGTAGCCGCTCTGGGTTTGTTCAGAATTGTTTTTTTTCCTTATTGGCGAAAGCCATCCTGCGGGGCCGAAAAGTTGTATGTGCTTTTAGTATGCATATGAAATGTCAGAGGTAACTCTGACTTTGTTTTTTATACCAATTTGTGGAGTATTGAAAAATTGTGGATGTAGTGATAGTCGTTCGACGTACAGGCCATTATTTGATCGAATAGTTATGGAGGGAAGTTTCCTTAACTTTTTAAATTTCCTTAATTGTGAATTACGGTATTTGTTTTTATTATACTCAACTTGAGTTGGTATGGTGGTGAGTAGTGCTGTAACTAGTCCACTTCGTGTTTCGCTGTGCAGCGTTTGAGATTTTTGTGCCTTTGAGCAGCATGGTTTCTCTTGGCAATTTTTAAAAATTTGGGTTTCGGGACTTGCTTTTGCAAATAAACCCGTGGTTCTTTTTGTAAAAACGCTTCTTTGGGCTGAGATGGGGTATCTGCTGTGATGAAGCATTAAATTGTGTCTTTTGTGACAATATAAGTAATTAAATTTGCTTTTTCAATTTTTAAGATGGTGTGCATGGACAAGCAGTTTGTTCAGAGTCTTTTTGATCTGACAAAGTTGTTCCTTTGGTTAATGTTAAAGTTTTTAAACTTCTCGCAAGTTTTAAGCTTATGCCCTCTTATGAATAGTTCGCATGACGTATGTTTTCTTTGTTCGGATGTGAGCGATTGTGTTTTGTTGAAAATTATGTTTGATTTGTGTTTGCTTCTAGATGGGGGTCTATTGAAGCTTATATTGAGGTCGTGTTGAATTTTTTTTTGTTCTATTTTTTCTTCCATTTGTTGCCACGTTGGGCATTTCTTTGGTGATGAGAGCGATTGCTCCCATAGAAGTAACGATTTTTCGATAATGCGGCGGTGCAAATGTTTACCAGAATTGGGTCCCTGCTGACTGATTAAATATGTTGTGCTGACAGAATCGACAAACAATTTGAAACAGTGGATTCTAGTTTGATGAATTCAACACTTGTTTTTTTCTTAATTTTTGACAAGTTCATTAGAGTCGGTACTTATTTATCGACCAGTATTCTTTTATTTTCGTAACTTGTTTTTAGAACTTCCCTAGCCAAATTGTAATTGTCGTCATTAAGAGCGAACTGTTTGACTATTACGCCTGCTTGAGCTTTGGTTTTGTATCTGATGTGATATAATTTTTGCGCTTGTGATAATTTAGGATGGTTTATGTACACAGCCGTGAACATGTCCCGGAAGGACGGCCATTCTTCATAACCTCCGTAAAAGGTTTCTGTGTCACATGCGAGCACCTCGAGGTGGATGCCTGGACTTGCCTCTTGATATTATTGCATTTGTGGCAGCTCTACTCTACTGTGGGGAGTAGGTGCAATTGCTTTAATTATATTTTATTTGATCGGAGATCATAGCTTTTTTTTCTTCATATTGGTCTAAACGGTTTTCGAAAATATCGTAAGCCGATGATTTAATATTTTGAGGTAGATCTGAATCGACACATTCTACTATGGCGTCATGAGCCGCTTGGAGTCGTGTCCAATAATTGTTGATATTTATAATTTTGATTTCTAGTACCGATTCAGAGTAGTCATAAATCGGTAAAGAAGAAAATCTAGTCCAGTATCTTGTTAAACTGTCACTTTTTGAAATAAATTTAGTAACCTGTTGTGAGCATGTAGCCCCTGCCGGTGTATTATGATTGTTATTATTAATCATAATTTTGGTTGGATGTAGAAATATTTGTTAAAATGAAATAAAGGCTTCTCAGTGTAAACCGAATACTTTTTTAAGTATATAAATGTTTTTTGTTTTCGTAAATGACGGGTTATCTGTTTTATTAATACCGTTACTTATTTACTTGCTATTTAAATTTATTTTTTATTTTAATTCTATTTTTATTGATATGTTTTGTTTTTAAACCGCAATATTAATATTAAAGTATTTTCGATGTCCCTATGTAGGTATAGGTATATAGGCACACCCTAATACTTGGCAGGTATGTATGTACCTGTTTTTGTGCAATTAAGAGCTCGTCGAATAGATCAATATGTTTTGTACATAAATATGCACAAATTGTTTGTGCTAAGGTATGTGGGCAAAGAATATGATTTTTTCCCAGCTCTGCTTGTTTTTGTTTGACAAAGTACAAGTGGGATTGCAGAATAGATGCCAATGTGGACTTTGAAATTATGTGTATGTTTAAATATGCATGTATGTATGTACGTATGTTTGAATGTTTGAATGTATAGTATATTGTGCAAGTTAACAATTTTTTGTATAGCTAGGGGCTTACCCTGTAAAGCGATGCGAAAGACAATGCGATTCGAAAGCCCAATGCGATGCGATTGGCAATTGATACCATTGTATAACAATTTATTTATACAATGATTAATACTCTGTATTGCTTACGCATCACTAACAATGTTGTTCACCTTTGCTTTTTTTTTCTTTTTATGTAATAGTTGGCATTACTTCCAAAAATGGCAAAGTATAAACGAGCAAAATAATTCGGACATTATGCCTCTAAGCGATAAAAGGTTAGTAAAAAATTGCGGTTTTAAAATGTACTTAACATCTACACATTTTGTGTTTTTAGCTTCATGCAAAATTTCCGCCTCAATAAGCACGCATTTTTATATGTTTTGGACAACATAAGACCCCAATTAAAAGTCGCTCAAAGGACCACATCAATTCCAGAAATTGTAAAACTGTCAACAACCTTGAGTTCTTCGCACTGGGCGGGTATCAACACTCGGTCGGCTAAGATGGGCATTCGGGCTAGCCCAACAATCGGTTTCCCAATGCATCTTGGAAGTGTGCGATGCCATTGAGAAAACTCTGTGCCCAAAGCATACCATGTTTCCCTTGACCATTGAGGAAAAAATTGAAACAAATAGAACCTTTTACTTGACGTCCGGAATTCCAGGCGTAATTGGAGTGATTGATGGGAAATGAATAACGGAATTAACACTTATTTTTTAATCGTAAACTAAAACACAGCATAAATGCAATGGTGGTAAGAACATTCATAAATACAATAATATACACGTACATATATTGATTCCAGTGCAATGACCTAAAACTTTTTTTTAGATATGCGATCACAAAATGCAGATAAGGGCAGTAAATGGTAGATTTGGAGGCAAGTCGCATGACTCCCACGTATGGAACCTCTCAGGAGAACGTGAAAGTTTAAGGACGACCTACGAAAATGGAAATAGAAGCGAACGAATTCTTGGTGAGTATATATAACTGTAATAATAACTTATGGCGGCTAAATCGCCATAAGATAAAATTGTTATATATTGTTACATTATATTGATGTTTTAAAAGAAATTATCAACATCTCTCAGCAACACTTATGTATATGATTTTGTTATTATTATTATTGGAGAGTCCGGATATCCTCTTGAACCTTGGCTGCTAACACCATATAGGAATGCGCCAGAACGTTCTGATGAACTCTATTTCAACCAACAGTTTACAAAAGGCCGATCACTAATTGAATGCGTGTTTGGTGTATTGAAAGGGAGATTTCGATGCTTGTTATCTGCAAGAGAGCTACATTACGCGCCTGAAAAAGTTGTTAAAATTTTGAACGTATGCTACGCTCTACACAATATATGCATTTTGTACAAGGTAGAAGTACCAATTAATATTAGACTTGATCCAGAAGAATTTTCCACCACTAATATAGATTACCTAATAGTGGTAATTTTATTACTATTGCTAGAAACATTAGGGACGATATTAAAACAAATATGATAAATGCTCGTAACTCAACTTAATTAAAACAACTATTTGCAAATTAATAAATCCAGTCCTTTATTTCATTATAATAAGGAAAATTAAATTTAAATAATTACAAATTAAATTTGTAGTTTTTAATTCTACTTCTCACAGTTATATAGTTAGTTAACTTACATTTTCCAGTTTCTCAATTTTTGCTCATCATTTTTTTGTTTATATAGAAAATTTTCCTTTTCAAAGGTTAGTCTCCGTTTTTCTAATTTATTTATTTTTTTCAATGTTTTAAAAATGTTTCTTATATTAAAATTTATATCGTTTAACACTTTAATCGAGTTATTGTGGAATATAATTTGGTTTTCTACTTGTTGTTCAAGCAGGGTCTGCTGCTTTTTGCGCGGTGGGTACGTCACATTTGAACATTGTGGTAGTTCATTTTCTTGTGTATTAAGAGGAGTCTGCTGTTTTTGTGAGGTGTGCATGCCACTTTGGAACATTGTGGTAGTTCGCTGGTTTGTGTATTTGGTGCGGTAGGGTTTGCATTTACCTCCGACATGCTGCTTGTAGCTGCACCGAATGACAAGGTACCCCTCATTCCATTTATTGATTCTTCTATTGACAATAACTCACTCACTTGTTGCTCTAACTGTGATAAGGGTATGAAAAATGAGGGACCACCTCCAGTTCCCGAAATATTAATTTGTGCAAAATAGTTCATATGCTCGGCGTTATATATTTTAGTATCAATTAAAATAACTAATTTATATTTGAAACTTACATTTTCAAGCAATGGGACTTCTCTATACTTGTAGCACAAAAATTACGAATATAAAGCATGTTTGACAATTGCTTTAGCAAAGCAGAGTACCGCCAATGCGAAAGGGAAAAACTGAATGGGAAAGGGAAAAACTAAATGCGAAAATTTCAAAATTTACTACGATTGTCGGATTACAAAGTATCAAAATTGAAGATGCGAACATTTTCATATTACTATCGTATTACAGAGTAACCCCCCTGATCTTTTTGCATGGTTGTGTTAACAAAATTATGTATATTTAGTGAAAATGATTTTGCAAAATGAATGCAAACATGAAAATACAATTAGACAAATGTACATTTCCTAAAGAAGAAGTAGAATTTTTAGGATATTTAATTGGTTCAAATGGGATAAAAAACCCCGAAAAAGTAGAAGCGGTAGCTAAATTTCCAGTTCCACAAACTCCCAAAGAATAAAGATCCTTCCTATGAGTGTCAGGTTACTACCGACGATTTATACAGGATTACGCAAAAGTAGCTAAACCATTAACAGCACGACTAAGAGGAGAAGCCGGTAATGTCTCCAAACGGAACTCGAAAAAAATAGAAATAGAATTGGACAACGCGGCCTTAGAAGCATTTAATAAAATAAAAAATACTTTAATATCCAAGGATAAAGTTTTAGCGCATCCAAATTTCGATAAAGATTTTGAACTAACGACCGACGCCTCAGATTTCGCATTAGGTGCCGCCCTATCGCAAGACGATAGACCAATTACTTTCATATTGAGAACTTTAAGCAAAGCCGAAGAACATAACGCTACCAATGAGAAAGAAATGCTTTCTAAAATATGGTCACTTAATTCACATTGAAATTACCTCTACGTTTCAAAATAATCTACAATTATCACCGAAAAAAGAGGAATCGCTCTACTACAGAAACACCAGAAACTCTGCCTAAAAAACCGAGGCGGAGTGAAGGCGAACACAGTAGCGCAACAGCGGCAAGGCATTTCTGCGATGTAGCCAGGGTAGCCTGCAAGTGGCCATCATAGTGGTAATTCCTCCTCTCCGAGCACGGTACGGGA
>NW_026089623.1:11463590-11545463 GCF_024586455.1 Bactrocera neohumeralis | reverse complement strand
CAACTGCAAGAGAGCACTAAATAAAAAAAAGGGGCAAGCTCCCAAATAAACTTTATCTGGGTTCCCGGCCCCAAAAGGAAAAATTTTTGGGAACAAAAAAACGGGCCAGATGGCAAAAGGGGGGCTTTCCCCAACGAAACCGGCGTTTCAAACCAAGCCCCCAGGATCGATCAAAGGGGGACCAAAAACAATTTTAACAAGTTATATAACGGTGAAAAACCCCTTATAAAAAACGTCATCAAACAATTATGGGTGCTTGACGGAGAAGAACCCAAAGGCTTATTTGCTTTCCTTTCCCCCGGGCCTGGATTTTGGAAAAACATCCCCTTTAAAAAGGGTTGCCCTTTAAAATTTTGTCAGGGGAAACCCTTTTCCCTTTCTCTTAATGGCCCCCTTTTTTCCCAAAGGGTCCAACAAAACACTTGGAAACCCTCGGGGGGCCAAAAATTTAAAGGTTTTTCCCCTAAAAATATCAGGAAAGAAGTAAATTTTTAAAAAAATTTAAAAAAGGGTTTGGGGAAGGGAAAGGGGGAAACAATTTGGGGGGCGGGGGTTCTCGAATAGTGTTAAAAAGGACATCAAGGGGGCCCAATTAACCCGATAAAATAACAGGGCCCGACTCCTTTTTTACCCACCCTAAAATGGGTCAGTTTGAATTTTTAAACATTTGTGGGGTTAAAAAAGGATTCATTTCCCGTAAGGTCTAAACTTCCCCATTAGTATTAAATTACTATGAAAAAAAAAGCCTTTCGATTGAGTCAAAAGGAAATGGTTTTTTTTCAAAACCTTTCCGCCTAAACGAAATGGGAAAAAAGGTTTTTCTCCGCAAAAGGGGTTCTGCTGTTCCCATGGATTCTTTTAATTCCAGCATTTTTATTTTGATAAGGGAAAAATACCCATAAAAATAAAATAATCCCCAAAACGATTTATAAAGGGTTTAAAATTTTTAGAAAATTAGGTATACGTAAGTCCTACTTTTTTTTTAATTCAAAAAATTTGCAAATGGATATTAAATTCTTAAGGATATCATAAAGCCTGCTGTGAAAATGGTCTGAAGACCTTGCGCTCTTCTTTTGATTACCGTATTAAGGGAAACCAAAAAGGAAATTATTTTGCAAGAGCATTTAAATGAATGTTACCATTACAATCACATGTTTGGCGTTAATAAACGAAGGTAAGAAAATATAAGCGACAGTCTTCTTCTCTACTCTTTTGTACGGTATTACTGTATAATTTAATTTTTGCAAAGTATCACTTTGTTTCTTGGCCCTATATTTATAGCTGAGCTTGTACTCGAAAAGAAGAATCTCTGCTTTTAGTGTTCTAAGTCCCTGTTCACCTAGAAGCATATCAAATTCTTCTAATGCATCAGTTTCAAAAAATGTAAGCAAATTATCTAACACTGATACTATTTTTTTTTGATTTTGTTATTGAGAAACGATGAAGAGTTTTCACTTTAATAGGTTTAGTTGGAATAGACTCACCAAGATTACATTTAGTGCTTATATAATTGTTTGTTGTTCCGGTGTCGATAAGAGTATTTACTTCTTTGCCTGTATCCCTGCAGTGGCGTTGCAGACACGGCAATTCATTCACTCGCCTAAACAAACAGAGCCTGTCTTGTAATCATCGTCGCTTTGTTGTGGGACAAGGGAGTCTAGTTCTTCTTCATATGTTTAGTTTACACGTTGCATCTTCTGTGGTGCGACATAGTTGCGTGATGAAGGATTTTGGTGTCTCTTCTATGGGTCTCCTCGAAATGGGTTGTTTGGAGAAAATCCTTGCATTTGGCGGTCATAGTTGTTTTGTATAGGTGCGGCGTTGAAGTTGGTGGGTCTTCTGTATTGGCGTGAGAAATCTAAGTCCATTGGTTGGCACTGCTGCGGTGGTGCACTTTGGGTATATTGCACTTGCACGTTTGGCTTGTATCTTCGCTGGTCATTGTGGTAATTTCTGTTTGGTTGACGCTGCATGTTGTTGTATTGTCTCTGGTTGTTGTACTGCATAGCATCAAATTGGCAATTCACGTTGTCATGGCTTATAGTGCAAGCGTAGGCGGTTTCTAAGTCCTTTGGATTGTGGCTGTAGAGGGTGCCGCTGGTATACTTGCTATTCAAGCCAAGTATGAATGTTCTGACTGCTTCTTGAGTCGCGTATTGTTGCATTTTTGGAGATTCATCGGAGCTGTCCATCTCGATTTTAGTTAGGGCAAAATTCAATGCCTTGTTGACTTCACAATGAAATTCTGCCAGCGTAAATTTTCCTTGTATTATTTTTTTCATCTCATCCAGTAACACGTATAAAGGCCTCTGGTCTGCATAAGTGTAGTCCAGTCGCTTTTTATCGAGTAAAATTATCGAGAACTTTGTGTTGTGGTTAATTAATATGTCGGCTGCCTCTCCTTGAATTTTTGAATGCAGTATCGAGAGTGAAGTGTAATATGTTGGGGTTGTGGCATATTCTTTTATGTTCTCCATGTGCGTCCACGCTCGTTTCCTTCAGGATCTGTACAGATTTCTGTTGCCCGTGAAGTCTCGTAACATCTCGGTTGATCTGCGATTCATAGGCGATATTTGGCTTGCAATCATCGAGCTGTTCGATAGTCCTTATGTTCGATTGCAGACCATGTTCTAGGGTAGCCACCCTTTCTCGGTTTTCTGTTAGAGATGCAGTTAAGGGCGCAATTTGAGCCTTGAGGCTTGCTATTTCCTGCGCAGACTTCTTTGGATTGGCGTTGAGTAAAGGGCGATTCGAATTAAAAAGCTTCTGTCTCTTTTTATGAGATTCCAGCTTGATGATCTTTCGTCTAAGACTTGTCCGTGCTGCTTCCAATTTTTCAGGAACTTTTGAGATCCGCTTTTTCAGGATGTTGTTTTTATGTTATTTTTTGTGGTTGCCGCTATCCAGTGTTTCAGGGTTTGCCGTCTGTCCGCTTTTTCAGAACCTTGTGTGTGGAAGTCCTACTTCCCGTGGAATTCGCTTTTAAATTTTATTTTATCCGTTACTGCAGGATAAAAATGGCTTTAAGACCGGTTGAGCCCCCAGTTAACAAACTGTTGTTTGTTGTGAGTAAAAGAAATTATATTTATTTCGGCAGTACACTTATTTTTGTGTTGCCTTTTTTATTCATAATTTTTTACTGCCTATTTTTCATAATCTTACTTCTATTTATACTAACTAGTATGTTTACTTATTACTAGTTGATATTTTGTTAGATACAGATTATATTATTTGTTTAAGTTTTTTTTTCAGATATATTGTTTGTTTAGATACATTTGGTTTGTTGTATTGATAGTGCATTTACAATGTTTGCTTACTTGCTAGTGAGATAGTTTGGTGCAGTTTACATTTTCGCACATGCATTTTGTTTGTTACGTTTATGATGCTAGGCGAGACTATTGTTATTGTTTGTTTAGGTTACCAGTTGATAATTTATGTATTCGGTACAAAAATGTGATAAGTAACACATGTTCCTTAAGTCTGCGATTACATGAGGCAACTTTAGTTGCTAATTCTCGGGCGATTCTCTTTTGCTGTCGCCCATTACCTTCACACGAGCAACTTTTTTCTGTTTCATTCTCTTTCACTTTACTTTAACCCATTGTCATTTCTTTTTCCTTATAGGTATTTGGGCCACTCTATCACATATATTAATCAGCTCCGTCAATTAAGAAATACATTTTATTTATTAAAACAAACATATATCACCCTTTTTACTATCGTCTGAATCAATTTGTATGGCTTCCTCCATACGTTTCACAATATCTTTAATTAATTCGTTTTTTTCGTCATACTCCATTTTCTAAAATATTTATATTATATTATGTATATTTGTATACATATTTGCAAATTACTTACCAAAAGATGAAATTAAATTTTTTAAATATATTCAAAATATTAATTTCAAAAAAAGATACGCAAATACAACGTACTACGAAAGAAAGAACACGAATGCCGAAAAACGTCGCAGCGAACTGTTACGAATAAGAACACAAAGCGAGTTGCTGAACACTGGAAACTCGGCGCGATTCTCCTCTCCTCGTCGCCCCCTCGCCTATAAACCAAGAGTTGCCGCAACAAAAGTTGCCTGGTGTAATAAGGCTCTAACTCTCCTCCGTTTTAAAATGGAGCGTCCTCGCTACTTTGCTGCTAATTGCTGTTGAGGTAGGCGGTTCAGTTCGATTTCAAATAAGCCGTCGATTTGTCGTTGTCTGTTGAGCATTCTAACATTTTGGCAATATTTGCAGATGTGAATGTAAGAAATGCTATAATGATAATAAGTGTGAACTGCACTGGATTTTCTTCGACAGGAATTAAAAATGTTGAAATTTCCTGTATATTACTGAACTTGTAATTTGATTTCGAAGAAAGAATGCGGAGTACTTCAAGTTTTTCGATGTGCTGGTTGTGTACGATTTCTCTGAGTTGTTGGTGATGGTTGTAATATGTAATGCCATCTATGTTTGTGGATTCTGAAAAATTAATTAATTTAGGGCCAGATATAGGCATATTACTCCAAGAATGCTCATAATCTGTCAAGATGTCACCGTTTTCTAAAAATTGAATTGGAGCGTTATTTTCATGAATTGTTTCGCATTGTGCTGATTTATCGTTTACAATTTTTGTAGTACAATTATCAGGGGGTTCTGATTTACAAATAATACTACTGAAATAATTCTTACATTTTGAAATTCTTTGATAATTATTACATTTTGCTATCTTAGGATCTAAAATTATTTTACCATGCTTATGTGCTAAAGGGTATACATTATATAGTCTACATTTAGTTTCGAGTATTGGATATTTGTAAATTGTAATTATAGCTTGTTCTAAGTAACAAATATGGATGTCAGAATATTCCAATATATTAATAAGGGGAAGATCCAACTCCTCATGGTTTATTAATTCATGCACATCATTTAAATTAAGTGTGTAATTGTTTGCAATTCATTACAAATTTCTGCTATAATTAAATTCTCATTTATTGCTTTAGGATCGAGTGTTTCAAGTATTCTCTCAAACTGCGAATTAATGCTTTTTTGTTTATTATTATTTATTATTATAATTGACGTTTTGATTTCTATAAGATCGTCATGATCTGGTGTACCAGTTATAAATTTTTGCGCAGAACCAAGAAAGTTAATTGATCTTTTAGGCCTGTAAATATTTGGAATGAGTTGATTTTTTAAAGTTTCAATTTTATTTACTAATATTTTTGTTTCAGGCTGGTTTTCTTAATTATATGAAGATTTCATTATCTCTTCGTAAGGTGCAAGGATGTTGGACAAATTTGAAATGTGATATAAAAACGAACTATTTTGGTGTAAACCGGGTCAGTTTCAACAAGCACATATTTTTTGTTTTTTAAATCAATTATGTTGTCGCATAATGCGATAGTGTAATAAAGAAAAAAAATAATTCTGTACATGCCTGTACTCTTATGTTATCTTTGTGAATAACACGTCCCCTATTTGTCGTTACCGTCCTTCCGTTGTCTTCGTTAACAATTTGTTTCGCGTATTTTTTCATGTTTTATTTCGCCTGCGCGTCTTCACAAATATGACGTCACCTTGTCTATAATTCAGCTGCTGTCGATTACGATTCTGATAACGTAAGACTCGTTCCTGATTTTCTTGTAGACGTTCGTGGATGAAGAACACGTCCTCGGGTTTCTCGTTGGTTACCGAATGGATCGTTTTATTGTATTGCCGAACGGCTTCAAATCACCATAATCGAGTATACTGTCGATTCCTTACAGAAACGCACTACTGTTCTTCAGGTGCTGAATTGTGCTGGTCTGCCAAAACTTTCGCGAGTTCAATTATTGTGCTGTGTACGCTCTACTTGTCCGTTTGTAGTAGAATGAAACGCTGGCGTTTTGGTGTGCGCTATTTGTAATCTTTTGTAAATTTGTTGTGTACATAGGCTTGTAAATGATAATTCGTTATCAGTCATTAGAAACTTTGCGTTTGGGTATATTTGTGAAAGTATCTCGTCGACATACTTGTATATATCTTTTCTTGAAGGTATTTGTCTGAAGTGGCAAAATTTTTAGTATTTGTCGATTGAGCTAATGTATATGTTATCGCTCATATAGAATAAATCTAAGTGTATGTATTCTTCTACTTTATTTGGTGTTGGTGCTGCACCAATCGGTTGTTTGTTTGGTCGGCGTTCGAATTTGTTTGTGAGACAGATTTCACAGTCTTGTACTTGTTTTTTACAAGCGTCTCGCATGTTTGGCCAGTAATATTTTAACGAAATTTCCTGTGCGTTATTTTTGTAATTTCTGTGTGCACGTCTATGTGCGTCATTTATGATTTGTTTTTTTTTTTTTCGATTTCGGCTATGTCTTCAACCGTTTTATGAGTCAGAACGATAGAGGCATTGGGAAATGTATTGATCATGTCATTTTCGACGTAAAATAATAATTGTTCATCTATTTGTAGAGCGTTTGCAACTAGAGGTTTGATTACATTTTTTAATCTGTCCAATAGCTCAGTTTTAAGTGTAAAAAAAATTGTATGTCTACTGTTAGAAAAGATATTTTGGGTTGATACTTGGGTGGGGTTTGCGTCTGATTGTTTTATAATTATTTGATTTTTAAAGCACTTCAATGGTTGTTTTACGCGTTTAATTTTTTCTATAGGAGAGCTTTGTGCTGAATGTTTGGGAAATATTAGAATTAGATGTGTTATTAATTTGTTGGCGGGAAAGTGCATCAGCAACAACGTTCAGCTGACCAGGTTTGTAAGTGATTTCAGCGCCGTATTCTTCGATGAAATTTTTCCATCTTTTTAATTTTGTATTTGGGTTTTTTTCCGATATGGCAAAAATTAAAGATTGCTGATCGGTGTATATAGTTAAATCTGCTATGCCATACAAGTAATTTCGAAGCTTTTTTAAGGCCCACACAATTGCGAGTAACTCTTTTTCGTTAGTAGAGTAATTCTGTTCGGTTTGGCTAGGTGTTCGTGAAATAAATGATATGGGTTTTTTATTTTGCGATAATACAGCTCCTATCGCGTAATTACTAGCGTCTGTGGTTAGTTCGAAAGGTTTGTTTAAATTTGGTTGGAAGAGTTCAACCTGAGCTTGCAATTCTTCTTTTATTCGACTTAATGCTGCCATTGCAGGTTCATCTAATGCAATTTTAATTTTTGCGCTTTGAGTCTTTGATATGCCACCGTTTTCTCCTCTGAGAAACGTAGTAAGTGGTTTGACAATGGCTGCAAAATTTTTTATGAATTTTCTATAATAACTTGCATAACCTAAAAAGGATCTGAGTTCTTTTAGTGAAGTAGGCATTATTAAATAAAATCATTATCAGATATAGGGTACGGATATTGTTTTGTCCTAATAGGATCGTCGGATTTCGTCCTAATTGTAGCTTGTACTGTAGTAGTAAATGGTAATATTGAGTTAGTACCTTCTTTTTGTTGCAATATTTTTTCAATTTTAGATCTATATTCTTCATTGCTTACTGTATAATTTAATTTTTGCAAAGTATCCCTTTTTCTTTCTTGGCCCTATATTTATAGCTGAGCTTATACTCGAAAAGATTAATCTCTGCTTTTAGTGTTCTAAGTCCCTGTTCACCCAGAAGCATATCAAATTCTTCTAATGCATCAGTTTCAAAAAATGTAAGCAAATTATCAAACACTGATACTATTTTTTTTTATTTTGTTATTGAGAAACCATGAAGAGTTTCACTTTAATAGGTTTAGTTGGAATTGACTCACCAAGATTACATTTAGTGCTTATATAATTGTTTGTTGCTCCGGTGTCGATAATATTATGATAATAATATATATATGATAATATTTACTTCTTTGCCAGTAACCCTGCAGTGGCGTTGCAGACACGGCAATTCATTCACTCGCCTAAAAAAACAGAGCCTGTCTTGTAATCATCGTCGCTTTGTTGTGGGACAAGGGAGTCTAGTTCTTCTTCATATGTTTAGTTTACACGTTGCATCTTCTGTGGTGCGACATAGTTGCGTGATGAAGGATTTTGGTGTCTCTTCTATGGGTCTCCTCGAAATGGGTTGTTTGGAGAAAATCCTTGCATTTGGCGGTCATAGTTGTTTTGTATAGGTGCGGCGTTGAAGTTGGTGGGTCTTCGGTATTGGCGTGAGAAATCTACGTCCATTGGTTAGCACTGCTGCGGTGGTGCACTTTGGGTATATTGCACTTGCACGTTTGGCTTGTATCTTCGCTGGTCATTGTGGTAATTTCTGTTTGGTTGATGCTGCATGTCTCTGGTTGTTGTACTGCATAGCATCAAATTGGCAATTCACGTTGTCATGGCTTATAGTGCAAGCGTAGGCGGTTTCTAAGTCCTTTGGATTGTGGCTGTAGAGGGTGCCGCTGGTATACTTGCTATTCAAGCCAAGTATGAATGTTCTGACTGCTTCTTGAGTCGCGTATTGTTGCATTTTTGGAGATTCATCGGAGCTGTCCTTCTCGATTTTAGTTAGGGCAAAATTCAATGCCTTGTTGACTTCACAATGAAATTCTGCCAGCGTTTCCTCCAGGATCTTTACTGATTTCTGTTGCCCGTGAAGTCTGGTAACGACTTGAAGACATCTAGGTTGATCTGCGATTCATAGGCGATATTTGGCTTGCAATCATTGAGCTGTTCGATTGCAGACCATGTTCTAGGGTAGCCACCCTTTCTCGGTTTTCTGTTAGAGATGCAGTTAAGGGCGCAATTTGAGCCTTGAGGCTTGCTATTTCCTGCGCAGACATCTTTGGATTGGTGAGTAAAAGAAAGTATATTTATTTCGGCAGTACACTTGTTTTTGTGTTGCCTTTTTTATTCATAATTTCTTACTGCCTATTTTTCATAATCTTACTTCTATTTATACAAACTAGTATGTTTACTTATTACTAGTTGGTATTTTGTTAGATACAGATTATATTATTTGTTTAGGTTTGTTTACAGATACATATATGTATTGTTTGTTTAGATGCATTTGGTTTGTTGTATTGATAGTGCATTTACAATGTTTGCTTACTTGCTAGTGAGATAGTTTGGTGCAGTTTACATTTTCGCACATGCATTTTGTTTGTTACGTTTATGATGCTAGGCGAGACTATTGATATTGTTTGTTTAGGCTACCAGTTGATAATTTATGTATTCGGTACAAAATGTGATAAGTAACACATGTTCCTTAACTTGCGCAACAAAGATAGCATGCAGTTGGTTGCCCCCATCTACGCGAAATGCGTCAGATTAGGTCACATTGCGACGGCTGGGAGGCAGGTAAAAACTTTCATGTGACGACAAGGACTGTAATCCTATCAGTCTCCCTCGTTTATATTAAATACCGTAGAGAGACTCATGAACTTGTACATTACTCGTCGAATTCAAAGGAACGGGCTGTTATGTGCTATGACAACTGCAAAGGTGGGTCTGTCGGGATTGCCTTGCATTCAGTTGTGACATGGTTGGAGAGAGCTCTTACATATAAAGACTAAGCTTGTGTTACCTTTCTTGACAAGATAACCTAAAAGTAACTAAATGTGGTTACCAAGTGGGCAGAGAGAAAAAGATTAGTCATAAATCCAAATAAAACTCGTTGAAGTATTTTGGACTTGTTTTCGATATAAAGGTGGGTATATGAGGCTGGGTATATACTACTGGGTAGCGTCTTTCAGGCGGAGATAGATGCCATCAAGGCAGAAGTAGATGTATTGGTCCGAAGTGCAGCTTCTTTCACAAAGATGTACATTCACTCCGACAGCCGAGCGGCTATGCTGGCTTTGAACTCGCTAACTGGACTGCTGTTGGATGCTCTTTGCCAAAGCTATATAGAGAAATACGGTGGAATCATCTAGTCTTTCTTCTTTATTATCCATCTTTACCAGTTTGAAATTGAATTACCTCCTTAGACACGCCTTTGGCGAGCCTACAGAAGTTGTTAGGATTGATATTTACTTTCTTAATAAATTTGTGGTAAGCACAAAACGCTTCGATCGATGAGATCTGGGGATTCACCTTTTAGGAAATTATGAGTAACATAGTTAACATGGAGGATGGAGTCATGTGTAGAAGTTCACGCAAGTGAGGAAAGTTCTCTGATCGCCATTCACTTGAGAGTGGCCAGAAACGATTCATTTACATATGGCTCAAGCAGCTCACAACAAGATACCTTGACTTTACCACCGTTTTTTAACACTTATAAAATAAGTTTTGAATACAAAAAACCCTTAGTTAGGACGAGTAATTATCAATTATATTTCCTTTAATTCATTTAATTATCTCTCATATTTATTTAAGAGCAGTTATAAAAACAAAAAAGTGCTAATTTTAAGGAAACAAAAGTATTGGCACACTCCATAAAAATACAAAAAAAAAACAATAACAAAGTAGTAAACTATATATAAAATTAATATTTTGTGGCCAAGCCCTTTTGCTTGATGACTGCTTCGTATCTATATCGAATTATACAGTTTTTAATTTATATATCCTCGAATGAATAAGGCGTTTCCATTAATTTTTCTATTAGCAATACAAAGCCTCTTATTTGGAAACTTATTATATGGTCTTACATTACGTAGCTTTCATCTTGATTAATTTTACGTTGCTCATTTGATAATTTTTCAATGTAGAGTAAATCTGTTCTTTGAGAGTATAGTTTGTCGGAGAATCACAGACACACCAAATCTTCATTCCGGCATAGACCGAATTTACACATGGAAGATCTCTAAATCCAACAATACGGTGCGTTGTCTAAGTTTTTTTGTCCAAACATATACACTTTGCGTACAGATTTTGGCGACCTTCGAGTTACAGTTATCCGAGCGTTTGTCTTCACGCGAAGCACAACACTCCTCATTTCTCTTTGTGTCAGCCTACTCAGATGTTTTTCTAAACTGTTATTCATCTTTTCGATAATTGTTGTTATCTTTTATTTTTACTATTTGCCGATTATTTTGGATCTTTATTGTGCAATTGCACACTTTTTAATTGTTTTCGCCTTTACTAACGAAATCTTAATGTTTAGAAATCTACAAAATAACATCTTTGCTTTTACTGTATAAATGTGTTTTTATTTAAATTGTTCTGGTGTACGATTCAATAATTAGGACTTTTCATGCATATATTTCATTGCTTCCCCCGGCGGGTACTGAACTTTTCTCTCAAAAACTCGTAAGGTCGACTCATCAGATATTGTCATCGTCCATGCCTCTGCACCATAAAGCAGAACGGATATAATGGGTGACTTATAGAGTTTGGTTTTTGTTCGTCGAGAGAAGACTTTGCCTTTTCTCAATTGCCTACTTAGTCCCAAGTAGCACCTCTTGGCAAGAGTTATTCTGCGTTGGATTTCCAGGCTGACGTTCTTGTATTAATGCTGGTTCCAAGATAGACGAAATTATCTACGATTTCGAAGTTATGACTGTCAACGGTGACTACTCGTAAGTACGACTGTTTGTTTGATGACAGGAGATATTTCGTATTGCGCTCGTTCACCACCAAACCCATTTGCTTTGCTTCCTTGTCCAGTCTGGAGAAAGCAGAATTAACGGCGCGGTTGTCAAGGCCAATGATATAAATATTATCAGCATACACTAGCAGCTGTACACTCTCATAGGAGATGATAACTTCTGCAGCTCGAATTATTATCTTCAGCAGGTTGAATAAGTCGCAGCCTACTTGTCAAACTCTTCGATGTTAGGACTTCGGAGCGTGCGCACATCTAAAACACTAGAGACATTTTTTCTATTACAACGCGATCGATCAGGTTGGTGGCTTTTTGATCCGGAGACGAGGTAGCTTGGTGAATTTTTCTATGCTAATACGGCTGCTATATAAGTATATTTCTGGCCTAGGCAACACTAAGTGTTGCCAGGTGAAATCTGACATTTATATTGGAAAGTTTGACATTTTTTAGCATAACATCACGCAGAACGTTTTGTCATTTAATCGTGAATTGTTTTATTTACAGGGAATTAAAAAATTCATCTCGGCCAAAAAATGGAATTAACTCGTGAACATTTTCGTGCGATCATTTTTCACAACTTTCGACGTGGATTATCACGACAAGAGTGCATCGATGAACTAAAATCTTTGTATGGCTATGAAGCACCATCCTATAGCACTGTAAGAAAACTGCAGAAAACATCGATGCCGTACGTGAACTGATAATGCAAGACCGTCATGTAACATACCTTTGGTTTGTTCTCGTTGGATCCCGCACAATTTGACAATCGCTCAAAAAAAAAGGATCGTTTGGATTGGTGTAAAGAAATGCTGAAAAAATACGATCGCGGTGCTTCAAAAGACGTTTATAAGATCGTCACAGGTGACGAATCATGAATCTATGCGTATGAGCCCGAAACAAAACAGCAATCGACCGTCTGGGTCTTCCAAGACGAGCCAAATCCAACGAAAGTTGTTCGTGGAAGAAGCACTTCGAAGCAAATGGTCGCCTGTTTATTCGGCAAAACTTCAGCAACGTAGGACGGTCAATTCTGAGTGCTACACCACCATTTGTTTGCCTGAAGTCTTCGGAAAAATTCGAAAAACGAACAAGAGAAGACGAATCATTGTGCAGCATGACAATGCGAGCTCTCACACATCGGCTCAAACCAGCGCCTTTTTGATCGGCCGAATCGAATTGATGGGTCATCCGCCGTACAGCCCTGACTTGGCACCCAATGACTTCTTTTTATTCCCACACATCAAGAAAATAATGCGTGGTCAACGATTTTCGTTGCAAGAAAATGCTGTTGAAGCATTCAAAAACCATGTTTTGGAGGTGTCTCAATCGGAGTGGAAAAAGGGCTTCGAAAATTGGTTTGAGCGCATGCAAAAGTGTATAAATCTTGATGGAGAATATTTTGAAAAACAATAAAACCATTTTCGTTGATAAATATTCCGATTTTCATTATTAGGCCAGAAATATATATGTATGTATAACAGCCTCTATACTACAGAAAAGTCGATCAGCCTCAACCCATTTGGGGATGTTTCCTCGTGGAGGCTGAAATTATCGATTTTTGTGCCAAAGATATCTTCCTTGCCCACCCTGGCGTTAAATTCGCCAAACACGATTTTGACATCGTGGCAGGGGCAGCTCTCATAAGCGCGCTCCAAGCGCTCATAGAAGGCATCTTTGGCCACATCGTCTTCTCTTCCGTCGGGGCGTGGGCGCAAATCAGCGTTATGTTGAAGAACTTCGCTTTGAACCGGATTGTGGCTAGACGTTCATTTACCGGAGTGAATGATAGTACTCGGCGACGGAGTCTCTCTCCCACCACGAATCCCACACCAAACTTGCGCTCCTTTATATGACCACTGTAGTATGCCACAAGGACCTAATCGCCTAAGGCCTTGTCCCCTTCATCGCATTTCTTGAACGGCAGTGGGACCTTTCCAATTAAAACCGAACATTCTAGGTGCATGCCCTTAAATCGTTATACTTAATGTGTTTGCAATGGTCGCCGTGGAAAGGGGGGTTTCTCTTGCGAAGGTGTTTTTTACTTTTCAGGGGTAGTGTTTTTTACATGGTAGGTCCCAAACCCAGCGCGCAACACTGTGAAGGGGATGATTCGCCTTCTCGTTTTAGCTCGTCTCAAACGGATGTTCTTAGGCTACCCAGAGGATACTTGGTCAAAGACCGGAAGTCGTGAGCTGCTTCACTCATATATAAAATAATTGTTTCCGGCCACTCCCAGGTGAATGGAAATCAAAGAACCTTCCTCACTTGCGTGAACTTCTGAACATGACTCCATCCTCCGACCTACAACCGCTTCCCGCGAAATATCCCGATTGTGCTCCTTGTTGACACTCGCGTCGCTAGCGCCCGCTTTCCTAGATCCTCCTGACACTGACTCATCTGAACACCAGATGCCGGCACAGTACTACTGTCCGGCAGTCCAGTCAGCAAGAATGCCCACAACACGTTGCTGCCTGGAACCGTGAGAAGCATCCGCCAACAACAACAATGTAGATGACTACGTTGCCCGTATATTACCTATTAATAGAAATTAGTTACCACTAATTTCACTGATATTAGGGCAATTCAGAATCTTGTGCATCTGAGTTTGCAAAATTATGCATTTGTATATATTTACTATCAACAATGAACGCCTTCTTTGCGATTTCTGTGCAACCCTTGCAAATACCATTAATTCTCAACTGATCGGTGAAGAAAAAAATTGTTTGTAAACAAAATTTTTGCCCAAATTGGAAAATATGCTGAAAAAAAGTTTTAGAGAAAAATTAACTGATACTTTAATTGATGAAGCTCCTGAAAAAATTATGGACATTGAAGGTAAGAAATATTTTTATGCAGAATTTCTGTTAATAACAATTTTCTTCTAGAAATCGAAAGTGATGATGACGCAGTGGATGCAGTGTTAGATGAATTGGCTGACAATATACTGTTGTTATGGAATGTCGGCGAAGAGTTTAAAGCACAATACCTAAGTCAGACATTTGGCGCAATAATATTTTGACAACACTGGACGAAGACCGATTCCGCCAAATGTTAAAAGTAGATAGAGACCAATATAATATGCTGGTTGATTTAATAAAAAATGATAAGGAATTTAACAAAGCGCACTCATGTAAGCAATTTTCTGTCGAATTGCAATTAGCAATCACACTGTTTCGATTGCGTTCGTCGGGAGAAAGCGCAGCATATAGAAAAATAGCGAAAATTTTTGGAGTGGGAGATGGCGAAACTATATCGACAATAAAAAAAGAATCTTTAGAGAGTTCTTGCGTCACCAATCTAAGTATATATATTTGCTCGATGAAATTGAACTATCGAAAATAGTATCGGATACCTTTGATGAGTTACCGTTTTGTATTGGATATTTTGATGGAACCGAGATTAAACTAGCAGAACCGCCAATTAAAGACCATACATTATACTTCTCTAGAAATCACATATATTCAATAAAAGCACAAATAGTTTGTGACTATAAACGAGTAATTCGACATGTTGTGGTTGGTCACCCTGGGAGCTGGCATGATGACCGTATATATCGAAATAGCTCACTCTTTCAACAAAATGATCAGTATTTTTCTTCACAGCAATGGATTGCTGGGGACTCGGCATACCCTTTATCTGCAACGTTAATAACCCCTTACAGAAGCAACGCAAGACAGTTGGATAGAAATGCCCGAATTGCATTTAATTTACGGCACAGTAAATACCGGGTTAGAGTAGAGCATTGTTTTGGGCTTTTAAAAGAAAGATTTGGAAGCCTTAAGCAGCTAAGGATGCGTTTATCTAACAAAAAAACCATAAATTCTGCTGCGATTGGTTTGTTGTCTGCTGTATTCTCCACAACATTTTAATTAATACTGGTTCCACTTCGTTCGACGGTGGTTCAGATCCATCAACTACTACCGAAGATTCTATTGAGTCTGATGAGCATATACCCAACAATATTGGATAAACTAAAAGACAAGCCATATACGCATTAATGTTTTCTTAAATGTATTTTAATTCATTTGTCAGTTTTTAATTACATATATTTATACATAAAACTATTGTATACAAAATAAATGGTTATTTTAATTTAAGTATTTAGTACAAGATAAACATGAAAAAGATAACGCTTTGAATGATAGAAGAAAGTAAAACATCAATAACCGTATTAAATAAGTCAACTCAACAGTAAAATTTTAATATATAAAGATAAATAAAGTACAGAGATAAATAAATTACTGTTGAGAGGAATATTTATATTTCATTTCAATTTCGAACTTTTGTAACCGTTCCTCCTTTTCAATTTGAAGTTTTTTTAATCTTTCATCCTTTTGTAATTCTAAGACTTTTAAATCCAATTCACGGTTCTTGAATGCTATTTCAGCTTTACCTCTTTCAATTTCTGCTTGCAATCTTCTTTTATTTAAAGCAATCTTCTTTTATTTAAAGCGTGGTCTTTTTCATGTTTCTCTTTTTCCTATTCCATCTTCATTTTAAACATTTCCCTACGCTCGACTTGAAAAGCAACAAGATTTGGATCATTACATTGCTTGGTCTCAATTGAAGACGCAATTTCTTCGCCGACATCAGAAACTTAGCTATACAAATGCATCCGACGATCGCACAAACAACTCAACGACCGCTCCGCACACGAGTTATATTTTAACTTTTATTCCTTTTATATGTATATACATACGTATACATGTATTTAAATAAAACGAATTATTGTTATATGAAAAATTCAACTTTATTCGTTTCTGTTGGTCTTCAGACTAAATTCTTAAAACTAAAAATTTAATCATCAGTGGTCGAAAATCAAGTTAAATTGTAAACATTGGAAATATGAAACTGTGAAACTGCCGATCAAGCATAACCAAATCAAATCAAATTTTTGTTATTGCTTATTGTCCAAATGACTCTCAGTCTACACCGTCATGAAACACAGCTACATCACATTTCAACACCCCACATTGGCAGACAAAATCATCATAACCGTCCTGTCAATGACCAAACTTTCACCTTTCGTTCAATGACCGGGTACCCGGGTACCCAGGTGGAGCAGATGTAGAAATCGTTAGTATACTAAATAAAATTTTTTTTCTGTGTAAGTTGGATACATGGCATAGGAAATAATTATAAATGGGGACATATTCTATAGTTCTCGTTGAAATAACGAAAGCGGAGTGCCAAGGTCTATGAATATTTAGGTAACTAAGCCGTCCCTCTCCCCTTTCCATTTCGGACGAAAAGAAGGAAACGTGTTCAATTGGAATTCTACAAGCGTAGTGAACAGCGTAGAAAGTATACAGAGATAAGTGAAAAAAAATATACAAAATAAATAGGTATTATTATTATACGCCATACTAATAAAAAGGCAATCTCAATGTATACAGCATATACTGAAAAAGATCCAGAAAAAAAAAATTGGAGTGGAAAAATCTCGAGCTTCAGGAATTTTATGCGCTTTTTGGCTATTTTGATAACTTCTGGCGCAAGTAATTCAAATACTGATAATGAAAGGGAAATGTGGCAGCCGTATTCATATCCATTATATCGCGCAGCAATGAGTGTCAATCGCTTCTGGAATATTATTCGTTTTATTCGATTTGACGATGCCAATACTAGAGCCCAGCGCTTAGAAAGTGATAAAGCTGCTCCAATACGAGACATTTGGACAATGTTAAATAGAAATTTAGCAACACATTATAAACCAACAGAATACCTAACAATCGACGAGCAACTTTATCCATACCGAGGTCGAACTAGATTCACTCAATATATTCCATCAAAGCCAGCTAAATATAGAATTAAAGTATGGTGGATATGTGATGCGGAAAATTCGTATCCACTTACTGGACAGCTTTACACTGGGAAATCGAAAGATGGGCGTGAGAAAAATGTTGGTGAAAGAGTTGTTAAAGACTTGGTGGCACCATATAAAGGATTCGGTAGAAACATTACATTGGATAATTTCTTCACAACTCTGCCACTAGCAAAATTTTTATTATCTTGGAACTTGACGATTGTTGGTACTCTGAAGAAAAATAAAGCATACATTCCACCAGCAATGGCTGTTTCAAAAACTCGAGAAGACTTATCCACTGTGTTTGGCTTTCATGAAAAAGTAACTCTATGTAGTTATGTGCCAAAAAAAAACAAGGTGGTAATTATGCTATCATCAATGCATCACGAAGCAAAAATAAGTGATAGTGCACAGAAAAAACCCGAAATCATCGAGTTTTATAACTGGTCCAAAGCTGGAGTAGACACGATGGGTAAAATGCTTGGTAGATATACTACAAAAAGGTCAACTCTACGATGGCCTCTAGCATTTTTTTACAATATTCTCGATATTGCCTGTCTTGCAGCATATATTCTGAATTATGAGAATAATAAAATGCTTGTTTAAAAAATCGTATGAACGACGCTTATTTTATCGGCAATTGGGCAGAGAGATGGGTACTCCATTTGTTGAAAATCGTGCGAATAATGCACAAATTATGTGGCATTTCTCAACGAAAGTGGCGATTGAATCTCTTCTTGGTCGAGCTGTCAATCTAATTTTTTTTTTTTTTAAATATGTTCAGTATGTGAGAAACCTATTTGTGATGAACACTGTATTACAACCACGACATGTGAAGGATGTACAGAATAATTTAATACACTTTAATTCTTATATAGCACTGTATCATAATAAATACAGCAATATAAATAAACAAATAGTAAGAAAATAGAAAATAATATTACTAAAATAAATAAAAATGGTTTGTTCTTACTAACTATTTTTTTCTCAGCGGGTACCCGGGTACCTGGTTATTGAACGGAGGGGGTATCAAGTTTGATAGCTAATAACTTTTATTAAATAATTGATTCTAAAAAAATTTGATGAAAAATGGGTGTCAAATAACTTTAATTTTGGGGATCCAGGCGGCAATAAAATTTTTTTAAGGAGGAGTTGAGAAAAATTGACATGTAAATTGAAATGGATACCCGGGTACCCGGTCATGGACCGGACGGATAAACGAACAGCACACCTCACTCACCACTCACCTTCCACATCACACCAATACACTCAAACATGACACCACACTACCAATTAGAACACAACAACTTTCAACAAAAGGGACGGACAACTCCAGCCGCCCACACTTCGTTTTTGGTTTCCGTACGAGTCGACACTCCAAGCATTACGCATACGCTTTTCGCATCATCTTTTCTTTTTGCTTCCACGCTCGTTGATTTCGCCGCCGAGTGAGATATTCGATCAATTTATAACGTTTTTAAAAATATTCTGAAATAAAATACACTTACGAAATTTACAATTCCAAAAAACCTGTGCTGTGCGTTATTTCCTTTATAACAAAAAACTAACAAGTGAGTTTCGTAAATAAAGGTGAGTTCACTAGTTAATGAAACATCTTCCTTCGAGCCTATAGAAAGGCACCTTAAAAAAGAAAAACAAAAAAAAGTAAATAATAATAATAATAAATTTGAATTAAATAAAGTGTGGTGACTACTTAATATACACATACACAGAAAGTGGAAAAAAAAATTTAGAAAACAGTGGGGTGAAAAACACCTAAAAATCATAAAGGAAAAATTGGCATATTATATACATATGTATATATCTATACAGTAAAGCGAACAAAAACGCATCAAAAAAACAAAAAAAGGAAAACTAAACGAAAACAAAAACAACAACAGCGGGCGCGAAACTTAATAAATCACACCACCGGGCGCGGATAATAAAAACAAATACAACATACACAAAAGCACTTGCATAAGGCACACCAGAAAATAGGAGCAAACCAAGAGCAGTGGGATAAGGCACAAGGCAACAAACATTAGGGCAAGCCACAATAAGTACACTCCCCCAAAATTCCCTTGATGCGAGAAAAGGTAAGTGTATCGCTTCCACCTTTTATTTATATGCATGTATGTACATATGTATGTTTAAAAAACTGGTTTACTAATCATAACTCTGTTATAACTTTAATCAGTTTCATCTAAACGGATACTAAAATTTAATACGGTGCTTCAAAATACCGATATTAAAGTTGATAAAATACATACTTGTATTTAAATTACTAATGCCTATGTATGCGTTTTCTTTGTGAACACAATCACACAAAACAAATTAAAACCTTACAAAGTCTCTACTTGCTATATTTTCCAACACCCCTTCTGCTTTTAAAGCAGCAAGCGAATTGCACTAATAAGCAACAGGCACATTAAAAAGTACAAAACGAGAAATAAAAGAGAACATATATACAGAACATACAATTTATAAATTCAAACACACATACATATATACATGCAAACCAACTTATCATAACTTGAAATTTACCTAACAAGTAAATTAGACATATGCTTACCAATATTTATTAGAGGCATATGTAGAAACATATATACGAGTATACATACCGTCACACATGTGTGTTGATTGCAGAAGTTTTATACCTGCAAATCTCATCTCTCTTTTAACATTGTATCCAACTTTCTTTCGTCATTACTTGAACCGCGATTAGAACAATAAATTGTATTTACATAAACTGCATGCCTACATAGTATGTATATACCACATATACATAGGGACAATTAAGTTATTGGAAAATAATACAGTTTTGAAAAAAAAAATATAAAAGGAGTGTTCTAGAATTTCATAACACGAATAACAACAAAACGACAAAAAAAAATTTATTATATAAATACATAAAAGTTATTAAACCATATATGTACATACATATACCTATGCACATATGAATAGCATATATTCATATATTCAAAGTCCATATTGACAACCGGTTCAAGCAATACCCCTTGTATTTGCACAATAAAACAAGCAGGTTGCACCGTATTAAAATAATTTAAGCAGGCACATATCGTGCACACTTATATACAAAAGGTATTGACCCCTTTCGTTACATACGTACGAGGGCATACCAATAAATCCGAAGCACAAAAAAAAAAAAAACAAAATACTCGCAGTACATATAAAAAAGAAAAAAAATATTGTTATAATAATATTATTATTATTATTATATTTAATAAATATAATAATAAAAACTATAAACGCGGATTTCATTAATTTTATCGAAAAAACAAAAAACTCTTATTTACTTAAAAGAGTTTTCGGTTTATAAAGTTCTCAGTTTACACTGAAAGAAAATATATACAAATATTTTACAAACTTACATTTTCTAAATGAATATAGATTCAAAAGAATCTAAAACATCTCAATTCTTGAAAATTCCCAAAATGATTTCTGACGATAAAAGTCCATATACACCTGCAGAAGCTACACGCTCTAAGCAAGGTGCTAAAAAACAAAAGAGGGGGAAAGACATATCATACTCCAAATTCATTTCTGAGAGTGACTGTCTAATAAAATACTGCACTCGATTTGCTTCTTCGCCGATTCAAGACAATTCTGAATCGGCGCTAGAAATAAAAAGCCAAACGATTGAAAATTTTGGACACGTCTCAAGCTGCATATGACGCAATTGTAGATACTGACGAGTCAGATCTACCAGAAAACTTTAAATCTCCTGCTTACGCAAAATTTGAAAAATGCTTAGACCAGTATGAAGACACGAAAATTATGATCGCAAATCAACTAAAACTTATTAAATCAATCGCACCTACTCCCCATTCAAGAGTAGAGCTGCCACAAATACAAGCCCAAGAAGCAAGTTCTGGCATTCATCTCAAAGTGCCAGCATGCGATACAGAAATATTTCATGGAGGTTATGAACAATGGCCGTCCTTCCGGGACATGTTTACTGCCGTGTACATAAACCATCCAAAATTATCGCAAGCGCAAAAATTGTATCATCTCCGATACAAAACAAAAGGTCAAGCAGGCGTAATAGTAAAACAGTTCGCATTAAGTGATGACAATTTCAATTTGGCTTGGGAAGCTCTGAAAGCAAGATATGAAAACAAAAGAATATTGGTCGACAAGCAAGTAACGATACTCATGAACTTGCCGAAAAAAAAAGAAACAAGTGAAGAATTCATAAAATTAGAATCCACTGTTTCAAATTGTTTACCATTACCAGAAAAATCATTACTTCTATGGGAGCAATCGCTCTCATCAAGAAGAGACTGCCCAACGTGGCAGCAAATAAAAGATTTCTTAACTGCCCAATATGAAATTGCGGAAAGGGCAGATAAAAAAACAGTCAGAACTGAAAACTTTCAACCCGACCTAAACAGAAGCTTCAAGCACCTCTGCAATACAGCAGTTTCTAAGTATGGAAAAACCTACTTAGAAAAGGTGAGCTGAAGCAAGATTATGATGGTGTCTTAGAAGAATACCTTCATTTAAATCACATGGAGGAAGTAAGCCCATGTGAAAAAATCTTAAAAGGCAAATATTACTCATTCTACTTGCCACATCATGCAGTAGTAAAACCTGACAAAAGAACAACAAAAGTCAGAGTTGTCTTCAATGCCTCAAGAACTACTAGATCGGGGAATTCCCTAATTGATATTCTATTTACGGGACGTACACTCCAACCAGATCTAATGCTCCGCATATTGAATTGGCGTATATACAAATACGTATTCAATGGGGATGTCGAAAAAATGTATCGACAAATAGTCGTACATAAAGACGATCAAGATTTTCAGCGAATTATTCGTACACTCCACGAACTGGCAGAAAACACAAAGTCAGAATTTCCTCTGGCAACACAAGTGTTAAAAACACAGACGTATGTAGACGATATCCTGTCTGGGAGCCACAGTCTTCCACTAGCATACGATACCTTATCACAGGTAATAAATGCCCTCAATACCGCAGGGTTTCCTTTAAAAAAAGATTTTTTTAAATATGTTCAGTATGTGAGAAACCTATTTGTGATGAACACTGTATTACAACCACGACATGTGAAGGATGTACAGAATAATTTAATACACTTTAATTCTTATATAGCACTGTATCATAATAAATACAGCAATATAAATAAACAAATAGTAAGAAAATAGAAAATAATATTACTAAAATAAATAAAAATGGTTTGTTCTTACTAACTATTTTTTTCTCAGCGGGTACCCGGGTACCTGGTTATTGAACGGAGGGGGTATCAAGTTTGATAGCTAATAACTTTTATTAAATAATTGATTCTAAAAAAATTTGATGAAAAATGGGTGTCAAATAACTTTAATTTTGGGGATCCAGGCGGCAATAAAATTTTTTTAAGGAGGAGTTGAGAAAAATTGACATGTAAATTGAAATGGATACCCGGGTACCCGGTCATGGACCGGACGGATAAACGAACAGCACACCTCACTCACCACTCACCTTCCACATCACACCAATACACTCAAACATGACACCACACTACCAATTAGAACACAACAACTTTCAACAAAAGGGACGGACAACTCCAGCCGCCCACACTTCGTTTTTGGTTTCCGTACGAGTCGACACTCCAAGCATTACGCATACGCTTTTCGCATCATCTTTTCTTTTTGCTTCCACGCTCGTTGATTTCGCCGCCGAGTGAGATATTCGATCAATTTATAACGTTTTTAAAAATATTCTGAAATAAAATACACTTACGAAATTTACAATTCCAAAAAACCTGTGCTGTGCGTTATTTCCTTTATAACAAAAAACTAACAAGTGAGTTTCGTAAATAAAGGTGAGTTCACTAGTTAATGAAACATCTTCCTTCGAGCCTATAGAAAGGCACCTTAAAAAAGAAAAACAAAAAAAAGTAAATAATAATAATAATAAATTTGAATTAAATAAAGTGTGGTGACTACTTAATATACACATACACAGAACAGTGGGGTGAAAAACACCTAAAAATCATAAAGGAAAAATTGGCATATTATATACATATGTATATATCTATACAGTAAAGCGAACAAAAACGCATCAAAAAAACAAAAAAAGGAAAACTAAACGAAAACAAAAACAACAACAGCGGGCGCGAAACTTAATAAATCACACCACCGGGCGCGGATAATAAAAACAAATACAACATACACAAAAGCACTTGCATAAGGCACACCAGAAAATAGGAGCAAACCAAGAGCAGTGGGATAAGGCACAAGGCAACAAACATTAGGGTAAGCCACAATATGTACACTTCCCCAAAATTCCCTTGATGCGAGAAAGGGTAAGTGTATCGCTTCCACCTTTTATTTATATGCATGTATGTACATATGTATGTTTAAAAAACTGGTTTACTAATCATAACTCTGTTATAACTTTAATCAGTTTCATCTAAACGGATACTAAAATTTAATACGGTGCTTCAAAATACCGATATTAAAGTTGATAAAATACATACTTGTATTTAAATTACTAATGCCTATGTATGCGTTTTCTTTGTGAACACAATCACACAAAACAAATTAAAACCTTACAAAGTCTCTACTTGCTATATTTTCCAACACCCCTTCTGCTTTTAAAGCAGCAAGCGAATTGCACTAATAAGCAACAGGCACATTAAAAAGTACAAAACGAGAAATAAAAGAGAACATATATACAGAACATACAATTTATAAATTCAAACACACATACATATATACATGCAAACCAACTTATCATAACTTGAAATTTACCTAACAAGTAAATTAGACATATGCTTACCAATATTTATTAGAGGCATATGTAGAAACATATATACGAGTATACATACCGTCACACATGTGTGTTGATTGCAGAAGTTTTATACCTGCAAATCTCATCTCTTTAACATTGTATCCAACTTTCTTTCGTCATTACTTGAACCGCGATTAGAACAATAAATTGTATTTACATAAATTGCATGCCTACATAGTATATACCACATATACATAGGGACAATTAAGTTATTGGAAAATAATACAGTTTTGAAAAAAAAAATATAAAAGGAGTGTTCTAGAATTTCATAACACGAATTAACAACAAAACGACAAAAAAAAATTTATTATATAAATACATAAAAGTTATTAAACCATATATGTACATACATATACCTATGCACATATGAATAGCATATATTCATATATTCAAAGTCCATATTGACAACCGGTTCAAGCAATACCCCTTGTATTTGCACAATAAAACAAGCAGGTTGCACCGTATTAAAATAATTTAAGCAGGCACATATCGTGCACACTTATATACAAAAGGTATTGACCCCTTTCGTTACATACGTACGAGGGCATACCAATAAATCCGAAGCACAAAAAAAAAAAAAAAAATACTCGCAGTACATATAAAAAACAAAAAAATATTGTTATAATAATATTATTATTATTATTATAATATTTAATAAATATAATAATAAAAACTATAAACGCGGATTTCATTAATTTTATCGAAAAAAAACTCTTATTTACTTAAAAGAGTTTTCGGTTGATAAAGTTCTCAGTATACACCGAAAGAAAATATATACAAATATTTTACAAACTTACATTTTCTAAATGAATATAGATTCAAAAGAATCTAAAACATCTCAATTCTTGAAAATTCCCAAAATGATTTCTGACGATAAAAGTCCATATACACCTGCAGAAGCTACACGCTCTAAGCAAGGTGCTAAAAAACAAAAGAGGGGGAAAGACATATCATACTCCAAATTCATTTCTGAGAGTGACTGTCTAATAAAATACTGCACTCGATTTGCTTCTTCGCCGATTCAAGACAATTCTGAATCGGCGCTAGAAATAAAAAGCCAAACGATTGAAAATTTTTGGACACGTCTCGAAGCTGCATATGACGCAATTGTAGATACTGACGAGTCAGATCTACCAGAAAACTTTAAATCTCCTGCTTACGCAAAATTTGAAAAATGCTTAGACCAGTATGAAGACACGAAAATTATGATCGCAAATCAACTAAAACTTATTAAATCAATCGCACCTACTCCCCATTCAAGAGTAGAGCTGCCACAAATACAAGCCCAAGAAGCAAGTTCTGGCATTCATCTCAAAGTGCCAGCATGCGATACAGAAATATTTCATGGAGGTTATGAACAATGGCCGTCCTTCCGGGACATGTTTACTGCCGTGTACATAAACCATCGAAAATTATCGCAAGCGCAAAAGTTCTATCATCTCCGATACAAAACAAAAGGTCAAGCAGGCGTAATAGTAAAACAGTTCGCATTAAGTGATGACAATTTCAATTTGGCTTGGGAAGCTCTGAAAGCAAGATATGAAAACAAAAGAATATTGGTCGACAAGCAAGTAACGATACTCATGAACTTGCCGAAAAAAAAAAAAAAAAAAGAAACAAGTGAAGAATTCATAAAATTAGAATCCACTGTTTCAAATTGTTTACCATTACCAGAAAAATCATTACTTCTATGGGAGCAATCGCTCTCATCAAGAAGAGACTGCCCAACGTGGCAGCAAATAAAAGATTTCTTAACTGCCCAATATGAAATTGCGGAAAGGGCAGATAAAAAAACAGTCAGAACTGAAAACTTTCAACCCGACCTAAACAGAAGCTTCAAGCACCTCTGCAATACAGCAGTTTCTAAGTATGGAAAAAAACCTACTTAGAAAAGGTGAGCTGAAGCAAGATTATGATGGTGTCTTAGAAGAATACCTTCATTTAAATCACATGGAGGAAGTAAGCCCATGTGAAAAAATCTTAAAAGGCAAATATTACGCATTCTACTTGCCACATCATGCAGTAGTAAAACCTGACAAAAGAACAACAAAAGTCAGAGTTGTCTTCAATGCCTCAAGAACTACTAGATCGGGGAATTCCCTAATTGATATTCTATTTACGGGACGTACACTCCAACCAGATCTAATGCTCCGCATATTGAATTGGCGTATATACAAATACGTATTCAATGGGGATGTCGAAAAAATGTATCGACAAATAGTCGTACATAAAGACGATCAAGATTTTCAGCGAATTATTCGTACACTCCACGAACTGGCAGAAAACACAAAGTCAGAATTTCCTCTGGCAACACAAGTGTTAAAAACACAGACGTATGTAGACGATATCCTGTCTGGGAGCCACAGTCTTCCACTAGCATACGATACCTTATCACAGGTAATAAATGCCCTCAATACCGCAGGGTTTCCTTTAAAAAAGATTACAGCCAATCACCCGAATATTTAAAAAAATATTCCTAAAGACCATTTGTTGGATACTAATTTCCTTATATTTGAAAAGGAAAGTACAACAAAAACACTGGGCATACAATGGAATGCGATATCGGACCAGTTTTCATATACTACAGAGTCAATATCCGCATTATCCGCCATCACAAAGAGACAAATTTTATCCTCTGTGGCAAAACTTTTCGACCCCGCAGGATGGCTTTCGCCAATTATGATACAAGCGAAAATCCTGATCCAAGAATTATGGCTAGGCGGAACCGACTGGGATAAACAAGTGAAGCCTCTTCGCTTAGAAAAATGGTCCCAGTTTGCTAATAACCTAAAAGACATTTCGCAGATACAAATTCCACGGTGGGTAAACTATTCCCCCGAATACAAAGTGGAACTACACGGCTTCTGCCTCGCCTCTGAAAAGGCATATTGTGCCACTATATATGTGCGTACACAAAGCGACTACAAGCCACCTCTTCTTCTTCTTAATTGGCGTAGACACCGCTTACGCGATTATAGCCGAGTTAACAACAGCGCGCCAGTCGTTTCTTCTTTTCGCTACGTGGCGCCAATTGGATATTCCAAGCGTAGCCAGGTCCTTCTCAACCTGGTCCTTGCAACGGAGTGGAGGTCTTCCTCTTCCTCTGCTTCCCCAGGCGGGTAAAGCGTCGAATACTTTCAGAGCTGGAGTGTTTCCGTCCATTCGGACAACATGACCTAGCCAGCGTAGCCGCTGTCTTTTAATTCGCTGAACTATGTCAATGTCGTCACATATCTCGTATAGCTCATCGTTCCATCGAATGCGATATTCGCCGTGGCCAACGCGCAAAGGACCATAAATCTTTCGCAGAACTTTTCTCTCGAAAACTCGCAACGTCGACTCATCAGTTGTTGACAACGTCCAAGCCTCTGCACCATATAGCAGGACGGGAATTATGAGTGACTTATAGAGTTTGGTTTTTGTTTGTCGAGAGAGGACTTTACTTCTCAATTGCCTACTCAGTCCGAAGTAGCACCTGTTGGCAAGAGTTATTCTGCGTTGGATTTCTAGGCTGACGTTGTTGGTGGTGTTTACGCTGGTTCCAAGATAGACGAAATTATATACGACTTCAAAGTTATGACTGTCAACAGTGACGTGAGTTCCAAGTCGCGAGTGCGACGACTGTTTGTTTGATGACAGGAGATATTTCGTTTTGCCCTCGTTCACTGCCAGATCCATTTGTTTTGCTTCCTTGTCCAGTATGGAGAAAGCAGAACTAACGGCGCGGGTGTTAAGGCCGATGATATCAATATCATCGGCATACACCAGCAGCTGTACACTCTTATAAAAGATGGTACCTTCTCTATTAAGTTCTGCAGCTCGAACTATTTTCTCCAGAAGCAGGTTGAAAAAGTCACACGAAAGGGAATCGCCTTGTCTGAAACCTCGTTTGGTATCGAACGGCTCGGAGAGGTCCTTCCCGATTCTGACGGAGCTTTTGGTGTTGCTCAACGTCAGCTTACACAGCCGTATTAGTTTTGCGGGGATACCAAATTCAGACATCGCGGCATAAAGGCAGCTCCTTTTCGTGCTGTCGAAAGCAGTTTTGAAATCGACGAAGAGGTGGTGTGTGTCGATTCTTCTTTCACGGGTCTTTTCCAAGATTTGGCGCATGGTGAATATCTGGTCGGTTGTTGATTTTCCAGGTCCACACTGATAAGGTCCAATCAGTTTGTTGACGGTGGGCTTTAATCTTTCACACAATACGCTTGATAGAACCTTATATGCGATGTTGAGGAGACTAATCCCACGGTAGTTGTCACTGCCATTCAGAAGGCTGGAAAAGTGTTCCCTCCATAATTTAAGTATGCTCTAGGCATCAGTGAATAGATCACCTTTGGGGGTTCTACAAGAGTATGCTCCGGTCTTGAAACCTTCTGTAAGCCGCCGCATTTTTTCGTATAATTTTCGAGCATTACCCCTGTCGGCCAGCTTATCAAGCTCTTCGTACTCACGCATTTCGGCCTCTTTCTTCTTCTGTCTACAAATGCGTCTCGCTTCCCTCTTCAACTCTCGGTATCTATCCCATCCCGCACGTGTAGTGGTCGATTGTAACGTTGCGAGGTAAGCAGCCTGTTTTCTCTCCGCTACGACACGGCACTCCTCGTCGTACCAGTTGTTCTTTTGCACTTTCCGAAAACCAATGGTTTCGGTTGCAGCTGTACGTAAGGAGTTTGAAATGCCGTCCCACAGTTCCCTTATACCGAGTTGTTGACGAGTGCTCTCAGAGAGCAGGAGTGCAAGCCGAGTAGAAAATCGTTCGGCTCTCTGTTGTGATTGCAGCTTCTCGACGTCGAACCTTCCTTGTGTTTGGTGGCGCGCGTTTTTTGCTGCACAGAGGCGGGTGCGAATCTTGGCTGCAACAAGATAGTGGTCCGAGTAGATGTTAGGACCTCGGAGCGCACGCACATCTAAAACACTGGAGACGTGTCTTCCGTCTATCACAACATGATCGATCTGGTTGGTAGTTTTTCGATCCGGAGACAGCCAGGTAGCTAATAGTAGTAATCTTTTTATGCTGGAATCTAGTACTACAGCTAACCATATTTCGGGCCCCGGCGAAGTCAATCAGCCTCAACCCATTTGGGGATGTTTCGTCGTGGAGGCTGAATTTACCGACCGTAGTGCCTGGTGTTGAAGTCGCCAAGGACGATTTTGACATCGTGGCGGGGGCAGCCTTCATAAGCGCGCTCCAAGCACTCATAGAAGGCATCTTTGGTCACATCGTCCTTCTCTTCCGTCTGGGCGTGGGCGCAGATAAGCGATATGTTGAAGAACCTCGCTTTGATGCGGATTGTGGCTAGACGTTCATTCACCGCAGTGAATGATAGTACTCGGCGACGGAGTCTCTCTCCTACCACGAATCCAACACCAAACTTGCGCTACTTTATATGGCCACTCTAGTAAATGTCACAAGGACCTACTCGTCTCTGTCCTTGTCCCGTCCATTGCATTTCTTGGACGGCGGTGATGTCAGCCTTTGTTTTTACAAGGACATCAACCAGCTGGGCAGCGGCACCTTCCCAATTAAGGGTCCGGACATTCCAGGTGCATGCCCTTAATTCGTAGTCCTTATTTCGTTTGCCGTGGTCGTCATCAAAAGGGGGGTCTCTCATCCGAGGCTGCTGTTGGTTTTTCACTGGGGTGAGCTTTTTACGTGGCGGGTCCCAAACCCAGCGCACAACCCTATGAAGGGGATGTTTCGCCTTCTCACTTTAGCTCGCCTTCGAACGGATGTTGTTAGGCTACACAGAGGATACTTGGTCAAAGACCGGAAGTAGTGAGCTGCTTGAGCCATGTGTAAAAGAATCGCTTCTGGCCACTCCGAAGTGAATGGCGATCAGAGAACTTTCCTCACTTGCGTGAAATTCTACACATGACTCCATCCTCCAAGCCAAGCCACCTACTAGTGGCAAAAGCAAAAGTTGCGCCTCTAAAAACCATAAGTCTACCACGACTTGAACTATGTGGCCCTCTGCTACTAGCAAAGCTAGTCTCCATGCTGCAGACCCACTTAAACATGGCACAATGTAAATTATACCTCTGGTCCGATTCCGAAATAGTTCTAGCCTAACCACCACATGCGTGGAAAACATATATTTCCAACAGAACGTCTCAAATACTTGACCTAGTAGGATCAGCCACTTGGCGACACGTAGCCAGTGCTGAGAATTCTGCGGATCTAAATCGCCGAAAATCGTCGAAAAATCGCCACTTATCACACTACAATGGATGATGCTGACATCCTTGAACGATTTTCATCGTTCCGCCGAGCACTCAGAGTAATCGCCTATATTCTCAAATTCGCAGAGCGACTCAAACTTAAGGTAAAGGGAGCAACTTGCCCCCAATGCGATACATTGACGCACCAAGACTTATAAAAAGCGAAGGTCGCTCTTATCGCATCAACCCAAACGCGCTACTTCAGCCGCGACCTAGGGTTACTAAGAGAATCGAAGCCAATTGACAAAAAGAGCTCACTCTTAGGACTAAACCCATTTATAGACACGAAAGGTCTGCTTCGTGCAAACGGCCGGCTTGCTAATTCCAGCCTTACGCATAACGAACGCCATCCCATAATAATACCAGAGAAATCCCCATTTGCCACATTATTCATCAAGTATATCCATATACTCATGTTACACGTCGAACATCGACTCATGCAACATATGGTACGCCAAGAATATTATATTCCCCGTCTTAAGCCCCAGATCAAAAAATGCATTTTCGTGTGCAAGATCTGCACTATGCATAAGCAAAAAATGCGAACTCAGATTATGGCAACACTTCCACCGGAACCCTGCAACTTCGCTCTGCCTTTCACCACCACAGGTATCGACTTTGCTGGGCCTTTTAAAATAAAGGCGTCCATGCTAAGGTCTCCCACCCTGATGAAAGGCTATGTGGCTGTCTTTGTCTGTTTTACGACAAAAGCAGTACACCTTGGGCTATGTACCAATCTGACAAAGGAGGCTTTTCTCGCAGCATTTGCTCGCTTCGTCGGACGACGTGGCTTCCCATCCAAAATCATGAGCGATAATGGTAAAACATTTATCGGAGCTCAACATTGTACAAAAATACGCTCCCCAAGGTATCAATTGGCAGTTTATCCCCCCTAGCGCTATACATATGGGTGGTTTATGGGAATCAGCCGTAAAAAGCTTCAAATCACATTTTAAGAGCTAGCTGGCACTTATAAATTTTATTATGAAGAATTTACGACATTGTTAACCAGAATTGAAGCCGTTCTCAACTCTCGGCCTCTCGCTGCCCTCTCGCAGGATCCATCCGACTTTACAGCCCTCACACCAGGGCATTTTCTTAAAGGAGCGCCCATTCTGGCCACACCTGAGCCAGGCGTGGAGTCGCTTTCATTATTAAACAGATGGGAAAGAACTAAAATTCTCCATCATGATTTCAGTGTCCGATGGAAAGAAGATTATTTAAAGGACCTCCACAGAAGGTACCGGTGGAAAACACTAGATGGAGATTGTGTCTTAATTCATGACGATTGTCTGCCCCCCACTGAATGGAGGCTTGGCCTCATAGAGAAGCTTTACCACGGCTCCGACGGTCACATTCGCGTTGTTGATCTCCGTACGCAAAACGGATCACTAACTCGGCCGCTCGTTAAACTATGCTTTTTGCCCACAGCCGATAAAACCGACACGTAAACCGTAAACAATAAACGATAAATCGATATAACCCGCAAAACGAACCACGAATAATATATTAATGAACCGCAAAAGTAATAATAGATGGGTGATCCACATGACTACCCACCAATGCCACCTAACGTAGCACCAACTATCATATCCGTATCTACCACAAACATATAACTTAAATAATATCTTTGACAGATCAAATGGATGTCGATATGCCGCCAGCACCAACGCCAGCCGTTCGGTCGACCATTCACGTGCCACGAACGGGGCCTACACCAGTCCCTCGAAATCCTACGGCCATAACGCAACCAACCGTTGCCCGAAGTGCAACACGCGCAAATCCGACGCCGGTGCCAGCAGAACCGCAGCGCCTCCGATGCCCGCTTTGCCGCCGCCCCCACAGGTTGCCGCACTGCAGCATATTTAAGAGGATGCTGCCTCCGCTCCGCCAGCAGATTGTCCAGGCACATGGCCACTGCCTAAACTGTCTGGCAACTACCCACTCCACATCGGAGTGTACGTCCGGATATACGTGCCAAATATGCATGCGGCCGCATCACACACTCCTTCATCGAGACGGCAGACAAATACTTGCCTCCTCCAGTCGTGCTACGACCCGACGACCGCAGGCGAACCGTGCTGCACGACCACGAAGAGCTGAGCCACCTCCAGAATCCCGAACACGTACTCGGCGCCAACACCATAATACCTCTACGCGGCGGCGTCAACCTAGGCCGCGGTCTCGCCAACCCACTGGGCTCAGTAACGTGGTGGCCACATTGCAACAGTTGCAAAGATTACTAGGCTAATAATTTGCCTAGGCGGGCCGGGATGTCCAAATGACTCTCAGTCTACACCGTCATCAAACACAGCTACATCACATTTCAACACCCCACATTGGCAGAAAAAATCATCATAAACGAACAGCACACCTCACTCACCACTCACCTTCCACATCACATCAATACACTCAAACATGACACCACACTACCAATTAGAACACAACAACTTTCAACAAAAGGGACGGACAACTCCAGCCGCCCACACTTCGTTTTTGGTTTCCGTACGAGTCGACATTCCAAGCAGTACGCATACGCTTTTCGCATCATCTTTTCTTTTTGCTTCCACGCTCGTTGATTTCGCCGCCGAGTGAGATATTCGATCAATTTATAACGTTTTTAAAAATATTCTGAAATAAAATACACTTACGAAGTTTACAATTCCAAAAAACCTGTGCTGTGCGTTATTTCCTTTATAACAAAAAACTAACAAGTGAGTTTCGGAAATAAAGGTGAGTTCACTAGTTAATGAAACACTTATTGCTTTAATATTGATTATGCATAATGCAGCAACATTTTAGCAGACTGTTAACATAACGAAACTTAAGCATTTTATATAGCCACCAAATAATAATATATCAATGAGAAAAAATGTACACATCATGTTTTCTTGTGACATCAAAATATATATTTTCGTAAAAAGTACAAAATTCAGCCACACTTACAGAATTATTCCCTAATATCTAATAGATACTTATGATTCTTGAATATTTGGCTTTCGGTAGGTCCCTTTATAGTCTGCTACCATTCCTGGACTCTATTTCCCTTGATAACGCTTCTCCATTAAGGAAATGTCTTGATGGAGCCTCTCACCTTGTTCGTCGTTCACAGCACCCAAATTTGCCGGAAAGAAATCCAGATGAGTGTCCAGCGTGTGTATTTTCAAGGACATATTACACCCCAAAGCTTTAAATGATATCGTAAGTTCATTTATTAATTCTTTGCAATTTTCCGCTTTATGGTTACCTAGAAAAATTCTAACAACATTCACAAAACATTTCCATGCGAGTTTTTCCTGATTATTCAGTTTTTCTTCAAAGCTCTTATCCTTCATCAATTGTCGTATTTGTGGGCCTACAATTATTCCCTCTTTGATTTTCGCCTCGCTGAGTTTAGGGAATTTATCTTTTAGATATAAAAATCCATCTCCATCTTTAGGCATAGCTTTTACAACATTTTTTTATCAGGCCAAGCTTTATGTGCAACGGTGGTTAAAGTATGTCATCAGGGTTCACTGGAGGATCATTTTTAACATTTTTATGGCCTGGAGTCACGCTTGGGCCACACTTTCTTTGTATAGTGACTTTTTCTGTCTCTACTGTACCATTCACAAATAAAACAGCAAAATTCGTTATAACTAAGCTGTAGTCCAAGTAAAAGTGCAATGACTTTAAAATCACCACAAATTTTCCAAGCGTGTTTACTGCATTCAATTTTTTCAAGTATAAATCTCATATTTTCGTAAGTCTCTTTCATATTTGAACCACGAGCAATCGGCACTGAAGGAAGTTTGTTTCCGTTATGCAGCAACACTGCTTTCAAACTAGTTTTTGAAAAGTCAATAAACAGTCGGCAGTGACTTGGATCATATTCAAAATTTAATAAATTCATCACAACAGGAACGTTATTACAATAGACTAAATCACCTCCTTCAGAAAAGAAAGATTTTATTTCATCGTCACGACGCACAGTGTGGTAAATGGTGCTCAAAATGGAGATTAATTCCCACAAGTCTTCTAGTTATGAAAAAGTTATTTTTTTTAGTTAATTAATCATAAAGAAGTAAGAAAATAATGCAATTCGAGTTTTTTGATTATTTTTTTTATATCTTAAAAAACAAAAATATGCTGAACATCGGTTTTCTAAATTTGTAATTTTCTTAAGCTTCAAATGTTATTTAAAATAAATATATAAACTGTTTCTTCATCACCATAATCATATTCATGATCATTGTCGTCTTCGCTTGAATTTTTATCATCGCGTTCATCATCATGGTCATCATCAACTTCATTATTATTGCCACTCTCTATCACGATCAACTCTAATGCTTCTTCGGGCAAATCCTGCACTTTTTTTTGGTAATTTTCTTGTGGTTGATATAACGGGGTCAGAACTGATTAAAAGTCTGTTAAATATGTCTTCATTTGTTTTTTTTTTCTGCTGTATTTGCGAGAAAAATGTTCTCTAAAATTCTTAAAATCTTTGTTTCGCGCTTCCTGAGCTTCTTCTGATAATTGTCCGATTGGCAACATAGCGTGCGATATTATCTCTGGTCCATGGATAAAATATTTGTGAAGTGTTGAAGGCTTGTTATACCAAGGATAACATTCAACGAAATATTTTGCTGTATTTAAAGCGTAGTAACGAAACTTCTGTACCTCAATATCGTGCCCACTAGAAACAACTACGAGTATTGTATGCATCTTTTTAATCAAATTTATGTAAACTTTAGTAATTGCTGCTAACATCTCGGGATTTTGAAAGAAACGCCTAGCTGTATTGCCATCGTTAGAATTCCCAAAGCCAGGTTTCGGTTGGTCAACAATCAGACCAATTTTATCTTTAAATCCTTTTTGAATCCTTTATTTTCCGAAATTAATAGAAAAAATTTCAAAATTTTTCATTAAATTTATCACAGCTATAGTTTTTCATTATGTCATAAAGACTTTGACGAGGAACCCAAATTACATTAGAACTAGTTCCTATAAGGAAGATAATAGTATTTTTATCCTCTTTAAATGTAGTCAATGTCGGTATCGCTTTTACCATGTTAGTTAAATATACATCACTATTGTTATTTCTCTCGACTACACATGACATATAAACATTAGTAATAAAAATTGCGCGGGAAAAAACAATGTCGGTTATCATGATTTTACATATACCCTAAACCTTAGATAAGAACCTTATGCCATATTAATTAATTATTACAAAATGTAAGAAATCAAAATTTTATTTCAAAAATGTATGTGATGATGTTTATTATTATACATATGTAAGTAAAACGCGAATTTTAGACTATTTAAGAATATGTTCTTATGCATTTAAACTGCCGCTTATCGTAACGTAGGGTGTGAACGAAGCAAACAGTCATCCACTGAACAACAAAAACAATAACAAAACTTTTTTTTACGATTGCTGTATTTGTTCTTCTTCTGCCTTGAGAAATTCGTGTATATTTGACCAGTCAGTTCGCAAAAAGAAATGAATATACTGAGAAAGTGCGCAGTATTGGCGCAACTTTTTTTTTTACAAAAAGAAACTACAACAGCTATAGATTACAGGAATGAAACAAGATTTGCTTTACCCCGCTTAACTCACAAATATATGCCTGCATATAAGGTCGAAATCCCAATATTTTAGGGCTTTCGCCCAAAAAAAAATTAAAATACTTAGAGATACGTAAAACCACAAATTAAATCTTTTTGTATTTACTAAATTCCCTGAACAAGAAGGCTCCATTACAATTTTCTCAAGATTTGTCCAGTTAAAGAAAATAAAAAACTTCGAAAAATTAAAAAAATCACGTATATCACTGTGCGCATACAAAAAGAAATAAACTTGCAATTTTCAGAGAATATTACAAGAAAACTGTAAATTTTTTGCCAAATATTTGTTCAGTTAGTGATGTAGAATTTTATCTACTTTTGTTTGATACCAAAAAATTACTTGTACCTTTAATTTTGATTTTTAAATTAATCTCCAAAATCGGCACATTTTACCCCAATGTGCGACGTCGAAAATAAGAAATCTTTGTACCACGAGAAAGTAAATTCCAGTCGTTTAATCTAGACCCCAAAAGGTCGGCCTGATTTTTAGACAGATTTAAATCACGTACTAAATCGTTTAAATCACGTTGTGTCAATAAGTGCGGTTATTTTGAAGTTGACGGTTCATAACTTGAATCACTATCTTCAGATATCTTATTATGCTGACTGAGAACAATTTCTGGACTAGAATTCTCACGTTTTGATCGATTTGGAGGCATCGGCACAGGCAGTTCGGGGCACTATGTAGGATGGTTCTCTTGGCCGAAGACAAGCTCGGATATTGGATAGTGTGTTTGGAGTTGGTAGTAATACCTTTTGTTTGAGTCAAACAAAAATAATAATCACTTACATGATCCTTTGGTTCATAACCGTATGTTTAAACTTAGGTCCAATATATTTAATATTCGTGAGGCAAAAATAGCAGTCTATAAAAAGGTCTTTAGGTTCTCTCCAAACCATTGGCACTGCAAACGGTATTTTACGATTTGAACCTTTTAACCAAGCTGTAAAACATGCTTTGTCTTGGTCCTCAAAGAATACAATTCGTACGCTTTTAGCACAAGCGGAGTAAAATTACGTTTTTGCGACCTAAAAGTTAGTCCTCAGCACACATAAAAAACAACTGTTGGCACCAGTGCCGGATTAAACTAGCGCAGGGCCTGTAGCAAATTCTGTATTTTGCTATAAATTCTCAAGTTTAGGGTACTAAATAAAACAAAATTGTTATAAAAAAAGTTTTCTGGATTTGTTATGGTCAAATTTAGAGATAATACTTTCTTTAAGCAAGTCATGCTCTATATTCAACAAAGTGAGATGATTAAGACGTTCTTTGCCCATCGTGTTCCTTAATTCATTTTTAATACGGTTTTATGTTGAAAAAGAACGTTCGCCACTGCAGTTAGTGATCATGAGCGATAAGTAAATTCGCAAAGCCATTTCTAAGTTTGGGAAACACGATTCTAAATAATTATTTAATAAAAGTTTATAATATTGCTGTTCCAGAGGCTCCTGCTTCTTGCTGTAAATAACAGTAGCCACATCTGTCTCTGCGAACTGCACTAATTCGCAGCCTAGGCTGTTCTCCAAATCATCTTCGTAAGCACTGACCATACTAGAGGATTTTTCAAAAATCTATTGTGTTGTAAGAGATTTTAGCTGTCGGAATACTTCAAAAACACTAGCAATTTTATAATATGCTTTCATACGTTTAGTTAAAGCAGACAGTACGTTATCAATAATGACAATAAACACCTAAAATTCGAAACGTTGTCCAGGTGTTTGATTTTCAACAAAGTCGTCGAGTGTACTAGAGCCGATGAAATGGTCGTACTTTGTATTTCGCTTGGTTCGTCGTTATGTCTGTTGCTGGTATTCGTCACAGTAGGTCAGATCTTTGGCTCTTGCATCATTACTTGGTAGCCATATGATGATTCGTAAAGGGCGTATCCCGTATTAAGGTCTTGATCAGATGACTGCAGCGAAGCACTAGTCGCTTGCAAGCGTGCTAGGATTTCGTTCCACAATTGTCATTATTCCCATTTCTAACTTATTCATCGTTGAAAGTAGTCCGTAAGCTTTATTACGGCACTCTGCTTTTTGATCCACGTTATTAAAAATGTCTTCCAATACTTGCTTAATAGTGATAAAACCACATAAAAGTGCCTTCGTAGCGTCATCTCGGGCTGACCACCTAATGCTTCTGTACAGCAGTTTGCAGCGCACTTAGCAACCAAATTTAATGAATGTGCAAGACAGGGAAGGTATTCTGCATACTTATTTATTTTCTTAATTCGGGCTTTATTGTAAGCCGATTTATTTCCCACTCATGTTGCTGGCATTATCGTAGTTTTGCCAACGACAATCTTTGATATTAATGCCACTCTCACTCAAGAAATGCCCGTAGCATTTGCTACTCCTGCTACGTGGTTAATCCGGCACTGGTTGGCACTATTTAGGCACTGCCTACCTAAAAATCTTAAGCACAGTAATTTCAATAACGTAAAAGAATGTGAACTCAAAAACGTTTTGATATTCAAATATAGAACACGTAACCGATTCGAACAGCGTTAGACTATCGATATATTTTTATACTCTTGCAACAAAGTTGCTAAGGAGAGTATTATAGTTTTGTTCACATAACGGTTGTTTGTAAGTCCTAAAAGTGTCAGATATAGGGTTATATATACCAAAGTGATCAGGGTGATGAGTAGAGTTGAAATCCGGATGTCTGTCCGTCCGTCCGTCCGTGCAAGCTGTAACTTGAGTAAAAATTGAGATATCATGATGAAACTTGGTACATGTATTTCTTGGCTCCATGAGAAGGTTAAGTTCGAAGATGGGCAAAATCGGTCAACTGCCACGCCCACAAAATGGCGAAAACCGAAAATCTATAAAGTGTCATAACTAAGCCACAAATAAAGATATTAAAGCGAAATTTGGCAGAAAGAATCGCATTAGGGAGGGGATATTTGGACGTAATTTTTTTGGAAAAGTGGGCGTGGCCCCGCCCCCTACTAAGTTTTTTGTACATATCTCGGAAACTACTATAGCTATGTCAACCAAACTCTATAAGTCGTTTCCTTCAGGCACTTCCATATACAGTTCAAAAATGGAAGAAATCGGATAATAACCACGCCCACCTCCTATACAAAGGTTATGTTGAAAATCACTAAAAGTGCGTTAACCGACTAACAAAAAGCGTCAGAAACACTAAATTTTACGGAAGAAATGGCAGAAGGAAGCTGCACCCAGGCTTTTTTTTTAAATTGAAAATGGGCGTGGCATCGCCCACTTATGGACCAAAAACCATATCTCCGGAACTACTATACCGATTTCAATGAAATTCGTTATATAATATTTTCTTAACACCCTGATGACATGTACAAAATATGGGTCAAATCGGTTCACAATCACGCCTTCTTCCAATATAACGCTATTTTGAATTCCATCTGATGCCTTCTCTGTATAATATATACATTAGGAACCAATGATAATAGCGGAATAAAACTTTACACAAATACGGTATTTAAAAAATATGTAAATGACGGATAATGAAATCTCGATTATCACTTTATGATGCGAGAGTATAAAATGTTCGGTGACACCTGAACTTACATAGTTCTTCCTTACTTGTTTAAAATAAAATGATCGTAAATTACGCTGTTTACTTCAAACAAGCACGCAGAACCGGTTTAAACTGGATAAATTCCTGATCGTATGAAAACATGAGATGATGCAATAATGAAATTTTATGTATCGTAAAATCTAAAGCCGCAGGCTACAGAATATCTGTGGGCGATAGAAAAATTCTGATTTCAGATTTGACTTCAGGGTATCAAACTGCATTAGAAACACCTAAGAATTTTCATGACACAAAATAATGTAAGTCGAACAAGAAAATATTCTGCTATACTACATATTTTGAGAATACAAGATATATTTGTTGTAATTTATAAATACCCAATTATTAATAAACAATGTAGAATACAATCATACAAGCATGGAATAGTTTAGAATTAAGACCTATAATCAGCAAATGAAAAGAATCATATATAAATATAAAAAACTGTAAAAAATAATTTAAGTAAATATATTAAAAAAAAAAAATCAAAGGAGATAATTGTACCATTCATATCCTCTTAAACCAGATTTCCCAACGTAATATTATTCAAGAAGGTACTCCTCCTATAATAGATTTAGGACATGGAAATATTGTAATTGACGGAAAAAATCAAGTAAATAAAACAACTGTAGGTACTAACTTAATACAATTTAATGAATCAGTATACATAGATTCAAATGACTATCATAATCAAAATGTAGAAGTAAAAAACTTTATAGAAGCACAAGTTTACGAAAAATCCATATCCTTATCCTAGTGATTCGAAGCTCTATATCAATTTTCCAATATATAAAAATTACACAAGTTAACAATTACATTTGAGGAACATCCTATCGGGAATATATTTATACTAATATCAATTATATGTGTAGTATTATCTGTATTGTATTTGCTGTTATCATATTATATGCTATCTATAGAAACATTATATATCAAAGACAATTTCAACGAACTTATGGACAATGACAACGGTATGCGACGGAGTATAAGATCAGAATATCTTTTTTTTATAACACCCGATAGAGTTAATCCATATATCTTATCTGCACTCAGACGGCATTCAACCAACCTTCAGACATACCATAACAATTTATCTTCAATAAACAAACCACTTAACATTCAGACTTATGCACATGGTCATACGAAAAAATGCCAAAAAGTAAGACGCTTATACCAAAGGTCTCGTGGTACCTGCGAATACAACTCTCTACAAGCAAGTTTCAAGGCCAAGAGGAAGCTCTGGAAACAGACTATCAAAAAAAAAGTAAACAGGAATGTTTTCTCAAACTCTGCGACGATGCTGAAAATAATGCCTGGGGGCTCGCATACTAGACCGTAATGGGGAAACTACGCATTCGAGGTCAAATGCCAACTTCCTCAACAACCCTCAACAACCCTTGACAGAATTGTTTCAGTTCTTTTCCCGACCCGACCACAACTACCTCGAGAGATCGCGGTGGTGCAACAAAGAGAGTTGTTACCGGAAGTAACGCACGAAGAGATTATAGAGGCATGCGACCAGCTCGACCCATATAAAGCCTCAGGACCAAATGGCATTCCAAATATAGCGCTTAAAACAGCGATTGTTAGGAACATAGACCCTTCTAGAGCACTGTTCAATTTATGCATGCAGGATGGTTGTTTCCCAACAATCTGGAAAAGGTAACACCTAATATTATTGCTAAAACCAAATAAACCTCTGACAGACCCGTCCCACTACCGACCACTCTGCATCTTGGACTCTGCGGGAAAATTTCTTGAGCGGATCATTTATCAACGCTTGAGCAAGGCCATTGACGACGCCGGCGGCTTATCCCCAAACCAATTTGGATTTAGGAAGGTAAGATCAACAATCGCAGCGGTGACCCTAGTGAAGACACTGGCGGAAAATGCCATTAGTGGGAATAGATGGAAAGGTGGCACCAACAAATACTATATGGTTGCAAGCCTCGATGGCGATCAATACGGCATCTTGGCCAAGTATACTAAGTCCGTTAAAAAACTTCTCTGCACCGGCATATCTCTACAACCTGGTAGTTAGTTACTTCAACGATAGGACCCTATGCTATAACACAAACAGGGCTACAAAAAATACAAAATCTCCGGGGGAGTGCCACAGGGATCTGTACTCGGGACCCTCCTCTGAAATATAATGTATGACTGAGTACTGCGACTCAAAGTACCGGAAAACGTTCATATCATTGGGTTTGCGGACGACATTGTCGTGGTGGTAATAGCTAAACATACAGAGGATATAGTTTCCGTAACCAACACAACAATTTCTCAAATTAGCTCGAAACTAATGGACTAACTCTGGCAGAGAGCAAAACAGAAGCCGTACTTATTACAGGCAGAAAGGTCCGAGAAGTTGGTACATTCTGCACGAAAGGTGTAAGCATAATCACTCAGCCAGCTATAAAATATTTCGGAATCGTTCTTGACGCAAGATTATCGTTTAAAGAACACGTGGCTTATACAAGTGAAAAAGCTATGAAAATATGCAGAGCTCTAACCCGGGTAATGCTCAATACCCGTGGACCAAAACAAAATAGGAGACGACTGCTAGCCGGAGTATTAAAGTCAGTTGCTCTATTTGGTGCCCAAATATGGGAGAAAGCTCTTGAAGTCAAATCATATCGTCGCGGCCTATTTTCCACGTACACCATATGCGCATTAAGAGTATGCTCCGCGTTTCGTACGGTATCCGAAGACGCTGCCCTAGTGATCGCGGGCTTACACCCGCTAAATCTTTTAGCCAAAAAGCACACATATCGTTCAAATGAGAGAGTAACGCCCAGAACCCAAAAGGAGAAAGCCAGAGCAGATACGGTGAAGCGCTGGCAAAAACGATGGGAAGACAGCCGAAATGGCTGCTGGACATTCCGACTAATCCCTAAAATAGAACTATGGCTTAATAGATCGCACGGAGAAGCAAATTTTTACGTCACCCAAGTTCTCACTGGATACGGCTGTTTTAAATCATATCTGAAGCGATTCAAACATGAAGACAACGATGTATGCGATTATTGCGGAGGCGAGATCATCGAGAATGTGGAGCACACAATGTTCCAATGTGCGAAATACGACGAAGAGAGGCAATTTTTGAAAAACGGATTCGGGAAAGACCCAACCCCAGAAAATCTAGTGTCTGAAAAGGCAGAATCATTAGATAAGTGGAAAGCCGTGTCCGAAGTGGCAGCAAAAATCATGAAACTCTAAAGAGCTGGAGAACAACAACGTAGAAGACTACTACAAATTCCAACGAACAACTAAGATGCGACACACAAACCATGACTGGAGCAGACAAGGAGGTTTTGGTGACAATCACTGTACTAGGGGGGTATAAGACAAACCGAGGTAGGGCCAATGAATGAATGCATTAGGACCATCACGTACGTATGAGTAATACTCAACCTTCCTCCCGACGTAATACTTGACGGTGGTACCGGGGGTTCGGTACAAGACAGTAGGAGGTTTAGTTCGGATTAAAGTTCCACACTGATATGGGTTCAGGCTTTCGTTGTTAGTGGAGTTTATACATATGTATGGGCTTCAACTCGTTTAGAGTAATGTACCTTTTTGTGTCCATTTTACAATTTGGTTTATTGAGGACTGCAGTCTGTTCGGCGACGCAGCTTCATTTTTTTGACGGCGTAGGCATATCACTAGTAAACAATATGCATAAGAGACAGGACACTTCCTTGGGGAACACCTGTATTTATTTGCTGTAACGTAGTATAGGATTGTCCATGCTTGATTCGGAAGTAGCGGTTGCTCAGAAAGAAGGCAAGTAGTTCAGTTAAATAATTCAGAAAAATAAGTCTTAATTTATGAAGTAAGCCATGGTGACATACTCTATCGAACGCCTGGGATACGTCAAGAAAAACAGCTGAGCAATTCACTTTTTTCTATCGCATCTTTTGTTATGCTTATTATTCGACGAACTTGATCGATTGTAGAATGTTAAGATCTAAATCCAAATCGATGAATTGGTATAAGGCCCTTTTCTTCAATTATGTTCTGAAGTCTTCTTATAATTACAGCTTCAAGTAGCTCAGACAAAACAGGCAACAATGAGATTAGACGATATGACGAGGCCTCACGAATGTTTTGTCAGGTTTTGATACCATAATGATTTCAGATACCTTTCATGACAATGGACTGTATCTGAGATTTAAGCAAGCGTTTATTATTGATGTCAGATTTAGTATATCAGCAGTCACCAAGTCGAAGCCGGGAACCTTTTTTGGTTAAAATCTAGTTTTAATAATATTTTCCACTTCTTCGTTTGTTGCTGGTTGGATTTCACCAACGCATTGCGAACCTTCCAGCATGAGACTCAAAAGGACTAAACGTTTTAGTTAGTTTCTCTGACAACACTTCCGCTTTTTCTTCGTCCCTTTTGGCCCAGGATCCGTTTGGCTTTCTGAGGGGTGTATTCGACAATATTGGCTTCCTAACATTTTATACAGCTTTCCAAAAGGAATAATCGAAATGTTTGTTTGGCGTTAATTTTTCAATATAGTTGGAAATATTTTGATTTGTAAATGACTTTATTTTGGTTAAACTCTTTAACTGTGTTTTATACCGAGGAAATTGCGTGATTTGCTATTTTTAACATAATTTTCTCTTTTTCTTTATAAGATCTAAAATATCTGATGGATGTTTAGTCTAAAAATTTTTTGTTTCGGAGCCGATTCTTGAATAGTTTTCGTAAATGCATGAACTTCATCTTTTCTTCATCGAATTTAAGTCCTATCCATTTTTCATGGTAATGAGGGATTTGGAAATTCGTCGAGTGATGAAAAAGTCGATCACGTAAGGTAATTTTTTTTTGTCGGAAGTCCTGTAAGTCGGCTTGCCAGTAGACATAAAGTCCCTTTCAGTGGCCATAGCTGAGCTCTCTTCCCTTCAGTGTCGTAATTCTTTTACGCTAAAGCACCATCCGTGATGAATTTCCCATGGTGTTTTAGAATAAGTTCTGTGTACAATTCCTTTTTGATATTGTGTCTAGGTGGGCTATATATTGCAATAAAACCTATTTTTTCGAAAATAGAGTCAACCGATATGGTCGCGGTTTGGAATTCTGGGATACTTATATTAATTTCTTCGTAAAGGGGAAAACTGTCTCTAACAATTATGGCGTTCCCCCTCTTTCATTGTTATTTGTGTGGTTCGAGCGATACGTCTTGTAGTTTTTAAATTTAACGAAAGTTTCTTCAGTGAAATGGGTTTCTGATTTAAGACAAATATCAAATTTTTCAAGATGGAGTACTGTCTCTAATTCTTTTCTACGTTTGAGCAAGCCATTTTCATTCCAGGTCATGATTTTTATTGGTTTTATTTTTGCGCCTTACTTTCGTTTTGCTATCGCTTTAAATGAGTGAGACGTTCGTGGGTACCTCTATTTTGCTCCTCTAGCTTATTAAGCTTGTTAAGGATTAACGACAAATTACCAATAATGTCACCAACGGTATTTGAATTTGCTTGGCTTACAGACATAGTGCGAACTAAACAAATACATATATTCTTTATTCTCAAAGGATATATAATGTTTAACTCGCTCGTGGAATGAGTGTTACTTTCGAAGAATTTTCGGCTTAGCGACGGAAATGTTGCAGACGAATGGTCAGCAATCTTAGTAAAGTACAAGAAAATAAATAAAATATGAGACGTTGTTGAATTGAGATGGACTCGATGTCATGATTTTCAGAGGGGCGTTAGAGTCAACCGCTGTTGGGAATTGGGACGTTTGCAACAGAATCTCCTGCTTGTTTCGTTAATATTTATCATAGATTCTGTCTTTAAATGCTGTTGAGTGTTGTTTATATAGAGAGTTTCCAGCGTTTCTAGTGACAACACCTTTACTAGTTTATCTTCTAGAGGCGTTAATTGAATAGTAGGCGTTCCGAGTTTCTTAATTATTGATTCGCTTAATTCCTTGTTCTCGTTAACTACAGTGAGGTTCTCAAAATGAACCAAGTATATGCCCTCTACATGACTGTTGAAGTTATTCCAGTGACTGATCCAATAAATTTGTTCAACAAGATGAAACCGTTACCTATCTGTTCAATCTGTGTGATATGATCAGTGTTGCTGAAAGTGATCGTTCTCTCGTAATGAATTTTGGTATACAATTAGTTTTTCTTAAATTAACAATTGTGTCCTTATTGCATATTGTTACATTTATGATAGTTTTAAAATAATTTTCAATTTAATATAACAGAAGTACTTCGTTGTGTTCTAAATGGATAACTAATTATGTTTGATAATCGGCTTTAAAAGTATATTTTTGTAATTGGTTTTATCACAGTTCGGTGTCTTAACAATGTATAGCAGGGTTGTAGTATTGTGTAAAAAGGATTCATCGAAAAATTCTAGCATTTCCTCTATTGACAATGGTGGCATATTGCTTGATTCAAATAATTTTCTAATGCCATTTAACTCGACTTTATTTAATAGTAAAAAAAATATAATGTTTAACCTTGCCCATTGAATTGCATATCTGATATTATTTAACTCTTCTTTGTTAAGTCTCACTTGATATTGAATATTAATTGCTTATTTCGCTATTGAGGAAACTATCTTTTCGAAACGAATTCCTTAAATCGTTTGATATTTTAGTGAGCATATTGTGTATCTAGTGCGCTTCTTTGGTTCCAATTGATGAAATTAATAATTTTAGTTGCAGACGTTTGTATTTTCCCGATTCCTTTATAAACTGATATTGTTTGTGCGTATGTATAATTGGTGATTTTTATTCGAGAATACTGTACATAGTGCTAGTATAGGTTTTGGTTCGGGTATTCTAAAATTCAGATTTTAGTATGTTATCCAAAGCCTTGTCCCTATACGACTTTGTCATAACTATTTGTATTTCTGTGCCTAAGTCCATAGAGCACATCTCTTTTTAGAATTAATGTTAGGTATTTGTAGACGACTTGCTAACAGTACTCTACTGATTGCTGGGCGCTTTGTACTAAACTGGTCATTTGATATTGTAGGGTGCGATATCTCGCTTATCAGCAAAATGAAGCGGGAGGCACCTTGATATGGCATCCCAATTTAAAGGTTTACTGTAAGAGTCTAACACCTCATCTGCATTTCCTGTAATCTAGAGTCGGATTGAATGAAGTATATTTGGGGGTGTATTTTTCGGCATCATCAGAATAAAATTGTAGAATTATTTCTACACCTTTTCTCCATGAATTAAATTTTGCTGGTTCGCCAAAAAATTCGTTAATGCACTTGACAGTATCTGTCACTCTGTCCAGATCAAAAAAACTTTCCCAAATAACGTGGGTTAATTTTTTGCGATTGTAAACGAAATCTGTTGGTTTGTGATTAAGATTTTGTAAAAATATTGATAGTTGTTGACCTAACAATTTTCCTATTAAAATTTGTTTTGTTATTGATTGTCGTCGTCCATGTTTCTATGTTCAGCTACCTTTGGGATTCTGTTCAATATTGGAGGACTGATCAAATTATTTGGATTTTCCATTCAATGTGTAAGCAAAGGTAAAATTTTTAAGGTAATTTTCTTTTAAGTTTACTTCAATTTGTAACTCCGAAATATTTGAAAATTCGAAATATATTAGGGGGATTCTCTTGCTCTTGCAAGATTGCAGAATGACACAAAATGCAAAAATCCTATATCGAAATATGCAAAGCCAAGAGAGCACTCATTGCAGAATCTATTGATATATGAACGGCTGATCTTTAAAATTTAAGTAGAAATTATACAATCTATTTAAAACTTACCTTCCTCAACAATTTAACTTCGTAATATGTATTTATGTAAAATGACAGCTAAAACAGGTTTGCAATTATATTTTTACGTGTCATTGCACGAAAATAAACATGGGTTTTGGTCTGACATATTTTTCACCCATTGCAAATAATTTTCTGCGTGTGTTTGTTGTTGTGCCGTTGCACCAAGAGGAAAATAATGCAATTCGTGCACCGTGCAAGGGTTTTGCAAGAGCAAGAGAATACCCCTATTATTTTTGATTATTGTAACGTTATTATCGCGCAATAACACAGATCAATTGTCACTTAAAGCTTCACAGTTTTCCTCGCAATATGACAATGTTGTATTCTACGTAATCTATATACTTACTGTATATAAAAGAAAGTCGTGTAAGCTACACCATTTATAACTCAAGAACGGCTGAACCGACTTGGCTGAAAATGTAGGGGAGGTAGCTTAGAACCAGGGTAAGGACATAGGGTACTTTTTATCTCTTCATATTAAAATTCAATACAATACATATGTACATAAAAAAATTATATTTTTTACTTCACAAATAAAAAAATAACAATAAAAGAAATAATAATTAAACCGCATATACGATATTATTTAAAATGTGAAATAGCAAAACGCAGCTGAAAGCAATTTATCAAAGAAAAAAGGTAGGTAAAATTTTGAAATTGACCGATTGATGTGTTTTTTCGAAACTCTATTAGCTTATTGTACCGCTATAGCCCTTAAGACAGCCATCCCGCGACCAACACAATCAAATCTTTCACGACGAAGCCATAATGCATCAAGTAAGGAAGGGCTAAGTACGAGTACATATATATTATACAGAGAAGGCATCCGATGGAATTAAAAATAGCGTTATATTGGAAGAAGGCGTGGTTGTGAACCGATTTCACCCATATTTCGTACATGTCATCAGGATGTCAAGAAAATATTATATACCGAATTTCATTGAAATCGGTGGAGTAGTTCCGGAGATATGGTTTTTGGTCCATAAGTGGGCGACGCCACGCCCATTTTCAATTTCTAAAAAAAGCCTGGGTGCAGCTTCCTTCTGCCATTTCTTCCCTAAAATTTAGTGTTTCTGACGATTTTTGTTAGTCGGTTAACGCACTTTTAGTGATTTTCAACATAACCTTTGTATGGGAGGTGGACGTGGTTATTATCCGATTTCTTCCATTTTTGAACTGTATATGGAAATGCCTGAAGGAAACGACTCTATAGAGTTTGGTTGGCATACCTTTAGTAGTTTCCGAGATAAGTAAAAAAAAGTTAGTAGGGGGCGGGGCCACGCCCACTTTTCCAAAACAATTACGTCCAAATATGGCCCTCCCTAAAGCAATCCTTTGTGCTAAATTTCACTTAAATAGCTTAATTTATGGCTTAGTTATAACACTTTGTAGGTTTTCGGGTTTCGCCATTTTGTGGGCGTGGCAGTGGGCCGATTTTGCCCATCTTCGAACTTAACCTTCTCATCGAGCCAAGAAATACATGTACCAAGTTTCATCAAGATATCTCAATTTTTACAGCTTGCACGGACGGACGGACGGACAGACAGACATCCGGATTTCAACTCTACTCATCACCCTGATCACTTTGGTATATATAACCCTATATCTGACTTTTTTAGTTTTAGAACTTACAAACAACCGTTATGTGAACAAAACTATAATACTCTCCTTAGCAACTTTGTTGCGAGATTATAAAAGGCATTAGAAACATTGTGAGTGAAAGGATATGAAGAAGCAGGAATGAAGAGCGCGGCGTTAGTATGGCTCCAATTCGCGCTTCTCAATCACACCATCAAAGTGATGCAGCCCGAGAGACAGCTCGGTTGACAATGCGAAATCGTCGAGCAAACTGCAGAGCTCAACATGTAGATACTGTACGACCCACAAGATGAAAAACATCAAGTATAGATTTGAATCTAGCAGCGTTTCGATACGATTGCAGCACTGATTACGTCGTGCATACCAGCGTTCGTATTGGGTTGATGGAAGTTGTTTTCGAGTATTGTAACGCATTAAAGTTTTCTGGGGAAACGCCAGGATGGTGCTGCCTTAGTGGAAAAATAAAATTGCCAAAATTAAATCCAAAACCACTGCATTCACTGCTTCGCGGTGAAACACCCGAATCACGACATTTTCTAGCAAATTCTCAAAAATACAATGGTTGTTTCCAAATGACACCATTTGGGGCAGACATCAAAGAACAAGGATTTAATTCGACATTCAAGGTATTTATTCATTTATTATTCTTATTCTAAAAAAATGATTTTAAATGAGTATATATATTCCTATGTATTACATATGCTAATTTTAAAAACAGTCATACAGGGTTTGCTTTTGATTTTGTAGATACAAGGACAGATTCACCATCGAATTGGAAAGTTACAACCTCTAGACGATGAACAGCTTAATTTTTTACAAATATACTTCATGGGCAGCATGGGAAGAAATGCAGCAATGAAAAAAGCAATTCTTCAAGATCTGCAGCAGTTACTTTATAAACATCATGCGTTGGTCAGGCTGTTTAAGAGTGCTTTGGAGCGCATGCCAAACGATGACTACAAAGCCATCATCAGAGCAGATAAACGACCATATGGAACACACGAAAGCACATTTAACGCTCCAAAAGTAGATGAAGTTGCAGTCCTGATTGTTGGCGAAAACTTGGAAACAGGCGATATTGTGCTTACACGTCGCGATACTGGGAAACTGAACAAATACCTGAAACAGATTGGTCATATGGCACATTGCAATACCCGCTGATGTTATGCCAAGATGAAGATGGATATTATTTCAACATTAAAATGAAAAGTCCATTGAATGGTGAGTTTCATTATAATAGTTTTTTAAAGAATATTGGACAAATTACTGGCAAAAGATTAAAAGTAATCTATAAGTGGAACGATTATTTATAATTATTTCTCTTTTAAATAAATAAATAAAAAATAAAAATAATTATCTTTACAAACTTATAATTATGCTAAAAATATGCTACTATGATCAAAATGAAAGGTAAATTTTTAAATTAAACTTCGCGTGTTTTTCGAGTCGGTAAATTTTTTTTCTATATCCGATTTCGATTTTTACTATGTCTGAATTTATTGAACAAAGAAGTGCGATAATGCACCATCTCATACTCTAATGGCCATCACCACGGAGGATTTTTCCAAGTGCCATGATGACTAGAAAATTCGTTGGAATAAGTGTATTGCAGCCGGAGGGGATTACTTTGAAGGAGGTGAAATGGTCAAAATTCACCTTTCAATTTGATTACAGTAGACATACAAAATAATAATTATAATATTTTAATTTAAGGTGAAGAAACTACAAAGAAGGTTAGCTCGATGAATTAGTACGCATATCGTTTGATTATTCGACAAAATGCTGACAACTATTGTCTACGGTTTCGACTATTGTTACAGAAGTACTATGTTGACATGTACGTCAAAATTGAAACTAAGCGCTTAAATTTCATTTGGTTGAATCGAGCCAAACTGCGTTCTGAGGAATACATCCGTTTACGTGATGCAATTAGTACAGAAGGAAATGCAGCAAATATTGGGCGATTAGTTATTCCGCTAGCGACGTTTATAAGTAGTCCACGTCATATGCATGAATATGCATAAGATACAATGACTTATGTACATCATTACGGTCGGCCAGATCTTTTTATTACTTTTACATGTAATCCAAAATGGATAGAGATTGTTAAATTACTGCTTCCCGAACAAACATCAAGTGATCGACACGACATCACAGCACGTGTATTTACACAAAAAATGCCATATTTGATGAACTTCATTGTTAAACAAAGTATTTTTGGAGAAACTTCATGATGGATGTATTAAATCGAATGGAAAAAATGAGGCCTGCCACACGTACACATTTTTATTTGGTTAATGGAAAGAATTCAATCAGATAAAATCGATGATGCCATATGTGCCGAGATTGACGATCACGAAACCGATGTAACTACAAATATGATTCATGAACTATGTGGTCCTATCATCCCCAATCACCTTGTATGATCGACGGTAAGTGTTCCAAATGATATCCACGGATATTTACGGTAGAAACTATCGCAGGTAACGAGGGTTATCCACCATATCGACGTCGATCACCCGATGATAATGGCCGAACTTTCACAATAAAAGTAAAAATAGAGATTGTTAAATTAGATTTCTTGGTTGACAATAGTTGGATTGTTCCATATTTGCCAATTATTTCGAAAACGTTCTAGACAAATCCCAACGTAGAGTATTGCAATTCAGTAAAATCTATGAAATGAATTTGTGAATATGTCACAAAAGGCAGCCATATGGCGGTTTTTGGCATCCGAAGCTCCCACAGCAACGATGAAATTGCGCGCTATCAAGTTGGTAGCTATATGAACTGCAATGAAGCGATTTGACGTATACTCGCATTCCCTATTCACGAACGTCATCCTCAAACACCTCCAGCGACAACATTGACCAGTTTGGTTTACTCGGAAATGCCATGTTATTATACTTGGAATGCTTCATCCAAAAATGTTCAAAGACGCAAGCAAGGCGAAGCGGTTCTTGGTTATTCGGATGTGCGTTGTGCTGATGCTCTTGGGCGTATATATACAGTTCATAATAATGATGAATGCTTCTATTTGCGGTTGTTGCAGATAAATGTGCGTGGGCCGATGTCATTTGTGCCACTACGGCTGTTAACGGTATAAGAACGGTATACATATATTTCCAACATATCATGCTGCATGTGAGAACTCAATTTACTAGAAAACGATACTCATTGGGAAACGACAATAGTTGAAGCAATTATATCTGCATCTCCAAGTCAGATACGAACATTATTTGCTATCATCATTTCGACATGCTTTCCATCGAACCCATCTAACCTGTTGCACAAATACAAGGATAATGTGTCAGAAAAGATTTTACATCAAATTCGTGTCAATTCAGGAAATCCAGACCTTCAGATGAATGAGGAGATACATAATCGGGCTTTGATCTCTATCGAAGTCTTGTGTTACCTAATGTGCGGTAATTTATTAGTCAGGTTAGGAAAGAAAGCACCAAATCGTGAAATCAATGACGCATTCAATCAAGAGTTTGAACGGGAAAGTGAATATGATCACCAAAAATTAAATTTAATAATTCGAACGAATGTACCCCTGTTGAATCATCAACAAAGGGAAGTTTATAATCATCGATGACGGCCATTGACAATGGAAATGGTGGTTCATGGATGCCCCTGGTGGCGCTGGTAAGACATTTCTCATGTCAGTAGTTTTAGCCACTGTTCGTGCGAGAACCAACATTGCGGTGGCAGTTGCTTCTTCTGGAATAGCAGCCACATTGTTAGAAGGATGCCGTACGGTTCATTCGGCATTAAAATTGCCGTTAAATCTTCAAATTATTGAAGAACCAATATGTCATATTGCAAAACAATCCGCAATTGCAAAAGTTGTAATAGCATCGAAAATCATCATCTGGGACGAATGCACAATGACACATAAACGAGCATTGGAAGCATTAAACCGAACATTGAAAGATCTACGCAATGACTCAAGATGTTTCGGAGGTGCGATGATTTTACTGTCTGGAGATTTCCTCCAAACACTACCAGTAATACCAAGATCAACTGCTGCAGACGAAATAAACGCTTGCCTGAAATCATCGAATCTATGGCGCAATGTGAAGAAACTTCAGCTAACAACAAATATGAGAGTTGCATTGCTGAACGGTACATCTCCTGAAGATTTCTCTAAGCAAGTACTGACTATCGGTAACGGTCGAGTACCTGTCGACGAATCCAGCGAATCAATTTCATTTCCACAGAATGTCTGTAACTTTGTCTCATCAAAAGACGAGCTCATAATAGTAATATTCCTAAACATCATTACTGACCACAAAAATTATGAATGGTTGAGTGAGCGAGCAATTTTGGCGCCTAAGAATAAATATGTAGATGATTTCAACTTAATAATTCAATGAGATCATTGGTACCTTGCATTCTTTCAAGTCAACTAACTGTGTAGCCAATGATGATGAATCTACTAAAATGTTTAATGAATGTTTAAACTCCTTGGATGTGCCAGGCTTACTACCGCACAATTTACAACTAAAGATTAACTCCGTAGTAATCATGCTTCGGAACATAAGCCAACCAAAACTATGCAACGGAACGCGTTTGGTAATAAGGAAATTGATGAACAATATGTTTTATGCAACGATACTTAAGGGAAAATTCAAAGTTGAGGAAGTTTTCATTCCAAGGATCCCGATCATCCCAACCGACAAGCCGTTTGAGTTTAAACGACTTTAATTTCCGATACGCCTTGCATTCGCCATGACCGTAAACAACCCAAGGCCAATCTCTTAAAGTTTGTGGTATGATCTAGAAAATTATTGGTTTTCCCATGGTCAATTATATGTGGCATGTTCACGGGTCGGAAGACCATCTGCCATATTTGTTCTTGCACATGATAATAAAACGTAAAATTTCGTCTATCATAAAGTGCTTTACTAATAAATGGAATTCGTGCACTAGAATACATGGCCAATAAAGAGTCCTTAAAATAAAAGTCTTCTCATTTATTACCTCTAAGACGGAACAAAGTTGGACGGATATTTTAAATATATCGTGCTGCATGTGTATGTTTTGAATCTGGACTATCAATGTTTTTCGGGGTATATTTAAACACTTTGAGGAAAGAAAAAGTTTCAAAATGTGCGCAAAGTATCTACGAAAGGAAATAAAACCAAAAAGGTAGAAGTGGACAACACTTAAAATGAAATCAAGGTCATTTGGGAATCCGCATTGTCACTGTCGAGGTAAAGACATTTTTAAAATACTAAATACCACCATTTCATAAATATGCTAAAAGTTTATATACGAAATATTAAATCTAATTTTTTAATTTAGGGTGATGAAAATATCAAAAAGCTAGCTCGCATATCACTTGATGATTCCTTAAAATTGTGAGAAGTATTTGTTGCGATTTCATTTATTGTTTCAGCAGTATTACGTCGGCAGGTTCATCAAATTAGAAACGGAGCGTTTAACTTTTGTGAGGTTGAATCAAGCCAAATTGCGTTCTGAGAAGTATATCCATTTATCATCTATATTCACTAAATACCAACAATGGTTATCAGCAAAATTGAACAGAATGGATTTCGTTGTCGACAACAGTAGGATTGTTACGTATAGCGTATTCAAGACAAATTGGCATCGGTTATTGGCAACGAAAGATGATTGGAATGATGCCCAACGTATGATCTGCCAAAGGGATCCATTAGCTCGAACTTTACTCGGAGATGCCACGTTATTACATTTGGAATGCTTCATTGAAGAAGTTTCAACGACGGACGACGCAAGGTTACTGGTTATCCGGATTTGTAAATAAATCAAAGAATTATGAATGCTTCTATTTGCGGTTGTTGTTGGTAAATATGTGTGGATCTTTCTTATTGCGCCAGAAAAGATCGTGTATAACAAGATAGCTAAACTAGAATACATGAACAATAAAGAATCATTAAAAGGCTCAAATAATTTTTATTTCATAAAAAAGGATTTAATACAACTCAAAACCTACTTATTTGTTTCATTTAAAGCAAAACAGTGTTCGCCGGGTCCTCTAGTATTTTATATGTATTTGTATCTGTGAATCTAGTTTTTATGATTATTTCTTAATTATATTCGTTCAAATATCATTGAACAGGTACTTATTTCAATAGTAGATAATGCTGAAACTGCTCAAAATCAAACGCATAAATATGGAAAAACACATACACTGCCCACTAAACATATATAATGTATCTATTTTAAGATAATATTAAACATACATGTGTTGAATTCGACACTTGAAAACAACCCCATATCATTCAGCATAAAAAATATGCTGCAATACATGCAAACGTATACACATTCACACATATACACATATATTAAGTTATTTAAGATAGTTTCCTAAAATAGTATATAAGTAATAAAAATACAAAATAAAAATCAGAATGCAATATTTCGCAGCTCAATAAGATCTTTACTTTTCCCCGGCAGCGCACAATGGCCGATTTTCCAAAAAAGCTGGTCAAAACTCAAAAAGTCCTTCGATCGCACCCAAACTTCGTGTGATATTATTTTTTCAAAATTTAAAATGGCGGACATGTACTCTTCAAATTTGAGGTACGTGTTCCAATTGGAGTCAAACATCACGTACGTGATTTTTTCGTAAGATTATTTGAAAAAAATAATATCTTCTCAAAATATAAAACGAAAAATATGGAACTTCTATTATATCTTACTTCGATATAAGAGGATATATTAAAGCTTAATTTATTTGCATGAGTAAGTGGTAAAAGGAAGTAGAGAAAAAAAAAATCATGTGGTTCATGTAAATATTTTTATTTTACAAAATTATATGTAAGTTGTAACTTATCGTTATTACAATGTATCTAGTAATATTTAACAAATAATGACCCTATAGAATATTAAAAAAGCTTAATCATAATCACTACCAGATGCGGAGTTGTCATCTGCATTTGAGCTCTCTTCTAAGGTATGTGATATTGACTCTGCACTCAAAACCGTCATCGTATTTAATAGTTTAATTAACTCTGATGACAATCTGCTACTTTTTTCGGCAGATATAATCTAAAACTAGAAATAATTGTGTCTGAGAACACGAGCAACCAATGAATAAGATTTGTCTTTGTATTTTCTCTAGGACATTTCCGCGAAAAACTCTCTCGATATATTTTGATATCGTTATTGCGCGATTCCTGAGCTACAAAACCGCATGACAAAACTTGTAATATGAGGATTGAGGAGTTCTACGCTCAAACCCAAAATTTACGAAATATCAATAAATGATACTGTAGCCGACACGAAAAACATTGGTTGACCACCCATCCTCATTAATCTCATAACTTTTTACGTCGGCAAAGGTACAATACCAACGAAAAAATTTGGTTATACGTGCTCCTGTTTGACGAATGATTTTGACAGTCATTTGTTTTATTCAGACGACATTATTCGACCGACTCTAACCCGGTAAATACACATGAAAACTCATTCAGCTTTCTTGAAAGTACATAGCAATGCCCCATTGAAGATTTTTTAAGCTTTAACTTGATAATTTAAATAAAAATTTTTCGGGTTTTAGCCATCTTTTTAGCAATACTATGTTCGGACCGACAATAATGTTTTCGTGGGAAAAACTGGTTTCCCACGAAAACTTGTGTTTTCGTCCATGTAAAATCTGTCAAACGAAAACACAGTTTTCGCTGAAAACTACTTGAAAACTTACATATCACTCATTATAATCGGTGCCTGCTCTAGTTTAATCGATGTATTTGGAAAACATATTTTGCAGGCCCTAAATTGTCACTTGATATCTGTTTACATTCCATATACAAATACAGCTGTCACTTGATATTCTCATATTAGGGGGATTCTCTTGCTCTAGTAAAACCTTGTACGGTGCAGAAATTTCAGAATTGTGCAACGGCACAACAACAAACACACGTAGAAAATTATTTGCAATGGCTGTAAAATATGTCAGAACAAAACCCATGTTTATTTTCGTGCCGTCATATATCACTAGATTCTGCAATGGGTGCTCTCTTGGCCTTGCATATTTCGGTATAAGATTTTTGCATTATGTGTCATCGTGCAATCTTGCAAGAGCAAGAGAATGCCGCTTTTGATAGTTGTCAGTGAAAACTCATCGAAAACACACATTGTCTGTTCGAACGACTTAGATTCCACATCATACGAATGTGTTTTCAAAATGTTTTCAATGTCGGTCTGAACATAGTATAAAATCGCCACAGTGCAGCGGTAAGAATTTAAAGATTCTTTGTTGATTCAATGTTTGATCTTACAAATTAAACGTTTTTAGTCCTTCGATCCGGATAAAGGAGCTGAGCCAAATTAAAAAGTCCTATAATGCTGAATCTGTACACAATCACATAAACATGTAAAAACACATAGAGTCCACTAAACATAAATATCTATTTTAAGATAGTAAATATTAAACACACAAACAGTCATCGACTGATACTCGACGTGCACGGTTGTGCTTAAAGTGCTCAGAGTGACTTCTTAAGTTTTTCTCTCACCTATTTTCGAGTGTTATTCTCAAAGCGAAAAAAAAAAAAAATATTTGGTGGTAAGTGAAATAAATGCTGAAAAACCCCTTAATAAATACTCGTGCTTTGCTGTGCACAAAGCCCTCAAAAACGTCAGCTCTGAAATTATAAATATTTCTGAACTGAGGGATGGCAAATTACTATTGTTGGTAAAAAGCAACCACATTGCCCAAAAATTGAATTACACAACAACCTTAATTACTCTAAAGTTACAATTTTCACACCATGTCTCAATGAAGTTTGAGAAAACGAGATCGTAGAAAATTTGAAAGATCAGGGTGTAGTATCAATCTTTAAATTTCCAAAATATGTCAACAATCATCCAGTCCCAAGTGGAGTTGTGCTTCTCACGTTTGACATGTATCATTTACCAGAAAAAGTTGATATTTCGTAGTACACCACTAAGGTAAGACCGTAGTATGTCAACCCAATGAGATGCAAAAGCTGTCAGCCCTGTATGCGACACATGTGCCCTTCCACCTCACACTTCATTGCCTTGTTCTCGTTCTTTCTGCATTAATTGTTCAGGTAGTCACCCAGCTTCTAGCAAATCATGTCCCAAATTTGTACAAATGAAAGAAATAATAAAAATAAAAATAAAAACAGATAACAAATGCTCCATGCGTGAAGCGTGAGAATCCAAAAAATGCAAATACCTACCACCTTCAATGAGAGTTCCACTCCATATGATGATATAGCAAAAAATAATAGCAACAATATACAAGTACAAGAAAACAACAATGCTACGCAACTTACTTTTGCCGAAAAACCCGGTTCCAATTACAAAAACAATACCAATACCCCAAATAACCAAACAACAGAAAATGAAACAAAAGAAAACAAAACCACTTCACATATATCAAACACAACAACTACTACATCAGTTGATGACTCATCAGCACACAATATGCTTTCCTCCTTCCTTTCCCATCTCTCTTCCCCTGCATTAACCCAGCCCCTCTTCCCACCTTTCACAAACCCACAAATACCAGAGTAAATGATGCGAATTTTTGCAATGGAATATGAACGGTCTTTTGAATAATTATCCAGATTTAAACATACTAATCAATGAATTTTCGCTGGATATTATATCCATACAAGAAACACATATCCCATTCAATAAAAAGCTACACGCACCTAATAAATACGATAGTTATTTTTATAATACCACTCAGAACACTTCCAGCAAGCAAGAGATTGCTGTCTTCATTAGAAAGAGCCTAAACCACAAAGAAATACCAGTTTCCCCCAATATCTCTTGTTTAGCAATCGAAGTAGACATTGGCTTCAAAATTACATACAATCATCAACTGCTACATACCCCCACATCAAATCTTTAACGTTAGAGATATATCGGATGTTGTCAATTAATTTGCTACCCCCATCATCATTATGGGCGATCTCAATGCATGGAGCCCATTATGGGGTTCCACGGCTAAAAATAAAAGAGGCGAAATAATAGAAGATATAATTTTATCTCATGACTTTATCATTCTTAACGACGGCTCACCCACACACTTTTCAACACATGGAACATTTACCCATCCCGATATTATTCTTGCTTCTGCTGCTGTAGCTCCCAAACTTACCTCCCTTACCCTTGATGATCTCCACAACAGCGACCACTTCCCCATCATCACTTCCCTTTCTACTCCCAAGTCCTACAACGTGAAGCCCAGGTCGAAGTTCTTGACAGAAAAGGCAGACTGGCCAACGTTTTGCTCGCTTTCCATATCTCTCTCCAACAATAAACCACCCTGTCATAATATAAATGCCGAAACTACTGCAATAAAATCAATTATCCGTTCTGCCGCTCATTCAACCATTCCCCAATCCAGCACTAAAAAATTTACAGCGAAATTGCCTTATTGGTCAAACTTACTCGCTATCCTTAGAAATAATAAAAAACGCTTGAGGACGAAATTCAAACGGAATAGAACCGATAACAACCTTATAGAATATAAAAAAGCCAACGCCGTGTTTAGAAAGGAGCTAAAGTCGGCCAAAAGAATATCACTAGAAAATATTACATCTAACATAAGCCCATCTTCGAGCCCCAAACAAATTTGGTCGGATATAAAAGCTCTTACAGGATGTAATAAACGTTTTGGTTTATCGCATATTCACACAGACCACGGGCCTTTATACTCACCCCAAGATATCGCAGAAAAATTTGCACAAACATGGTAATCTCTTTCCGGAAATTCCTTTTTCCACACCAGTCCCAAAAGCTCTCTCGATTGAGGCTGATATTACCACAAGCGAATATGGCATCACGATTTCGGCACTAGCAGGAAAAACACCAGGCGCTGACAAAATATCCTACCCCATCCTAAAAAACATCCCTAACCCCATTAAAAGTAGACTCGTTAACTTCTACAACAAAATTCTTAACTCCGGAATTTATCCCCAACAGTGGAAAATAGCCACAATCATACCCGTCCCAAAGCCTAACAAACCCACTTCCCACATAGAAAATTATAGACCCATATCCCTCTTCCCCTTCATGTCCAAAGTTTTAGAAAAAATAATTTCTACACGAATCATGTGGTATGCTAGAGGTGATGACCTTATAAGCCCTAACCAATTTGGATTTCAAAAAGGATTAGGAGTTATTGATCCACTCCTATTCTTCGAGCATTTTGCCTCTACGGCCTTAGCAACTCGAAACCACGTTTCCATATTAAGCTTGGACTTTGAGAAGGCTTTCGATAGGGTTGGAGCACATATAGTGCTCAACGAACTAAAGCGTTGGAAAATTGGCACCAAAATTTACAATATTGTAAAATAATTTTTATGTAATCGCAAGTTTGTTGTCTGCGCCAACAGACACCAATCTCTAATATATAATCTCTACAACGACATACCCCAAGGTTCCCCCCTTTCAGTAACCCTTTTCATCATAGCGTTTAACAAAGTTAGTTCTATAATCTCCTCAAATCCAAGGGTCGAACATTTCGCTTATGCAGACGATGTCGTAATTTTCACAAAAATCAAAGATATGCAACAAGTTAAGCATATATTTTTAAAAATTCTAAATGATATTAATAAATGGTCAGAAAGGTCTGGTGCCAATATTTCAGCAAGCAAATCCTCAAGCTTTCATATCTGCAGAAAGCACAATTGCTCCTTTCCCTCCGTTTACGTGTTTAACATCCAAATCTCACACACTAATACTTTAAAAATACTAGGCCTAATATTTGATAAGACTTTGTCATATAAAGAACATTGTAAGTCTGTTAGATTAAGCTTATTATCTAGGCTTAATATCATAAAATTTTTGTCTTCTAAATATAGCTTATGTCACTCAAACACAATTGTTAATGTAACAAAAGCCTTATTGTTATCTAAGATTGACCATGATATACGGGCACTGTGCTAAAACCCATATCAAACTTATTTCCCCACCATACAACGCGGCAGCTAGAAGGAGTATTCGAGCCTTTCCTACTTCGCCAATAAAAGCCATTTTACCGGAAGCTGGACTACCAAATATTGCGCAAAGAACCGCACGTAACACGATGGTGCTCATTCCAAAGGTATTTCAGGCCAGAAACGAATTGCTGCTTACACAGGTTAGAACAGCTTTAAAACACACTAATGTAAGCCGCAAGCCATCTACGATATCTCGTTGCCTATCTATTGCGAAACAACTTAACATCGTCGCAACTCCATCTTTGGTTGAAACAGCAATATCCCCATCCTACTCTTCACTTACAACATCACTTATTACCACTTCACACCAACACCGCAAACAGTCTACAAGCAACAACGAATACCAACAACTACATAACAAAGCCTTAGAGCATTACAACAAAACTTGGGAAGTTGTGTATACAGACGGATCTAAATCCGACACAGGTAATGCGTTTGCTGTGACAAATAAGCTAGGTTCCACCATTGCTGTATATTCTCTGCGACCGTACTGCTCGGTATTCACAGCCGAAGCAGCTGCAGTACTTGAAGCGGTACTTTTTGCCTCCCGCAATGGAAAGAAAACGGTCATTTGTACCGATAGCAAAGCCGCCATCGATGCTATTTTTAACCAATCAAATTGCATACCAATGATCCAAAAAATCCGTAACGTTATTATGCAGCACATTCTTTTAAAGATTTAAAGATTGAAAACCCTAAATATTTGTTTTTCACAATTTTTATTATAAATTGCTTACAAATTGTTTATAATTTTTTGCGATGTTTTCTTTATTAATTTTCCTCATTTAGTTTTTCAGAATAGTTATTACTAATATATTATTGCAATCGTGAATTCCTTGAAGTTATTTTAGAAGTAACTCTTCAACAGTAGTTTTGCGATTGTCCCTGCTCGGTCGCCAGTTATTTCCCAGGAAGTTATAAGAACACTTAATGCGGGTTAATACGAGTACGTGTTTTTTTTATACGACACCTATGGAACTAAAGCGAATCGTAAAGGTGAGTCCGCGTTGCCTGAGGGTTGCTTTCAAAGAATTTTTGGTTTAACGATGCAATATTCCAGACGCATGGTCAGCAATTTTGGTAATTTGTTTACTTATAAACGCATAGTTAACTAGTTATTTCCCAGGAAGTTATAATAACACTTAATTTGCGCTAATACGTATTTTTATTCAACGGCACATTTAGAGCTAATGCTTAAATCAAATCTAACCCTAAATGAAACTTAAGATTGTCAGCGCGGTAAAGTGACGGCAATATAAATGTAAGCGCCCAAATTATATGTTTTATGAAAGGAAAGATCATAAGTTTTTTTTTTTTAATAAAATTGTATGTCTAATTTTACAATAATTTCATTCTTGAAATGAAACCCTCAATATTGATTAAAATAAGTAAATGTAAACAAAATTATATATGTAATCTTTTAATACTTTTCCAAGTATTAAATTCGGTGCATTGACATTTATGTGGCTGAAGTACTTTTTTAAGTGGACGTACAAATAATTCCTACATAATTGGTTATTATTTTGACTTTTGCTTATGAAAGTAAAAGTAATAACGTTTCATGTAGTATTCATAAATTTAAGTTTGGTGACATGAAATTTGAGCCACAATGTTTAAATACAATTTGCTTACATTGCAAGTATCGTTCTTTAATTTTTATGAAGCAACGCATTTGCATTTTCGTTATACATATTTATGTGAGTGTCAATTTAAATCAAACCAACAAATAAATAGATGATTTACACATTAATGTTGTTGGGTTGTTTTAAGTATTTTCTTATGATTTCGTCTACGTTGGGGTTTTCATTACATATTGTTGTTTGTGGAACTATATATCGTCACCTGAAATGCAATATAACGTATCATCAAAAAATTAGAAATTGAGTGTCGTATTGATTACGCTTAACTACTTCAAATTACATACATAATATTACATATGTTCAACATTTTCAGATTCTGCACTCAGATAGAAACCAGTTTTAACCAATATTAAAATTTTTTTTCACTCATGTTTCATTTTATTTCGTGTTTCATTCACGCCATTGTAAATTTCCGAAAATGTTGTTACGTTATTTTGCATTTCAGGTGACGATATGTAACTCCTCCACCCCTACACGAAGGATTTTCCTCAATTCTTTCTTTATTTCTTTTACAATGATTGCACATTAATATTATTACAAAGAATATTACTATTAATATTACCACTGTTGGTACACTGTATGTTACAACTTCATTGTTGTATTTTATTTCTTCTATTTCTTTTAGATTATGTATCGACGTTAATTTTAATTCTTCTAAAGTTAGAGTGGCATTAAGAATAATATTGTTGGATTGTGAAAATATAATTTTGTCAGTAAACATTTTGTAATTATTTTAAAATTTTTGGTTTGCTAATTCTATTGACCAGTTGTTGTTCTATTGACCAGTTGTTGTATTGCCACAATTATTTTGAATTAAACAAATTTTTGCATTTTTTACAATTTTGATTTCGTCATTAGTATTAATTATTTCTGAGTTAACATTTGTAATTAATTCGCATGTCTTATCTATTGTACAGTGTTTTGATATGGTACATTCATGTATGTATTTATTCTTCGTGTACTCATAAATCTTATCATTATATTAGAATACATTTGAAATTTCAGCATTTATTTCTTTATTTAAATAAGGGATAGGTAGTATAGTTATTACTTGTATATTACAAAATATTTTAGGTACTTTGATTACAAATAGTAATTATCTTTCTTTTTCAAATATTGCCGTTCTTAAGTATTTAATTTTTCCAATGTTTATATTATAATAATCTATTTAATTTTTTGTAAGGATATTGGCATCATTTATGCCATTTTGTGCTGTAGTTATATACTTATGTTTGAATACGCTCAATATGATATTTAATTGAATTTAACATAAGTAATTTTTCTAAATAGGTATTTTATAACAAAACATCTTTTATAGTTTTATGCAATCCTCCTATCTGATAAAGAACATTCTTCTGATTCTGGTTTATTGTTTCTTCAATAAGCTGTATTGTTGAGTTAAAGTGACTGTTAGTTTTTATTTGCTGATTTACTAATTCTGTTATAGAATTATGTAAGTTAGAATCGACAGTGTTAAGGTGGGGTTGGTGATATCTTCTTGGTCAGTATTATCCATTGTACCAAAAAGATATTTATGTACATGCATTGTCTACTATGCTTATTAGTCCCCTTTTTTGTCTACTTGTAGGTGTTATTGTTTTTAGTGTACTTATGAGTGTATCTACTTGATTTATTATATAATTTCTTTGACTTTCACTAAAAATATTTATGTTATCTTTCATTGATGCGAATCGATTTTTTGTTTCTTGAATATCTACTTTATGTAAAATTAAATCGGATTCTATCGGTATGCTTTGATTATTATTATAAATTTCTATGTATCCGTTAGTTTGTATTATTTTTTTAGTGAATAAATTACCTCTTACTCCTACTAAAGATGATGAGATTAATAATAATATCCACATTAATACCTGCAAATTTAAATTAATTATTTATTTTAATATAGATGTTCAATGATTAGTTGCGAAATTTGGTAGGTCTTTTTTGTTAGTGTGTGGATTCCTTGTAAGGGTTTTTTCTTAAACTTTGATTCCTCTTTATGTCTTACATTTTTATAGTGTTTTATAAATCCTTCTTGTCTAGTTTCGGTATACTCTTCCCTATTCATATTTGCTTTATTTATTTTTGATAGTTTTATTTTACAGAGCCTATCATAAATTATTGCGTGATCTATTATTTTATTTTGCGTTTCTATTAGGGTGCATTTAATTGTTTTTTCTGTGATAAGTATCATTGCAGTATGTGATAGCTTTAAAAATTTGTTGGGTAATTGGTAAATAATGCTCAATATTTAGAGTCCGAATTTTTTCTGTGATTGTATTATTTAATCTTTCCACATCACTATTTCCTGTGTGACTATTCGGTTTAGTTATGTGGTATTGTATTCCCTCTCTTTTTAAAAAATCATGAGCTCTAAATTCATTGAACACCATTTTCTTTACCTTTCCTTTTATAGATAAAAATTGTTGTAATTGACTAACAATGGTTCTGCTATTCCTGTTCGTAAGTGGTAGACATTTAGCATGTTTTGAAAATTTATCTATGAAGACGATAAATTAATGTTTGCTATTTACGTAGGTATCAACATGAATTATTTCATTAGTAGTTTTGGGTGTTTCAGTAACAAAAAATTTGTTTTTTATAGGATTTCGAATCTATATATATAAAAAGAAGTTACATTTCCTTGGTAATCTTATAACTCAAGAACCGCCGAATCGATTGACACAAAAATTTTAGAGTTCGTTCCTATCTATAAGGAGGTGGTTTGTGTGAAGTTTGTTTGGAATCGGTGCAGCCGTTCCTGAGTTTGACATTTTTTGTGAGTAAATACACTGTACCAAAATCAAGTATTTTCAATACGATTTATCAATTTTACATCGTGCTCTCATTGCGTACAGAATATTAATTTGCTGTCATTGGAATTCAGTTGACAGTTTTCTTATGTGCTTTGAGTTCTTTTATATCTTGCTCTCATTTTGAACAAACATACTTTTGGTGAGTGTTAACCATGTGTTTCTTTTTTAATTGTATTTTAATTGCTTCATTTTTATATATATAGTTCAATTGCCAAGCGTTACTTAATTTTCACAATTTTAATTTGATATCGGTGAGTGTTTTCTTTATTTGCACAATTGAGGTTATGTCCAGTGTGAGTGTATGTGAATTCATATTTCCACGCACACACATTGAAGTTTGAATTAAATGTATAATTTTTTCTAGAAATAATTTTCAATGTATTGCTTTTACATTCAATTAGTCATACACTGTACTGAAAGAATGCCACGTTCAAGACGACCAAACATTGGCAGACGTTCACGTCAATCAAATGCTACAGCGTTAAATCGATGATCACAAAGTGAAGAAGATCGTGTTCGACGAAATGAAATGGAAACACAACGACACAGACGGAGAACTCACTTGGATAAGAGTGAAGCACCAAGAAACCGTCGTGGGCGTACGTCCGTTTATGATATACGTCAAATGGAACACGCGGCTTTCAATTACGATGCCACCATTGATTACAGCATGTATGCCTACATTGGCCAGATGAATATAGAATGTACATATACATTGCAAAGCATTTAAATTCATAAACGAAACGCCTGGCATGTGTTGTGCTGGTGGGAAAGTCAAATTACCGGTGCTAGAACTTCCGCCAGAACCTTTGCATTCATTGGTTTTTGGTAATTCGCCAACGTCAAAGCATTTCCTCTTAAATATTCAAAAATACAATTCATGCTTTCAAATGACATCTTTTGGAGCTACAAATATCATAAAAGATGGATTTATGCCGACGTTTAAGGTGATTTCTTCGTGTGGAATTAGCAATATCATTTTTAATTTATGTGCCGTCCCTGTGTTCGATGTTTTTAGAAATTAAGATCCGTTATCATCTATATATATTTCTCGACCGTTACCGATTCAAGGTCAATTATACCATAAGGCTGGGTCTTTGCTACCATTCCCAGATGATGATCATAAATTTTTGCAAATATATTTCATTGATGGTGAGAATCGTGAATTAAATAAGCGCTGTGCAATTTCGACGAATACGAGAAGATCAATCGTGAATGAATTGCAAACATTTTTTCATCAACACAATGATTTGGTGAAATTGTTTAAAGTGGCACTCGAACGGATGCCCTCCGATGGCCACAAAATCATAATAAAAGCCGATAAAACACCAATTGGGGAGCACACCAGACGATTCAATGCACCAACGATTGATGAAGTAGCCATTGTTGTGGTTGGCGAACAGTTTCAGTCACGAGACATTGTTTTGTATCGTAGAAATGAGAATTTACAACGTATTTCAGAACTCCATCGCTGTTATGATGCATTGCAATACCCCATTTTGTTTTGGAGAGGGGACGATGGCTATCACATCAACATACCAATGATAAATCCAACAACTGGTACATATACATTTTATTTTGTTTAACACGTTCGCGTTCATTTGAATTTAGCGGGTGGCTGCCAGATAATCACTTAATTTTTCCATACAAAATTGAAGAGCGGGAATTCCCGCTTTTTTTCTACAGGTTAATTTTTTTAAATAGTCTGAACAAATTAGGGAATTCCCGCCATTACCACATGAATTTCCTATGCACTTTTGTCGGGATTTCCCGCATTTCGTTTTATTGAAACTTCCCCTCAACAAACCCCAAATGACTGGCACGTTAACCTTGAATGGGGATTCCCCAAATTAAATTTGTTTGAATTGCGGTTGGCCTGTTAGGGATGGTAGTTCACGACTTTACCAACACTAAAAATGTGAAGTGATAAGAAGTGAACCATTTTTGACGGTAGAAAAGCCTATCAATAGCTATTCAAATAGCGCGGGAATTCCCGCAATTGTTTTATTGAAGGAAACATGAATGACGGGAATTCCCGCAATTTACGCGAATGTGCTAAATATGATTTATAAATCATTTTCATTCGCTAATTAATTTTTGCAATACAGGTCAAGAATCAACAGAAAAAGTCAGTGCGATGAATTTTTATTCGTACCGATTGATGATTCGCCCTCAGAAACAAATTTTATTTTGCGATGCAATCAACTTTCGCATCAATATATCATCGATATGTACGCCAAAATTGAAAGTGAGCGATTAAATTTCATCCGTTACAATCAAGCCCGATTAAGATCAGAGGAATACATATATTTGCGTGACGCAATAATCAATGATGTAAATGTGAATGATATCGGCCGTTTAACAATTTTACCATAATCATATGTTGGTAGCCCACGTCATATGCATGAACATGTACGAAATTATGGACGACCGGATCTATTCATAACATTTACGTGCAACCCGAAGTGGGTCGATGTGTCTGATTGTTTACTTGATGGTCAGGTGCCAAAAGATCGGCATGACATAACTGCCCGTGTATTCCAACAAAAATTGAAAAAATTAATGGATCTGATTGTCAAACTCCGTGTATTTGGAGAAGTGCGGTGCTTTATGTATACCATAGAGTGGCAAAAAAGAGGCTTACCTCAGGCACATATTTTGATTTGGTGCGTAAACAAAATAACCCATGATATGATTGATACCGTCATATCGGCCGAAATTCCAGATCAAACCATCGCCAGGATTATTCGAAGTTGTCACGAAAAATATGATTCACGGTCTCTGTGGTGATATTAATCGAAATCTACTTTGTATGATTGATGGTAAATGTTCGAAACGTTTTCCAAAGCAATTGATTGCTGAAACAATTACAGGAGATGATGGATATCAGTATCACAGTATCGTCGACGATCAACTGAAGACAACGGTAAATCAACTGTAATTAAAATTAAAAATCAAGATGTTGAAATCGATAACCGGTGGATAGTTCCGTACTCACCGATGCTGTCAAAAATGTTCAACGCTCACAACAATGTAGAATATTGCAATTCTGTAAAATCAATCAAATATATTTGCAAGTATGTGAATAAGGGCAGCAATATGGCTGTTTTTGGAGTGGCTCCTGAGAATAATCATGACGAAATTTTGCAGTACCAAATGGGGCGCTATATTAGTACGAATGAAGCTGTATGGCGTATTTTATCGTTTCCAATTCATGACAGACATCCGGTTGTTGTACATTTGGCAGTTCATCTTGAAAACGACCAACGTGTTTACTACACTGCTGCAAAAGCCGAACAAAGAGTAGTAGAGCCACCAGTAACTACACTGACAGCTTATTTCCAGTTATGTGAAACTGATGAATTTTCCAGGACTTTGCTATATTCGGAAGTGTCTCACTATTTCACATGGAATGCATCAACAAAAAAATTTCAACATCGCAAACAAGGCACACCTGTTGATGGTTATCCAGGTATTTTTCGAACAGATGCTTTGGGACGCATTTTTACAGTTAGTCCAGCTAATGTTGAATGTTTTTACTTGCGAATTTTGTTGGTGAACGTACATGGACCTCAATCATTCCAACATTTACGAACTGTTACTGGTCAATTGTGCGCAACATACCGTGAAGCATGTCAACACTTGCATTTGCTGGAAGATGATACGCATTGGGATGCTACGCTTCGTGATGCATCAATTGTTTCTCCACCAATTCAAACTCGTATGTTATTTGTGATCATAATATCAACATGTTTTCCATCAAATCCACTGGAATTGTGGAATAAATACAAAGATTTCATGGCTGAAGACATTTTGATTCGACTTCGACATCGTTCCAATGATCCTGCATTGCTGCTGACATTGGAAATGTATAATGAAGCCTTGATAATGATCGAAGATTTGTGCCTTACGATTGCAAATAAGGCATTAGGGCAATTAGGATTGACTCCACCAAATCGTCCAATGCATGATTTATTTGAACGAGAATTGCAACGCGAACTGCAATTCGATCGTAATGAATTGCGTGCGTTCGTACAAACGTATACTCCACAATATGTAAATGGCAAGTGATCAAAATGGGTTTATCACGTTACCGAATAATTTTTCAATAATTGTATCATCAAAAGAAGAACTCATTGATCGCGTTTTTCCAAATATTGCTCAAAATTATAATAACCATGATTGGTTATGAGAACGTGCAATTTTAGCACCAAAAAATGTCAATGTCAATGAAATCAATTTCCACATCCAGGAAAAATTGTCAGGTAATTCGGAAACGTATAAATCCTTTGATACTGCTATGAATGATGAAGACGCAGTCAATTATCCGGTTGAATTTTTAAATTCTTTGGAACCACCAGGCATGCCACCGCATAATTTGAAGTTGAAAGTTGGTTCATCGATTATACTTCTTCGAAATCTTAATGCACCGAAACTTTGTAATGGGACGAGACTTTCAGTGAAGAAATTGATGCCAAATTTAATTCAAGCAACAATTCTCACTGGCAAAGCAAAAGGTGAAATTGTACTAATACCGCGCATCCCATTAATACCAACGGACATGCCATTCGAATTTAAACGTCTTCAATTTACTGTTCGGCTATCTTTTGCTATGACCGTCAACAAAGCTCAAGGGCAAACGCTCCAGGTGTGTGGAGTTAATTTAGAGGAAGCTTGCTTTTCTCACGGTCAACTGTACGTTGCATTCGAGAGTTGGAGCCACGAAAAATTTGTTTATTTATGCACCACAAAATAAAACAAAAAATGTTGTGTATACAATTGTATTAAATTGAACATTGCTTTTCTTTTTCATTATTGTGTTAAGAAATCATCTTTTAAGCAATCAATTTTTTGCGTAGAGAAGCGCGCCGGGTAACGCTAGTAGAATATAGATTCGACGGCGGTTTGTTTCTCCTTTATTATTATTATTTGCATTTTAAACCTGTTAACAATTGTATCTAATATTGGAATTTCAAATCCTGTATTTTCTTCTTGTGAATGGACAGTTTCTGCTTCTACTGACATGTTGCTATCTTCATCCCCTTGGAAAATTTCTATGTGGGAAATAATTTCGTCATTTCTTATTCTGCTCAAAAAGTCTGCTATATAATTGTTTTTCCTTTTAATGTATTCTATGGAAAAATTATATTCGCCCATATTCACTAACCATCTTTGAAGTCTTGGACTTATGTCCTTCCCGGAGTATTTTGGTTGGTGGTCGCATTCCAAATCAAATTGCCTACCAAAGACATAAGGCCTAAAATATTTCACGGCCCATACTATTGCTAAGAGTTCTTTTTCGATAGTAGCATAATTTGTTTCATGATTATTTAGTGTTCTTGATGCATATGCAATGGGGTGACCATCTTGAGACAGAACTGTTTATTAAAATTAAATTAAGTTAATAAAACCTAAATTGTTTATTAAAATTAGGATATCGTAATATAGGTGAATTTGTAACTATATCCTTTAATTTTTCAAACGCTGCAATAAATTGTGGGTTGTATATATTTATTGTTTGTCCTTGTTTTAGATATTGCGTCATAGGATGTGCAATTTTTGCATAATCCTTAATAAATTTCCTATAAAATCCTGTCATTCCTAAAAATGATTTTATTCTTTTTGTGGTATTAGGTATCTTTAGGTTTTGTATGATTTTAACTTTGGCTGGATTTGGCTTAATTCCTTCTAATGTTAAAATGTGGCCCAAAAATTGAGTTTCTTTCTTGAGAAATTCACATTTGTACACTTGTATTTTTAACTTTGCTAGCCTTAGGGCTTCGAATATTTGCTTTAAGTTAGTTAAGTGCTCTTCTAAAGAAGTGCCAAATACTAAAATATCGTCCATATATATGACTCATATTTTATTAATATGTTCGTTAAGGACTCTATTCATCAATCTTTGAAAAGTTGATGTAGCATTTTTTAATGCAAATGGCATTCGAATAAATTCGTAATGCCCAAATGGTGTTGAGAAGGCGATTTTTTTTGTCTTCCTCTCTAACTGAGATTTGGTGAAAACCTTTGGCTAAATCCAAGGTGATGAAGTACTGTGATCTACCTAGTTTGTCTAGGATTGAATTTAAGTTTGGAATTAGAAATTTGTCATCTACGGTAAATTCGTTTAATTTTCTGTAGTCGATGACAATTCTATATTTCTTTTTCCCGGAATTGTCTACTATTTTCTCTACAATCCATAAGGGACTATTGTAGGGTGAATTGCTTTCTTTAAATATTTTTTGTTGTAGCATTTCTTCTATTTGGCATTTTATCTCTTCTTCATGAATTTGAGGATATCTATAAATTTTGGAGTATAAAGTCTTACAATTTGTTATTATAACTTCATGCTGTACCTCATTGGTGCATGATAGTTTATCTCCTTCTTTAAAGAAAAGGTTTTCAAAGTCATTGAGTAGCCTTAAGGTTGCTTGATGTTCTTCTTTATTCAAATGGGAAAAATTTAATTTATCTTTTAGATAATTTTGTTTGGTATGCTCTAAATTGCAAACATTCTTTATGGATTGGGAATAATTAAATTCTTCGAAATAAATTTCATTACTTTTTAAAATTTCAACATTGTTTTCCGCACAATTAATTTTTGCTTGTAAAGGTTTTAAGAAATTTTGGCCTATTATACCTGAAAATATTGTGTTTGAAAAGTTCGATAGTTTCCACTGAAAGGTGCCAAAGCATCCTTTTATTTGATTTACCCCGTTTAAAGTTTTGTATTTTATAGCATATTTCATTGTTATTTTGGGATAATTTTCCGATAATATCCCTTCTTTTAATATGGTTGTAGTTTATCCTGTATCTATAAGGCAACTAATTTTAGTTTTTCCTATCGTTATGTTTATTATGGGGTGTTTTGTTCTAGAGGCGTTATTAAAAAATTTACTTCGTTTCCCTCGAGTACACCTATTTCGATTGGTTCAGGCGTTAGTGTGGTATTATTTTTGTTAGTGCTTCTACGCGAAAATCTGGTATTATTGCTACTATTTCCTCTGCCGTAATTTTGTGTAAAATCGTGTGAATACTGTTCATTTTGTCGTGTATTAGTATTTTGTGTGTTTTGATAATTTCGGTTATACATATTGGTATTTGGTTTAATTCGTGTAACTGAGCTGTTAACTTTTTTCACCAAAGTGATGAAAAACGACAAATTAAACAACTGAGTTGAAGGTTTAATCGATAATCAGCATTCCGTTTTATTTTGTGCTTTCTTAAATACTAATATTTTGCTTTCTTGCAATAACTTAAAAATAAATGCTTGCGTAAAAATTCTTAGGAAATGTGTCTTGTGCATTTTGCAAAGTAATACAGTTAATAAAGTTATTATACATTTTGTTAACTGTTGCATTTTCGTTAGCGGAAATGCACTTGAATGAACAATAAATACAAATTATTAAAATTCTTCGGAGATGTTGACTGTTGCATTTTCGTTAGTGGAATTAGTGGTACATTTTATTAACTGTTGCATTTTCGTTAGCGAAAATGCACTTGGACAAACAATAGTATTCTTTATAACACCCCCACCGTTAGTTTGAGGCTCCGACGAAATTATATTATCTTTGCCGGATTGTTTATAGTAGTTTCATTTTATAATTGTACATTTGGAATATATGTTTTTGTATTCGTAAAGAGGTATATAAAAATAATTAAGATACATATTGATATAATAATTAGTTTACCAAAACATTTTTAGTTCTTATCTGTATATGTATATTTTTTGTTTCTTCCTATTCTATTTGCTTCAGATATAAAGATTCAATTTTTATGTCTGCTAGTGTTGTATTACTATTGTCTTTAATTTTTGTAATGATATTAGGTAGAATAAACTTGTCTTGTATTTTAATTTGACATTTGTAAAAGTCTTGTTTAACGCGTTTATTTCACAATTTTCGAATTTGATTAAGTAATTTCCTGAAATGTTTAATTTAGCTTTGTTGCAGTTATGGGATATTGTGCTGTTAAAATGTTTAAGAATTAGTACTCCAGGAATTATTTCGCTTATCTCTTGTGTATTTAATGTTTGCATTTTGCAATTAGCTTCTTCAAAGTTTAGTATTTTGTTTGTTTCTTTTTAGATTATCTTTAATATATGTGCTATAAATATTGCTTTCTGAATCAATGAGAACATCAGAGTGGATAACCTTTATGGATTTATTATTTTTGTCAGGAATGGGTACGAATGTCACCATGGATAGTGAATCTTGCGAATATTGTGGTATAGAGAGAATTATTTATAATATTACCTTCGTGAAGTGCTATGGCTACTTTAATATTAGTATAACTGTCGAAGTCTGTGATTAATTCGAGTTCGGTTTGGCTGAGAATATCTGTGGGGATGATTCCCAGTTTCCCGGAGAAAATAATCTGTCCTATGTCGTCTACGTGATGCCGTAGGAGTGAGATGTTGTTGATCTGGTATATGTGCTCTATAAATGTTATCTCGTCCTCTATGGTTGAAATTTTATTCCCTATAATATTCTTGACTTTGTTTAAGTAGTCCCCGATAATGTTTTGCTGATAGTTTATGTGGTTAGTTATATTCTGGATTTGGGAGTTCATGACATTGTTTATATAGGTTAGTTTGTTCATTTCGTTAGTTAAGTTTTCATCGTTCGTATGTAGTAATTTAAGAGTTTTAGTTATTTGTTCTTCATCGTCACTGTCCATTGTACCTGTAATAATTTTTAGACCCTTTCCTATAATGTTTAAGAGAGCCCGTTTCCTTCGGAAATGTGGGTTAAGGTTTTCTATTTTTGCTCTTAATAGCATAAATATTTATTGTATTTATTAATTTTTTTGATTCGCTGCTGGATATCTTTAGGATGTCAATGTTGGTTTTGATTATTTCCATAGTTCGTTCGTATTCTGTGGTGTTTATTATGTGTAGCACTTTTATGTAGTGTTCTACAGTTTTAGTCTCTCCTGTTTTTATCGGTATGTATCCATTATTGTTCGATACGTCCTGTAGGTCGATGGTTTGAGTCTTGAATGTTGGGGTAAGTGTTGCCATCATTATGATCCATTTAATCATCTAAAAAAAATTAGATTTATTTAATTGTAGCTTTGATTTTGGGGTTACTCTTGTCTTGGTATTTCTTCTTAGGTCTAACGTGAGCTTTATAATATTTATGTCCAGTTTCTGTTATCTGTAGATGATGATCTATTTTTTCAGCATTAATTTTCCTGTATTTTCTGAGATTTTTACCCCCTCTTATCTCTCTAATGTAATTTGGTCTGCCTTCTAATTCTATATCCTTCCGGTTTTCATTTAACTTCTGAATGTACTTTTCTTTCTTTGAATTTATAAGATCATGAATTTCTTTGTATCTATCTTCATGTACTTTGCCATTTACAAACACAATCGGTTTGATACCGGTCGTGCTATGTATTGTATTATTATAAAAAACCTATTATTCTTATCATTTTATCTTCTATACTTTCGTCTTTGTTTTCTTTATCGTGCCTTAACAAGCGTATGTGCTCATTGATTGTGTTGTGTAGTCTCTCAATGTCGGCGTTAGACGTATGGTTACTATTGGAAGTATAGTGAATATCTATGTTCTCCTTTTTCAAAAATTCTTGCATCGGTATACATAGCTTTAAAGCCTAGTTCATTATCCACAACAATTTTATTTATTTTCCCATAAGTATTGATTATCAGCAAAAGTTTGGTTTTAAATTCTGTCCAACTCCTACCGTTTATTTGAAATGCTAACGCGAACTTCGAAAATTTATCAATTGCTGTCATAAAAAGCTTCTTACCTAAAGTATAAAATACGTCTATATGTAATGTTTCCAGAGGTTTGGATGGAGTTTCTGTAATTTTGTAAGGGATCTTCGGGGGTTTCCTATCGTATTTTTCTAAGTTACAAATTTCACAGTTATTTATGAACTGAGTTATCCTTTGTTTTAATTTAGGATTGTAAATTCGCGTAATTAATTCTTTATATACTGCCTGAATTCCTCTATGGTTTTTGTCAAGATGTTCGTTTTTAATAATTTCAGTTAATCGATTTTCGTCTTCTATGTCTTCCGTCATGAGTGTAGATCTAAGTACTTTAAAATTTGGGTTATTTTAAAATAGTTCTTCGTAAACATAGTATAAAATTCGTCTTCGATAAAAATAGCATTCAGTTGTGTTGGATTAAAATGATTCTTTAGTATTGTAATTGCTGTTTCCCTGTCCATTTCCTTCATAGAAATTATTCTTCTTTTATTTTTAAAAACAGATTTATTTTTTATTCTTAATGATCCAGAGGTAGTTTTTATTATAACTACTTGATTTTTAAACATATTAATTGGTGAAGTAGTACTTTTTATCGTTCCCGTGTCGCACTCTAGTGTATTAATGCTGGGTTCAATTTCAATCCTTGACAAAGCGTCGGCATTATTATTCTTTATTCCTTTCTTGTACCTAATATCATAATCGTATTCAGATAATCTTAATCTTCACCTAACAAGTTTTGAATTTGGTTCCTTTATAGAAAAGAGCCATGTCAGTGGCTTGTGATCTGTCTCTATTATAAACTTACGACCAAAAAGGTATGGCCTAAAATATTTTGTAGCCCATACGATTGCCAATAATTCCTTCTCTATTGTGCTATAATTTGTTTCATGCGTATTAAGGGTGCGACTGGCGTAGCATATTGGATGATTATCTTGCGAAAGTACCGCTCCCAAAGCGTAATTACTCGCGTCCGTTGTCAATGTAAATGTTTTAGAAAAGTCTGGGTATGTTAATATTGGATCATGTGTTAGTAGGGTCTTGAGGGTGTTAAAACTTTTTTCGTAGTCCGAATCATTTATATTTATCTGTGATTCTTTCTTTAAGCACCTAGTCATTGGTTTAGCTATAGCCGAGTAGTCCTTTATGAACTTCCTGTAGTAGCCTGTGAGCCCTAAGAATTGCTTGATCTGTTTTGCTGTTTTGGGTATTGGGAAGTTAACAACGCATTCTATCTTTTTAGGATTGCGCTTGACTCCTTCCGTTGTAATTATGTGCCCAAGGAACTCTGTTTCCTTTTTTAGAAATTCTGATTTATCTAGCTGGACTTTTAAATTTGCCTCCTGTAATCTTGCGAATATAAGTCTAAGTGAATGTGTGGATGTCTACTTCCTCTATCTCGATTTGGTTGAGACCCTTCGCCAGATCGAGTGTGGTGAAGTACTGGCTTCTTCCCAGTTTTTCAAGAATCTCGTTTATGTTCGGGATGGGAAACTTGTCATCGATCGTTACTTCGTTCAGTTTACGATAGTCGATTACAAGTCTCCACTTTGGTTTCCCGCTGGCATCGGCCTTCTTTGGCACGATCCAAATTGGGGCTGAGTAGGGAGAATTGCTATTCCTAATTATCCCGTGTTTTAACATTTCTTGGATTTGATCTGTGACTTCTTCCTTATGTACGTATGGGTACCTATATGACTTAGAAAATATAGGTATGTTGTTTGTAGTTTTAATTCTATGTTTTATTGCTGAAGTAAATGAAAGTCCTTCATTTTCCTGGTAAAAAATATTACGATATTCTTTTATTATTTGCAACAATTGTGACCTTTCCTCGGGGTTCAAGTGCCCTATTCTAATTTGGTCAGCCAATGGTTTAGATTCTTTATTTTCGATTATGTTAAAATTTTCGTGATCTACTTTTTGCGTAGTCACCCGATTGGTTTCAGATAGTAAGTTTATCTTTGCTTCTTGATTTCTTACATTTAAAATTCCCTCTCTTACAATGTTTCCGCTGTTTTCTTCCTTATAATATACTAGGTCAGAGTCATCTGGTACTACTATCTTTCTTTCATTTAAGTTTTCGTTTTCGAAGTGCATAGGGAGTGTCTTGTTACCGATCTTTTTTTCGTTCTTTTTATAATCGATACAGGCATTTAGTGGACTCAATATATCGTTACCTATTAGAGCGTCAAAAAAGTTATGAAATTTTATTATATAAAACTCTATTGGTTTATTAGTTCCAATGTCGCTAAATTCTTCAAACATGGGTACTATTGCCTTTTTGTCAACGTAAATTCGATGTTGGAGAGTTTTAATTAAAAGTGGGCTAGTTGGATGAATTCCTTTGGGGTCCCTGTGTCTATTATAAGTCTTATAAAACCTATCTTTGTTTTTATTATTATAAATGGTAATTTATTCTTGAGGCTGATTCCTGAAAATTTTCAGCCACTTCTATTTTTCCTATGTCCATAGGTTCCGGTTGGTTTCTGAAATTTGGTCTCTGGAAGGAAGGGTTTTGTGGGTTTGCTTGTTGGTATGGCTGGGATTGTTGGTAATTTCTTCCGTTATTTTGGGGCATTGGTTGGAAATTCCTTCTGTTGAGTAGTTGTTGGGAATTCCCGTATTGTGTTCTATTCCTACTGTCTTTTTTATTGTATTGTGTATTGTTTCTATAGTCAGTATTCCTATTACTTGAATGAGTTTTAAATTCTGTGCTGTTGTTCACGTTATTGTTCCCTGTATGTGCGTACCCGGCTTGGAACAGTATGTCCATAGCATTTTCCAAGTCTTCTGGGTTCCTACAGAAAAGGATTGATTTCATTGGTTCAGGAAGTTTGTTTTTAAAGATATTGAGGGCAGTGCGCTTGTTGTTCATCGCACTCTCTCTAGTTGCTTCGGTTTCTCCTAAAATGGTTACTAATTTGTTATTTAACCTGTGTAACCTGGTTTTCATGTCGTTGTAAAAATCTAAAGTGTTTGTTCTAAAGGTCACGCTTCGTAATTCGTCAAAGAGTTCTTCGCAAGAACGTCTATCCCCGAAATTATTCTGTAGTATATTTTTAATCTCTGTCCATGAGGTCGCGTGGCAGTTTATTTCTATTGCCTGTCTTGCTCTTCCTTTTAGCTTTGATTTTATTAAGTCCGAAAAAACTAGTTGGGACAGTTCGTCAGGAAGAAAAAAGAAATTCTCTCTAATAATATGTTTTAAATAATGTTTCTTTGCTTGGGTTTTTATCAAGGTTACTTTATGTAGGAACTCTTGCAACTTTTTGATTTCTTGTTTTCCAGACGTATATTTTAATTTTCTTTCAATTTCTTACTCTTTGCTAATTGTATCAGTTACATACAGTTAATAATAATAATAATAATATATAATATAGTTAATCGGATTCTCACTTTGTGATGTTGTTGTTGAATATTATATTGCTGTCTGCCTGGCTCTGTGTTGGGTTTGAAGTTGATCTGGATGTGTTTCCAAGGATGGAAAAAATATTGTCACTATGTTGAGTTTAAAGTTGATTAGGATGTGCAGTTGGTTTCTGATGAGTTGTTAATATGGGTATATCTTTATATTTCGGTTGTTGTCTGAAATTATCATCGATAAAAGTAAAATTGTATTATTTTCGAAAAATTTGTATGTTTTAAAGGATTCGTTCTTCAATCTTATGAAGTTCAAATGTTACTCTCGCTAAACTTTTTCGCAAAAATTATATTGTATGCTTAGAAGATTCGTTCTTCAATCTTATGAAGTTCAAATGTCACTTTCACTAAACGTTTTCGCAAAAATATTTTGTATGTTTTAAAGGATTCGTTGTTCTTTTTTTTTTCTACCCGTTTCGAATATAGAAATATTCAATATCCTTTCTTATGTAACTTGATTTTAAATTTTTACACACAAGGATTCACGGGTATCCTACCGACTGCGCCACTTTTTTCACCAAAGTGATGAAAAACGACAAATTAAACAACTGAGTTGAAGGTTTAATCGATAATCAGCATTCCGTTTTATTTTGTGCTTTCTTAAATACTAATATTTTGCTTTCTTACAATAACTTAAAAATAAATGCTTGCGTAAAAATTCTTAGGAAATGTGTCTTGTGCATTTTGCAAAGTAATACAGTTAATAAAGTTATTATACATTTTGTTAACTGTTGCATTTTCGTTAGCGGAAATGCACTTGAATGAACAATAAATACAAATTATTAAAATTCTTCGGAGTTGTTGACTGTTGCATTTTCGTTAGTGGAATTAGTGGTACGTTTTATTAACTGTTGCATTTTCGTTAGCGAAAATGCACTTGGACAAACAATTCTTTGGAAAACTTAATTAATAAATATTCGTATTCTTTGAAAATAGTATTCTTTATAACACTGTTACTGGTAGTGTTTTGATTAGTGTGAAAATATTGCGTTTTATTCATAGTAAAATTTTGTTTGTTTAGGTTTTTTCTGTGTGTAATATGTATAGTTCTAGTGTCATCTAAAGCTTTAATTTTAGAATATTTATTTATAATATCGTTAAGCGAACAGTTTTCATTTAAATGTGATCTCATAGGTACATCAGTTTTTTTTTTCAATTAATAAGCTAACTAAATCTCTGTTTACTCTATCTGGCTTATAAATATAAGGCTTATCCTCATCAAATAAATAGATTAAATTTATCTCAAATTTACCCTTTTGAAAATAACCAAATAATTATCTTAAATTACTTTTTTATATTTCTGCATTTGTTAAAGATGTCGCCATATGTTGTCTTTGGTCTTCCTTGTTGAAATAATTTAGTTTTATTTTCTTGCCATGTTGGGTTGTCTCCTAGTTCTCTCTAGTCTTCCTGCATCTGCCAGGATTTTTTCGTTAGCTATTATTGTCATCGCCAGGTTCATCAATTGTTGGTTGTTTTATGGGCATAAGTTGATAATGGCTTCCACTGATTTTATAAACGCCATTATATTATGCCCCTCGTCCAAACACCTCAGCTGTCTAAATTGTTATAACAGCGTGTTTAATAATGATTGTGTCTGCATCTCGTTCTCGAATTGAAGCCTCATTTGGTTAATTGCTTCCTCTTGTTGCCTAAAGACATTTGCCATTTGTTCCATTTGTTGTTGTTGACTGTTTTGTCCTTCCCTTTCGTCAAGGTTCCTGTTGGCGTCGAAGCGGCTCATGTTTTATTTTATCCGTGTATTGATTTCCACAAATAGTTTTTTTTTTATATTTTCTCACAACTTTGAATCACTGCGTCGGCGTTTTTAATGTCACTTATTTTTAAGCTTTATTTTAATTCTCGCACCGTAGACCCTGGTAGATAGTGTGTATTTCTTCAAGTTAGTTTAATATTTCATATTACTCTAATCAATAATAATAATAATAATAAAATTTTAATTTAATTTAATTTGATTTTATTTAAATTTCACTTGAACAGTTTATTATTTTATATTTTCTCACAACTTTGAAACACTGCGTCTGCGTTTTTAATGTCACTCATTTCAACGTTTTATTTTAATTTAATTTAATTTGATTTTATTTAAATTTCACTTGAACAGTTTATTATATTATTCACTTTCGCGATAGGTAAACTTTTATTACAGACTGCGCCAGAAATGAAATAAGGTTGAGCTAAAAAACAAGCTTAAGCTGTTACGTCTTCCTTTATTCAAATGAATCTTGAGACTAATTTTACAATAGTTTCGTTCTTAAAATGAAACCTTCAATATTGATCAAAATAAGCAAATGTAAACAAAATCATATATGTAATCTTTTAATACTTTTCCAAGTATTAAATTCGGTGCATTGACATTTATGTGGCTTAAGGACCTTTTTTAAGTGGACGTACAAATGTTCCTACGTAATTGGATATTACTTTGACTTTTGCTTATGAAAGTAAAAGTAATAACGTTCGGTAACATGAAATTTAAGCCATAATGTTTAAATACAAATTGTTTACATTGCAAGTATCGTTGTTTAATTTTTATGAAGCAACGACACTTGCATTTTCGTTATACATATTTATGTGAGTGTCAATTTAAATCAAACCAACATGTTTTACACTGTTATGTTGTTAGGTTGATTTAAGTATTTTCATATGATTTCGTCTACGTTGGGGTTTTCATTACATATTGTTGTTTGTGGAATTATATAAGTATGTAACTCGCATGGCCTAAGTGTTACCTTTGAAGAATTTTCTGTTTAGCGGCGAAAATATTGCTGATGCATTGGCGGAAATTTATTTTACCAATTGCCGCAAGTAAATAAACGCGTAGTTAACTTAGATAATCTTCTACCACATTCATGGTAATTATTTTTAAGCCTAATGTGGGACTAACGAACCGCGCAAACATTCGCGAAAACGAAGGCAGAAAAACTCTACTCGAGTATCTGAACTATTTTCCCTCGTATGAACGCACAGAGTGACACCAAAAAAAATTTGCCGATGATGAGAGACAGAGGGGTCTCGATGTAAATGCAATCTGAATGTGCGTTCATAAATAACCAATCAAAATTTCTAACGCAACTACAGATATTATAGTTTATGGTTGGCTAGATGAGTTAGCTCTCCCCTCTATACATCCGACACTGAACAACCACACGACAACACACCACACTAACGCGATCCACAAATGAAGACACCACACATGCAGACATTCCACATGAAGACACCACACACTATTACACACGAATATACCACACATGCAAACATCACACCATAACTCTACACTATTAAACCATCAAAAGCGACCGCTCCAGGGATCGGCCCCTTTTTTTTACGTCGATCTCGCACCGAGCAAACGTCACGCAGCGTCAGTGTCCGTCTTTCGAAGTGGCAGTGAATCCAAGTACCCAAACAGTGTATTTATTTAAACAAACAAA